>NW_003852542.1:2427644-2478708 GCF_000181295.1 Otolemur garnettii | reverse complement strand
CCATCTCAAAAAAAAAAAAAAAAAAAAAGAAGGATGTTGGGTAAAAGATCCAGGTTGAAAAATATTAGATGCTGAGAGAATGTCAAGTTTCTAGAAGTCATGGGATTAGCTCTCTAAATCCTGGGGTGGGGTGTGGGTTGGAAGAGCTGATGCTGGCCCTACCTGGCCTCTGGAAGCTGGTGAGAGATAGGGTGGGTGCAGGCTTAGGAGGTTGTTCTGAGGTCCAGTGTCAAAGTCAGGGGGCTCCAGGATTGGCAAAGCCAGAGGGAAGGAGCCAGCTTTGCGTGTCCACTCTGGGCTGGGCCCAGGAGAACTTGGACCAACCTAGAGACTTTCTTCTCTGAAGACATGGACTGAGGCTCTCAGGCTCTTCTCAGCCAAGGTTATTCCAGCAGGATTCCAGGTCTCTTCCCAGCCACATAATTTCCCTCTCCTCTGAAGGTGTGAAATAGGCTTGGCTGGGTGAGGCAACTCCTGGAGTTACTCCTTGGGTTCATACATGGCTGACAACCTGTGTGGTCTCTGTAGCTCTGCCCTCTTTCAAGATCAGCCCAGGAGGGTGTGGGATTGGAAGGGGAAGTGGGGCCCCTGCCACAGCTCTATTTGCCCCGTGCAGCTCAGTAGCCACCCCACCCCACAGGCATCATGGACACATCCTGGGTTGCATGGGACACTTTTGCCTTGCGGACTTTCAATTTTATTTCTGGGCAATTTCCCTCTGGTCGGTGATGTTAGGCAGCTATTCTCACACCTTTTCCCTGCAGCAGGACCAAGGATGAGGGAGAGAGAAGGGACTCAGGCCTGGGACTAAGGACTAAGCATGTGGTACCCCTTCCCACCTCGACCAAAACTTTTTTTTGATCTGATTCTTTTTCTTAAAAGTTCACATGCATTTCGCCCCCTACTTTTTAATGTGTCTTGGCAAGTTTTAGGATAAAAACCATGTTTTTAATGACTTCAGTTTCATTTAAAGTGAGTTACATGGCTGGTTTATTTTCTGTTCTAAGGTGCTATCAAAACTATAAGAAACACCATGGATTTAAAGATGTTTAATATATATATATATTTTGAGGAGCAAGAAACATGGCCATGTTAAAACAAACACATCAATGCATCTAGATTTTAGAAAACTTAAAGTATGAAAAAAAATTGCAGATCTTAGAATGAAGAGGATTCTTGTTGGTAATTTTCATTCTCAAAAAAACCCTTCTGAGTATAGTAGCTTCTCCCTGAATGTGTGATATGTGTCCTTGGCTTCGTGTCCCTGTCATGCAGTAGTGGGGAGCAGTGGGGTTAAGTAATGCTTGCTGTGAGCTGGCCCTGGGTTTTCCCAGAGAGAACTCTTTGTGGTCACCCGGAATGTTCAGAAGCTGGAGTCCCAGTTAATTGAAACATTCTGGCTAAATAAGGGCCACTCTTGATAGATATTAAACATTTGGAATTAGAAATCTTTCTAAAATATAATCGACAGGTGATCCCTGAATACCTAACATGGACCTGTTTCTCTATGTTTATATTGTTGTCTCCAGAATATTCATGGAGTCTCACTCTAATGGTTGACTATTTCTTGGAGTTCCTCAAGACCTTTGTAACTGACAACAGCTTTCTAGAACTGAAAATGAGAGATGTAAGAGACGGGGTTGGTTGCATGAAACTAGTCCATTGGTGTGTTCTATTTTTTTTTGCCAAGCACTTTGTCACCTATCATCTCATTTGTTTCTTACAAAACTGTGAATATTATTATCATAGATATTTTCATTGGGCCAAGGAGGAAATTGAGGCTCTAACTGGTTAAGCACCTTGCCTGGCACTACTGCCTGGAGGTGGTGAAGATGACCTCTCCCTCCACCCCCAAGCTCCCTGGCCCTGGGCCTGTAGGTCTTTCTCTTCCTCATGTGGTTTTCCTGGGTGGGGAACACATCTAGGCAGCTTTGGCTTAACTTGTTTCCATAAAACCAGATTGCTTTTTTAAAAATTATTTTTGCATTTTTCTCCTACACTGAAAGCCAATCCCCCAAATATCTCTAAGACATTGAAAAAAGAGAGAGGGAGACCTTTGTGGGTTGCAGGTCTAGGAGTGTGGGTCTATGACAATGGCCTATGGAAGTATATTCAGTCAATTAACTGTTTAAGTCCCAGCATGTGTGCTCAGCATGGGGCAAACAAGTCCCCAGATTGTCCTTGTGCCTATGTGTGAACCCCTAAGGGGAGCCCTGGTGACCGTGTGTCTGTGGAGAACCAAGTCAGGCCTGAGCTCTGCCCCTCCACCTCAGCCTGCCCTTGAGGCCCTTCTGGTTGGAAGTTGATGGACGTGTGGGCTGCCAGGCCATCTGCTGGCATAGCATGTGAGCTCAGCGGGTTACAAGGCCGTTGGAGCCCAGGAGGGCTAATGAATCTGTCATGGGGGCAGAGCAAAGGGTGGGGCCTTGGGGGATGTTTCACTGAGAAGGTGACATTTGAGCTGCTGTCCTCCAAAGATCGAAAGGAATTACCCAGGTGAACAAAGGACATTCTTGGCAAGGCAAACCTCAAGGACTTGGAAGTACATGCAGAGCACATAGATAGTGGTATACGGTATGGAAGGGGTGTGACAGAGAGAGAGAGAGAGGGAGGCAGAGAGAGAGAGAGGAAGGAGACACCTGTCTACATTCATCTATCTCTCTTTAGTCTCTGGCTTCCCCCTTGACACCCTTCCCAGCACTTCTGGCCCAGGCCTAGGCTTCCCTAGGGCTCAGAGCATCTGTGCTTCCTCTCCAAGTGCTTCCCAGTTCTTGTAGCAGCTCCCTGCTTTGAGTTTATTCTCTGAAAAAAAAAAAGTTGCCTCTGAATTTGTTCTTCCTAAGCCTGCTCTAAGCTTGGCCTCCAGAAGGACAGACACTTGATCTCACCCCATGGCAGGCTCTGGGGTACTCAGCCCTTGGCTCTTGGAACAGCTGCAGGGATGGTGTTGACTCCAGATGGAAAGTGTCTCGAGAATTCTGACATGACATCACACCATCAGGACATTGCACAGGCAGTAAGTGATCTGGTGAAACTGTTCCCAGCCTGGCTTTTTGACAAGGGCTGGCCCTGAGTGGGGTCTAGTACCCAGGGGTGATCCAGGGACAGGTCTTATGGGGGTCCATGCCCTTTTGAGAGCAGTCTGGAGGCAAATGCCCTTCATTCATTCCCTGTGACTAGAGCCTGCAGAGGCCCTGCACTCACTGGCTGCAAGTGGGCCCAGTGTGGCCATACTGGGCTCCTCTACCCACCCTGGGGCCTCAGCCATTTCTCCTCTCCCAGCCAGGTCTCTACTCCCAAGGGCCACTAAAGCCCTGCATGTGGCATCTTGTAGCTCAGCCCTCCCACCCGCTGAGCACATCTAAACCAGGTGAAGAGCTGGGGCTACCCCAGCCACATGCCGGAGGATGAAAGGGGAGCGCCCAGCCACAGCTGACATTGGAACCTGGGCCCAGATCCAGAACTTGTCTTCAAGGCACCATCTGTTGCCTGTGAGGGCTGAGCAAGGACAGAAGGCTGGCATGGGCTCAGAGGGCAGGGCTGGGAGGGAAGTCACGGGGGCCTTCACAGGGTTTTGGAGTCCCCTGGTGAGAGAAGCCTCTTTGGTCCCTCTTCTCCTGCCATCATTACCCACTTAGGCAAAGTTTGGACCTAGGGCTGAAGAATATAAGTGAGACGTGGCCAGCTCCCAGCTTAGGCTCCCTTCAGCTTTCTGACATCTAAGAGCATCCCATCCGCTTCTGGAGAAGCCAGAGGGCACAACCAGATGGTCTCCAGCCCAGGCAAGTGTCCCTTCCAGGCATCACAGCAGTCACCACAGCTTTATGAACTAGAAGTTAGACACTGGGGACTGGCCACAGGACAGGCTGCCAGGGCCTAGCACCCCGGCTGGCTCTCTGGCCCCTCCATAGGAACAGGCCACCTTTAGAACACAGAGCTGGACACGGGTATCCTCTGTGTGGGAACAAATCCCCAGCAGGTCAGGGCCCTGGGGACAGGGACATGTTCACAGGGACTGGGGAGTAGGAAGGCTACCTGTGCCCTTGCCTTGGCTGTCCATTCTTGTCATCTGCTAGTTTGGAAGGGGCCAGTGGCTTGAAGAAAAAAGACAAAGAGAAGGGAAGGAAATTTGACTATTGGGAAAGAAAGGGGCAAGAAGGAGGAGGAGAGGGAAAAGAAGAGAACAGTCTGAGAGGGGAGAGAAGAAGAAAGGAAAGGAAGAGAGGCAGGAGAGAGGGTTGGGCTACAGGTTACACAGACTCCAAACAAAGCAGTGGTCCAAACAAGAAGGACGTTCAACTTACACACTAGTCATAGGTAGGAGGTCCACGGCTGGTATGGAAACTCAGGCTCCCTTTCTTTCCACCATTTCAAGGGTGTCACCCTCATCTTTATGACCTAAATGCCCACCTCCCAAACAGCAGGATGGGGGAAAGGCACCCTCCACTCCACTTTAGGGACTCAAGAGGGAGCTGACCCACCACTTCCCCTGCCTCTCTGGCCAGAATACACTCCCCATAGCTACATTTAGCTGCAGGGGAAGCTGGAAAGTGTAGTTCTGAGCATCCAGGTGTCCAGAACACAGATCTCAGTGTGAAAGGTGACAATGGATATTGAGGCAGAAGAAATAGGAAGAAAAGCTCTTGGAAGGTAGAGGAGGGAAATAGGAAGGGAAGGAGGGGTAACTCTCTGGAGCAGCTCACACTCTTGCGTGGCCTGACTTCCCAGCACACCTGGCCCTTGCCTCAGTGTGACTGGGTCTAGAGGTCTGTCATGGCAAGTCCCCTGAAGACCAGGGACTCTTCCTCTTCTCCAGAGATCAGTGAACCTGTTACTGGATCCCAGAGCTGAAGTGGGATGTGGATTCCTGGATGAGGATCTCTGGGAAATGATCTGCATGTAACAAAAGGAAAGAAGATGGAGTGCAGGGTCTCAGTTTCCTGCTTGGTCAAAGACAGGCTCCTGAGTGAGCCTGTGGTCATTAAGGAGGATATTATAAGTCAAATCAAATTATATTCTTTCAGGACACAAGGAAGGAAACTGGTTGGTTTTCTTCAAGGTATGGGAAGGTACATAAAACATGTGGGGCCACTACACATATCAGATAAGTTACACTGGGACACCTGTAATAGAAAACTCAGTTAGAATGTTTAATAAGAGCATTAGTCCTGAGAAGGGAAATTCCAGAAGCAGATAATTCAAAGCACCAGGATGTCTGGGTTCTGGCTCCATCTCCCAGAAATTCTCTTTTCCTTTTGGTTGTAAGGTGGCAGCCAAACCTCCAAGCATCATGTCTTCCTAAAATTGCTTTCAAAGGAAGTATCCTCCTCACTAGTGTCATTTTATCTGGGAGGAAATCCTTTCCCAGAATCTCTCCTCCAGAATTCTTATCTTGGCCAGACTGAGTCAATCTTTATACTTAAACTGATCATTGGTAAGAGAAAATGAGATTACCCTTTCCCATGGGATGGATAGTGTAGCCGGTCATAATTCATTGTTTGAGACCCACCTTCTCTGAGTACATTGTGGCTGGATCTTCAACAAAGACAAATTCTGTAGTCAAAGAAATAGGGAGCAATGGCTATTTGTTTGGCCAAGGGCAGACATAAATTAATCAATCATAACTCTCTCAGACAGTCATTACCAATCAAACAAAGTTGGCATATGAGATAAAGTATATGTTGTCATCTTGGTCTTAGATAATGGGAAGTAAGAAAGCCATGATTGAGGGTATAACCAGTCATCTTGCTATTGCCCCATGTGGTGACTTTACATGTCTACAAATTCTTTGACACTCTTTCCTGCAAAAGGTGGCAGCTAATTCCTCTCCTCTTGAGTGGTGGCTGGACTAGTGACTTGTTTGTGATGAATAGAAAGTAGCAGAGTGGTGGTACATGAATTTTGAGACTATGTCCTAAAAGGCTGGGTCGTGATCACCTTGCTCTCTCTTGAATCACTTGCTCTGGGAAAGGTCAGCCACCATGCCACAAAGAAGCTCCAGCAGTCTATGAAGACACCTTGTGGGTAGAACTAAGACCTTCTGACAAGAGCCACATGAGAGCTATTTGGGAAGTGGGTCTTCTAGCCCCAGTTGAGCCTTCAGATGACTGCAATCTACCTCACATCCTGACTGTAATTTCATGAAATATGCTAATCAGAGACCCAGCTAAACCACTCTTAAATTCTTGACCCACAGGAACTGTGAGATAATAAATGCATATTGTTTGAAGCCATCAAGTTTTTTTTTTTTTTTTTGAGACAGAGCCTCAAGCTGTCCCCCTGGGTAGAGTGCCGTGGCATTACAGCTCACAGCAACCTCCAATTCCTGGGCTCAAGCGAGTCTCCTGCCTCCGCCTCCCAAGTAGCTGGGACCACAGGTGCCCACCACAACGCCCGGCTATTTTTTGGTTGCAGCTGTCATTGTTGTTTTGGCGGGTCCGGGCTGGGGATTCGAACCCGCCACCTTAGGTGAACGTGGCTGGCACCTTAGCCGGTTGAGCTATAGGCGCCGAGCCGAAGCCATCAAGTTTTGGGGTAATTTGTTGTGTGGCCAGAACTAGCACTAGGGTGAGGGAAATGACATATTAAGAGTATAAAAGTTAGAAGGTGCTTATTCTCAGGGGTAAGAAAGTGCCAGGTCCACACATGACTCTGAAAGAAGCATCTTAAATTTTGTGCCCTGGGCTCCTCACTTGCCTCACCCTGGGGTCCAGCAGTAGAAATATCTGCATACCCCTTTTCTGCCTTCCAACATTATTTGGCTTGTATTTGGGGATTCATGCAGTTCTGAAGAATCTGGCTCCAACTCCAGTTCCAAGGTAGAGCATATGATTAAGCCAGTCAGCACATTCCATTATCTTTGGGTCACAGTGACTGAATCAATTGTGACACGCGACCTAGCCCTGTTCAATCAGAGTAGGTATTGAGCTTTTTGCTGGGAATGGCATGACAAATATGATCCTACCTCTCTGATATGAACAGGTATAACCACGGGGACTTGGAGCAGCCTTCATAAAACCTCCAGGGTAAGCTAGTTAGGGGTTAAAGGTGATAGCAGGAAACAAATAAACTGGGTCCTTGGTGATATTATTCAGCTGCTAAATTAACACCTACTTGAAACCCGCCTCATCTCTGGACTTTTCAGCTCAGTGAGCTAAGAGTTTCCCTTTTAAAATGTAAACCAGTTTGAGCCTGGTTTTCTGTTACAGGCAAAGGAAAGCACAAATGTGACGTTAAACACACAGAGGAGACCCCCACATCAGTTACTCACACAGATGCTGCCAAGGATCCAGCTGCTTCACACTGTGCAGAGTACATATCCAGATGTTCAGTCAAAGTGTTTGTTTCAGCCAGATGTTTAGTATCTTGTAGGTGGAAGGTTAGCATGAATTAATACTTAAAATGCAAACATCCTTCCCTCCCTCCTACTTGCTGTCCACTTCTGTGGGCCTGGTTCCTGCCCACAAATAACCCTTTGCAGGGGGGCATGCCCCAACCACGTCCTCGGCAGGTGCCATGTTTTTGTGTCATATAACATCAGCTCCCCCTCCCTTTGTCCCATTCCTCCATAGTTATTTGGGCTGAAGATTGGCATCTAGTCCACAGAGCCAGTGTAGAGGCTGGGCAACAACCCGTGTGTCACTTGGCATGAGAGATGTGCTGGGGCAGTCAGTGTCTTTGTCTGAACTGAGAGACCTTGAAGAATGAAGCAGTTACAGGCAGAGCCACAAAGCGGGGATAGGGCTATGGTAGACTGTCAAGCAAGCAAGTTACATGGGAGCAGAGATGAGGAGCAAGTGAAGGCTACAAGAAAAGAAGAGCTATCCTAGAGTCCAGGGGAAGGACAAACTCCTAGTAATGAGAAGAGGATGGAGTTGATTCAGTCCTTGAGAGAAGGAGCGAGCCATTGAGAAAGCATGGAGAGAAATTAGGCTCTGCTATGGGAACAACCTGAAATCCCAGGGGATGAGCCCAAGCGCTGCTGCTGCTTCTTCTTTTCTTTAAATTTGAGACAGCGTGTCATGACATTACCCCAGCTACAGTGCTGTGGCATTAGCCTAGCTCACAGCAACCTCAAACTCCTAGGTCCAGGCGATCCTCCTGCCTCAGCTTCCTGAGTAGCTGGAACTACAGGCACCTGCCACAATACCAGCTAATTTTTCTGTTTTATTAAATATGGGTCTTGTTCTTGTTCAGGCTAGTCTTGAACTCCTGAGCTCACAGGATCCTCCTGCCTCAGCCTCCCAGAGTGCTAGATAACAGGCATGAGCCACTCACTGTGTCTGACCCCTCAGTGAAAGTTTCTTCTTGACTGCACATGGCATGCACATCACAGGTCAGCAGGGAAGGAGGGTCTGTGCACTGTGGTCATGTGAGAGCTGATAGGGGCTCCAGCTTGAAAGTGCTTCCATGATTGCAGAGTCAGGGGAAGGAAATTTGGACAATTGCATGTTGGCCCTTAAGGCTTCTATCTAGAGGCCACACATACTTCTTTTGCTTGTTATCTATTGGCTAAAGCAAGTCTCATGGCCATGCCTCAGTTTAAAGGTGGAAAAGTCACGTGATGCTAGTGTGCACATGAAAATAGGAGAAACGAGAATGTTTGTGACCAACCTTAGTGATTGCTGGAGAGAAGTGAGTCTGTCCTTAGAGCTGGCTCAGATTCTACAACCAGCATTCCATGAGGCCCTGCCATACTGTGATCCTGGTTTGTCCTGACAGAAGACTCCTCTCACTATTACTGTTCCACACGTGCCTTGCAACACCCACCGCCCCTGTCTTACAACTGAAGACATCCCTCCTTAGACTTCAAACTTCCTTTGAATACTCCTATCCCAACTGAGGATTCCTGCCCTCAAAAGGCCTAATGCCAACACAAATTACCTTCGTGTTCTGTTTTATAGCAAGGTGTGTGCATGTGTATGTGTGTGTTGGGGGTGGGATTTATAGGTGTCCCTCCCTTGGGAATATCAGAAGAAACTGCCTGAAATTCCATTTCTACACATGAAGAGTTTGTAAGTTCCCCTGTCAGGTACCCTTATAAATCTATATGGTTTTCTAGTGTTTGCCAAGTACTGTGCTAAAAACTTTGAAGCTCACTTTGCAGATGAAGAAACCATGGCATAGAGAGGTAAGCAACTCCCTTGAGGTCTAATCTTACTATTGGTGCTCCTCACATCAGAGTATATACCCAAGAGAGCTAGAGAAGAGGGCTTTGTAGCTGATGGACCAGCACTGGAGACTGAGGTTAATCTTTGAGGAGGGGAGAGAAAGGGAGGAAGCTACTATAAGTGGGTAGAGTTTACCTCCAAGGAAGAGACTACCTGGGATCCAGGAGAAACACAATGCGGCAGGGTACCATATCCTCCCAATGTCCCTGGGCCCAGACTCAAGTTCTCAGAGAAGACCGAGAAACTGCAAGAAAATAAGCTCTCCTTGAATGAGCACATAGAGTGCCCAAATTATGGTCTCTAAATATCTTTTCTCACTGGAGGGAAAAAAGGCTTCTTGGAGGAGTGCCTGTTTCCAGGTCTAGAGAGAAAAATATCCAAGACAAGCAGAGAACGTCTTGTACCAGAAAGCAATCAAGGTATCACAAACCACTAGGGTCATGTCAAAAGGACTCAGGTGCCAACTTGAAGGAGCTCCCACTGGGAAAAATGGCATTATTTGTGCATTGAAAACAAAACAAAACAAGTCAAAACCTTGAAATGAATCGAAACACATCAATTCATTTTAAAAATCAATAAATTAAAAATGATGATTAAAAAATATTTGAAAAAGAAAGATACTTGGAGAAACAGTTCATTATTCTGAGCACTGAAAAATAAAGGGAAAGAAATTTTTAAACTGTCTTTGGGGTCTCTCAGTGATGTAGTGGATTTGAGGGGTGGTTGGAAAACTCCCCAGGTACTCCTCAAAATTCTCCCTCTGGCTTTCTCCATGTCTGAATTTCTACCACGGAGACTCATTTGTTAGGGTTTACAAATGTCCTGAACCAGAATCAAAATACTCTTAGGGAAAGTTTAACTACTTTCCTTGAAGTTTGTGACAGAGGAAAAGTAGAAAGTCCTGTGGTTCCCAGCATCTGGAAGACAGAGGTAGAGCCAGAGAAGAGGACCAGGGAGGGTCACAGAACTTGGCAATATCGTCTAAGGCAGGGATTTTTCAACTTGAATGTGCAGGAGGCTCTCCTGGGCTGGCCATCTAAAGTTCAGCTCCTTAGTAGCCCAGTTAGATGGAGTCTGATCCAATGGGTAGAAAGAATGGCAGAAAGGTACATTTTATTACACAAGACAGGTGATTGGGACACAAGTGGTTCTTGTCACCACACCCTGGGGGACATGGCTCTTCCTTCTTGGCCTGTGTGACTTACTGCTCCAGAGCCCTTAACTGTCATAGCCGAGTGCCTACAGCCCCTGCATGTTCCATTGGGCCCTTCACCTGGGACATCTACTAGGTCCCTTTAAGGTGCCAGGCTCTTCCCTGCAAAGGAACCTGGCAGTGTGGAGAAATGACCCAGCCACGTAGCTCTCAGTATGAGCTTTGCACTGCCTGCTTTTGCCCTCTCTCCTGGCTTCTCAAGCTGTCCTGATCTGCCCAGTGTCTTGTGTGACTGCCCACTCACTCCTGGCCCCTGAGGACATACTGCTGGGACTTAGCTGGGACTCAGATGGAACTTAGCTGGGCTGAGGACCCTACATCACAGCTCGGGCCCTGCATGCCCTTGGTCCCCCCACCTTACCCCACCCCCCGCTACCTCCCAGCACCCTTGTCCCTGGGTTGGAGGCTCTTTGCAGCTGTGCAGATTAGTTCTGTGGCTCAGCCAGATTTGTGGCCAACTGCCCTCACTTTGGAGTTTGTTAACCACCTCTCTGTCCTCCTCCCCACCCAATCACCTCACCTAGCCCCTTCCTCCCCCATGGACCTCTCCTGGATCTTCCTTTCTGCTCCATGGCCCTCCCTTGCCAAGGGTATCCCAGGCCTGAGCACATCCTTCCTTGGTAATGCTCCTCAGCCCACCCCTTCCTCAGGGACAGAGCACCCAGCTGGGGGCTGCTGACCTTGGCTGACAGGTTGGGACTGAACTCCCCTGTTCTGATACCTGGCCTTTGCCTGACCCCACCAGCAGGCCTGGGCGCCAGCCTTGGCCCTCCCTGGCTGGCCCGTCCCCTTGCCGCCCAAGCCTGGGTTATGACATCTTTCCACTGAGCAGCTCTTATTTTGAGAAGGCAAACACGGTGGCGCCCACAGGCATGTGCACACGCCAGCACACGCACACACATACCCTGTCCATTGCCTGGACGCCTCATGCACTGGGGTTCAAATCCGGCTGGTTGTGTTTATTTTTCTTCCTCTAATTTCCCCTTTGGAACAAACATTGGTCCTATAACCCCGACCACCCTCTCCTTTCAGATCCATAGCCTCCCCCACCCTTCTCCCTGGCCTTCCCCTCACAGCTGTGAATGAGAACAGAGTGAGTCTTTTAGCAGCAGCCTGAATGAATTGACAGCCTCTAAGCCAGCAGGAGAGGAGGGGTTCTGAGCATGTGTGTTTGAGTCTTAAAAGTTCTTTGCACACCCTGAAGCTTCTATTTTTCCATGTGCCTTGGAGAAAATGCCTTCCTCCGACACTCCTCCTTTTAAAATCTATTTTATTTCATGTTTGGTCCCATGCATTTTGTTTTCTACAAGGGAGCCTGAATCAGGGCCTCAGAAAAACAAGGCTGAGCTGCCAACTGGAAATGTTTGCTCTGGGGGCGAGTTCGGAGGCTGGCGTCAGGCGGGGCGAGATCTGTGCCAGTGGAATGTGATTTGGGGAGGAAGCTGCAGGTCACTCAATCGCTGGCAGCCAGCCCAGGAGCCACTGGATGCTTGCTGGGCTCTGTGTGTGTGTGTGTGCGAGCGCGTGTAGACTTTTTTCCCTCCGTGCAAATAGAGCCCAGGAGATGTGGAGACAGAAGCATTAGGAACAAACCAGACAGGGAGTTGGAAAATCAGGGAAACTGGGGGATAATGGGAGAGGGAGTGCCAGGATCTTGTGCAGTCACTTCATTCACACCCTCTGTGTCCTCAGCCCAGAGCTGCAAGCCGCCCCAGTCCCCAGTGACTCAGGATGGAACACATGCAAGGAGCCTGAAAGTTCCCCAGAGCTGGCTGTGTGAATGGGTTGAGGGTGTTCCCGATGGGCTTCCTGGAGGAGGTGTGGTCGTGTCTGAGACCTGAGACATGTAGCATTGCACTGGAAGAAAGGCAGAGGTGGCGAAGATACTGTTAGTAGCTACCATATGCTAAGCCCTTTACAATGGTGATCGCCTTTAATCCTCATAATAACTATGAGCTTCATTAATCTTTCTATCTTGACTTTGCAGATGAGGAAACTGAGGCCCAGAGACATCAGGGAACTCAGTCAAACTCAAACTCCCAGTTTATAAGTGGTGAGCCAGGGTTTAATTTAGGGCTGTCTTACTCCAAGCCTGAACTTTCTCCACCACTGAGGCTGTTTTTCACTTAGCCAAGTTCCTTAGCTAAGGGCCTGCTCCCTTCTTCTTCTTCTTCTTTTTTTTTTTTTTTTTGA
The DNA here is from genome assembly GCF_000181295.1 of Otolemur garnettii. Lineage (NCBI taxonomy): Eukaryota > Metazoa > Chordata > Mammalia > Primates > Galagidae > Otolemur > Otolemur garnettii. Next base: position 2,466,132 of record NW_003852542.1, on the reverse strand, counting down.
GACAGAGCCTCAAGCTGTCACCCTGGGTAGAGTGCTGTGGCATCACAGCTCACAGCAACCTCTAACTCCTGGGTTCAAGTGAGTCTCCTGCCTCCGCCTCCCAAGTAGCTGGGAACACAGGCACCTGCCACAACGCCCGGCTATTTTTTGGTTGCAGCCGTCATTGTTGTTTAGTGGGCCCAGGCTGGATTCGAACCTGCCAGCTCAAGTGTATGTGGCTGGCGCCTTAGCCGCTTGAGCCACAGGCGCCGAGCCCCTGCTCCTTTCTTCTCCCCTTTAACTCTTTTACCTCCTCCTACTCCCTGTGAAAGAGAATTGTTAAATTCAAGGTAGGGAATATCAGGGACCTAAGATGGCAGAGTAGACTTCCAAGGGGCAGTGTGACAAGTGACTGGAGACCAGAGAGATAACCCACAGGGTTTCCCTGGGCAGTCCCCGCGGGTTTCTTACTGAGTCAGTCCTCTCCTATAGCCCAGTCCCTTTGACCATGGACCCACATCCCCTCTTGCACTCCCCAGAATGTCCCCTTCTCATGCTAAGTTCTTTGCTACTCCAGACCTTCCTGCTGGGACTCCCACTTCTGGAAGTCACTTATGTTACTCTGAGTACTGCATGAAATCAATAAACCAACAGGATGGATTCACCTGGGCAACTAGCACAACACTGGAGCCAGATTGTTGAGCTGCCCAGCTTCCCATGTGATGTCAAGCAAGCCTTTTCCCTCTCTAGCCTCAGGTTCTTCTTTTTCAAATCTACCAGTGGCCTGGATGGCCTTGGGTGGCGGGTGGGTCAGAAAGTGTCACAGGCATTGAGTAGGCTTGCCTGAGGTGTCCTGCCCACTGCAAAAGGATCCTCTGCCAGAGGAGGTAGGGGTCTGTCCCAGGCTCAAGAGAGACAAGAAAGGGCAGGGGGGAGGTGGAGAAAGGGAGGTGGGGTCCTACTCAGGATAGGCAGACCAGCCGGACCCAAACTTGTCTGGTAGAGATCAGATGGGCAGTATGTGATCTACCTGATTAGAACCACTCTGTTGACACTTGGCGGTTTTATTGTCCTGAGCCCAAACAGTTGATTAGCCTCCTCCATGGATTCTTTTTGACCAAACTGACAACTAGTGTTGGGAAGACACTGGTTTGGGACTTTCCTGGGCCTGCCATATCACCTACGTTGGTTGGCAGGCCCAGGAGTCAATTCCATGAGACAACAGATTTGACCAATTATTTCCAGGAAATAGGCAATTGACCAAATTAACAAAACTCAGTCGGGCTTCTTGGAGACAGTCTATGGATCAGACATCTTTAGTCCTCAGAGACGTTTTTCTTTTTCTTTTTTTTTTTTTAGAGTCAGAGTCTTCACTTTGTCACCCTTGGTAGAGTGCTGTGGGGTTATAGCTCACAGCAACCTCCGGCTCTTGGGCTTAGACCAGGCATCCTCAAACTAGGGCCTGCAGGCCACATGTGGCCCGCCGAGGACATTTATCCTGCCCGCCGGGTGTTTTTGCCGCCACTGCCTGTCCTGCTTAGCAGCAGACTCATCCCGGGGCCCACAGTCTGGCCCTCCGATGGTCTAAGGGACAGTGAACTGGTCCCCTATTTTAAAAGTTTGAGGACCCCGGGCTCAGGCAATTCTCTTGCCTCAGCCTCCAGAGTAGCTGGGACTACAGAGGCCCGCCACAATACCCGGCTATTTTTTTGTTGCAGTTTGGCAGGGGCTGGGTTCGAACCTGCCACCCTCAGTATATGCCGCTGGAGCCCTACTCAGTGAGGCACAGGCACCGCCTACTAGTCCTCAGAGACTTTCAGGCCACCTGCCACTTACCAATAGTAGTCAGATTTCTGAGACGTTTGAAGAAAACCCTTAAAAGCTTTGGGATTGTCTCTCCCAGTAATAAAAAGGGAGGGTTGGACTAGACAAGGAGCTGGCAAACACGTGGTGTGAATACTACCACTCCTCCTCTTTCATCCCAGGCAGACCTTGCTAATCAATTACAGCACTCCTTCCCAAGGGACCCAGGTGCAGTCTCTGAGTCTTTTGCAATACAGAGCTTCAGGCAGCCTTTATCAATCAATTAGATTTGGCATGCATGATAAAGAGCATTTGTCCTCTGAACCCTACTCAATCTCCAAGCCTCCCTCCAGCTGTGCTGATCTAGCACTGCAACTGATTAGACATCTTGAGGACTCAGCTTGGAGACCACCAGGTCTCTAGCTGTCCCGGGGGGTTCCAGGTCTATGGAGCTGCCCTGGAGCTTGTGCCTTATTAATTTTCCTCGCTGCTAATAAATGTGCATTGCGTCAGCTCTGTTCTGCCCCCTCATGTTCTCTGGCTGCTGCCATCAGCTGGGACTTTTTCAGAGAGCTGCAAAAATAGTTTTTTCTTTTTTTTTTTTGAGAAGCCTACACAGAAGCAGCAGCCAAGGCTTTTTTGTTTCCTTTCTTTTCCGAGGGAATGGGAGAGATGGGTAGAGAAGACTTCACAATGAAGGAATGTGCTCCTCCTTGGGGAATTGAAAGTTGTTTTCCTTAAAGAAGAAGATGATGAAGAAGAAATTAGCACACTCTGGTTTCACATCTACCACAGAGCACATCTGTGGGGAGCGTAACAGCTACCAGGAGGTCATTGGCTTAAGCAGAGTCTCAAGTCTCCACTCTTATTAGGCTGTTGACAACTAGGTCGGGGGAGCAGCGCCCTAATGAGCGGCTCACTCACCGCCTGCCCTGCACCCTGGCAGGTCCTCTGCGGTGTTCCAGTGTGCTCCACCAAGGCCCTGCCTGGGAGGGAGCTTTTCTTGCTGGTGATGAAGATTAGGCATGCAAGAAAGATTTCTTTCTCACAGCTGAATGTTTCACTTTCCCCCCACTGTTGTGCTCTGGGGTTTTGAAGAGGCTTCAGAAAATCCTAAGCTGCTAGGGACAGGAAGATCTGAGATCTGTGAGTTCCACCTCCCCTTCACTTACTTCTACTTATAGATGAAGAAGTTGAGGCTTGCAGAAGTCAGAGTCAGGCAGACAGGTGCCAAAAGGTACAGAGCTGGTCCCAATGAGAGGATGCATGTCCTGCCTTCCAGACTAGCATGTCAGAGCAGCAGAAAACTAAGACTGAGTCCAGCCCAGAACTTTAGGAACTTGAGTAATGTATGCCCTTGTCCCAAAAGGAGATATTGTCCCAGAACCCCAAGATTTGAATTATACCTTTATGCTTTATGTTTTCAATTTTTATATAACTATAAACCCCAAAGGAATAAATGAATACAAAGGCAATCAAAATTCACATTAAGATTAAGTAAGTTACTATGATGGATAATATTGTCTTACTGAAATGGAATCTCACAGGGTGAAGCAGATGAGCAGAGAATGAGCAGGGCACCCTGGGCCTTTCTCCCTGCGTCTGTCAGAGCTTCCCCATCAGAGGTCATTAGAATGAGGAATCTGAGGCCACTACGACCATGTCAGGAGAAAGGAAGAGGTGTTAAGAGAGGACAGGGCCAGTTCAGATATTGGCCAGAGGAAGCTGAGAGCCCACTGGAGACTTAGCTCCTCTGGGGCAGCCCATTTATCCTCTTGGGGGTGTGGTTGCCCAGTACAGCCTGGTGACAATGTTTTTCCTTTGGGCAGGGCTCTTTGAGCCTGAAATCATCCCTAGGAGACCCTCGATGGTCAGTGCACTGCCACGTCACCTGTCAGTGAGAACCTCACTGGGTTTTGCTCATATCCAAGTACTGCTATTACCTGCCATTTCCTTTCTCCTCCGTGTGGGGAGATAGTCCAAACATGATGCACAAGTAAAACATAGAGTGTGTCACAAGGTGAAAACAGCTGGCAGTTCCACTTGCAAATAGGTGGTGAGGGGAAGCTTCAGTAACCAGGTGACAGAATAGCAAAAGTTTTGAGGAAGGAAGGGAGTAAGCTGTGGGCATTTGTCAGGGATATGATCTACCTGGTGAAATCCCACCTGGAAGTGAAATCCCACTTCCAGCCTGGCTCAAATGCCTCTTCTTCTACGAAGTCTCCCAGGGCTATTCTGTCACTGTCTGAATTCCCACAGCATCTATAGCTTTTATACTGGCTCAGACTTAGATTATCTTCCCTACTGGACTTGGAGCTCCTTGAGGTGGGCACCACATCTTCTCCCACTAGCGTGTCAGCTCCATGGGGGTCAGGGTTTTGGTCTGACTCTGGCCTCAGTAGGTGTTCTACAGAGGACATTGAAGTCCTACAGGTGGATAAAGGAAGGGATGCAGATGGCCTGTCCTCAGTGTATGAGCTCCTGGTGGCAGAAACTTCACCAAACTAATCTTTCTAACCTGCCCCAGCATGGCACCTGGCCCAGCTCAAGATTTCTCCAATGTAAGAGTGACTGCTGGTTTGATAATAGTGACCCCCACTTAACTGTTATCAGGCCAAGAGACCCCAACCCAGAGAAAAGAGAGTGAATGCAAGACAACCACCAGTCCTCAGCAGTCAGGGCAGTGTTGCCTCTGATATGATCGACTCTGTTTCTGAATCCACTGGTTTCTTTGGTCAAAGCAGCTGAATGAATAGCTGAGCAGGCCCTGGTGCAAAGAGAGGAGTGGGTACTGACTGAGTACTGACTGTGGACCAGAGAGTGTTATAAAGGCTGGGATACAATGAATAAGGCAGGCAAAAGTTTCACAGAGCTGGTACCAGAGAGTGTTATAAAGGCTGGGATACAATGAATAAGGCAGGCAAAAGTTTCACAGAGCTGGTCCCCCTTCTCTAGAGCAAGGGTACTGAAACAAACAAGCCAGTTATAGATGTAGTATGGCAGATGATGGTAAGTGCTAATGAAAAATAAAGCAAGAAAGAGGTAGAAAATACTAAAGGGCAGAAGTACAAACTTTATGGGGGGTGATGAGGACAGCCTCACTAAAACATTAGAAGAGGGTGAGGACTGAACCATGAATACTTGAGGGAAGGACATTCCAGGCAGAGGGAAAGAACAACCAGTGCAAATGTGCTGAGGTGGGAGCTTGTTGGGTAGACTGAAGGAGTAGCAAGGAGCCCAATGTGGTGGAGCAGAATGAATGGGGGGAGGGATTAGAGGAGATGAAGTCAGAGAGGAAAAGGGGGACCAGATGTCAACTTTGGCTCCTACTATAATGTTCCAGTTCTCTATTGCTGAATAACAAACAATCCAAACTGTAGTGGCTTAACATAATTTAATATTTTTTCTGATGGTTCTGTAGGGTGACTGGGCTCAGCTGGGCGATTCTTGTTTGGGTTCTCCCATGGGGCTGCAGTCAGATAGAAGCTGAGGCTGGAGGCATCTGAGGGTCCACTGGGCACCATCTTCAGTCATATGTCTGGTACCATGGGTTTTCTCTACATGGCCTCTCTCTACAGCAGAATGGTTTGGACTTCTCACATGGCAACTAAGGGCTCCAAATGGCAGAACACTAACAGTCAGTTTCCATAAAGCAAAGCACCATTTCTGCAAAAGCAGTTGCAGGCTAGCCCAGATACACTGTAGCAGAACAACAAATCACTTCTCCATGCATACAAGAAGGGAAGGAACCTCTGGCAGCCCCTAACACATCTGAGAAAAAAGAGGTTTTGAGCAAAGAAATGACATGAAGTGTCTTATGTTTTGCTTTTTTTTTTTTTTTTTTGAGACAGAGTATCTAGCTGTCACCCTGGGTAGAATGCCATGGGGTCACAGCTCACAGCAACCTCAAACTCTTGGATTTGAGTGATTCTCTTGCCTCAGTCTCCCAAGTAGCTGGGACTACAGGAGCCCACCACAACACCCAGCTATTTTTTGGTTGTAGTTGTTATTGTTGTTTGGCAGGCCTGGACTGCATTCGAACCAGCCAGCTCCAGTGTATTTGGCTGACACCCTAGCCACTGAGCTACAGGCTCTGAGCTGTCTTATGTTTTAAATTGATGCCTGCCCAATTGTTTGGAAACCTGTCATGCCAGGCTCCACCTGATGTTGGTTCACAACTCTCCTGAATTTTCCCCCTTCCACTCTAACCACAACAGCCAAGGGCTAAGACCTGGCCCATGGGCACCGCCCTCTGCCAGGGAATCTGCAGCACGAAATGCAGTATATGTGCTCAAGGCTGAGAAGGTATGCCCAGCAGGTCTCAAGGAGCGAGTGCTGGACACCTCCCTCTCTCCTTGTGCAGAGCCTTTATCGCAAATCTGCCCCAGCCCCAGCGACTCTCTTAATTTTCCCTAACAGGGGTGACCACTTGAATAGAGAAAGGTAGAAGGAAGACTGGAGAGTGAGTCCATAACATTGCCTGCCTGGGTGTCTCATTGCTGTTCTCTGGATCCAATGTCCAGCTGGTTAATGGTGGCAGTGCTGGCATTATGACGGGGAGGTAGAGAGAGGCTTTGGGCACCACCAAGTTGACCACATTCTACTTTCTTCTCACTCTTCTGGGTGGGCTTATCTGAGGCTGCTGTGAGTACAGGAGCACTGTTCAAATTGTATCTGTTTCTACCAGGAGAATTTCCTCTTGGCAGTCTAATTGCTACTCTTTCTCTAATGGGTTTCATACCTACTTTGGAACAATCAGGGACTCCAGATTTAGGGATATAAAGTTTCATGTAGCAAGTATCCAAAGTTTCATCCCATCCAGCCAAGAAGACAGTAATTGCTGGATGCCTCCCCATAGAGCTGTCCTGTTCTCACTTACAGGTGGTATGTATACACCAAGGAACTGCTGGGAAGGTGCTACCTGCAATGCAGGGAGAGGACCAGTACCTGGATACTGGCTCCATCTGATAGTTGGACAGCAAGAAGCCCACCCAGGCTGGCAGCACGTGCAGAAAGAGCCAGCTGCCAGAGGCCAGCCCCATAGGTGGCCCATTTACTCACCTCCCCAGATGTTAGTCACCAAGCTTTCAAGAGGAAGTGGGGTGCAATAGTCCAAAGCATGGGTTTTTTTGTCAGTTGACCTGGGCTCAAATCCCACTTCTATTATTTCCTTTCCATTGGTAACTTTTTTCCTTCTGGGAGCCTAAGTTTCCTTATTTGTAGAGTGGGTTTAGTTCCCGGTGTCATGAGGATTCATGAAATAGAGCCTCCCTATGTGGTAGTGATTACTATTGCCTGGCTTTCTAGCATCTATACCAAGTGGCCTGAGCTCTTTCCTCCCCTTCCCTTTCTAGTTTCATTCCTCTCCCTGGAACAGCCATCCTGGGGGGTATGGAATCTTCCAGTGGTATCATCATTCCAGGGTAACCTCCAACAGTTAATTCCGTGGATAATGTTTTTAATGAAGGGAATAGGTTTTCTTGGAGTGTCTGCATTGTCCCATCGAAAGACAGGGTCCACCTAAATCCCTGGAGCCTGGCAACTCTACAAATTCGTGAAGTCCATATTACTGTCATTGCAGTGCCACCACTCCTGGGTCCACAACTACCAAGAAGTTTCTCACGGAGAGGCTGCAGTGTTGTGTGCAATCCTGGCAGTGCAGCACCACCAGGGGGAGCTGCCCAGCCCGCTTTACTTTCAGCAAGGCAGAATTAAGACACCATGAGACAGGTTTGACCCTTAAGCCAGCGAAGCATAGGCAGCTAACCTGGACCTGGAAGGTCTGTGATCTGGTAGGCTGAGAGTGGTACTAGCAGGGACCCTTAACATCAGCTGGACTCTTTACAATTTGCCACCTGTTCCCAACACGCCATTCTATCTTAGGACAAATGGGACAAATGTGACAATGCCCAGACTTGAACCAAGGCACAGGGAGGTGAAGTAGCTGCTCAAGCCCACCCAACTGGAAGGAGCAAAGTGAAGATCCCTTCTAGACTTACTTGTTGCCAGCTGCAGAGCTTGGGCATTTGGCTAGCAGGAAAGGCAGCTTGGCGAGAGGGAAGGCAGCACCTTGGGAGCCTAGAGCTTCACTTGGAGCCTAGCTGTACCTCCATCCAGCATGGCTGACCTGTCTTATCCATTCCTTTCTCCTCCTCCCACCCCATGGGACCTCAGTGACCTTCTCTTCTATTTAGGGGGAGTTAGTAAGTGGCTTGGGATCAGTGTGAGTGGAGCCCTTGGTATTCAACCAGGATACATGATTTTCACATACCTCTTTAGGGTTAGCCTTGTCCTCTTTAGAGATGATAATTAGTTCTGCCAGAGACGTCTCACACATTCTAGCTAGCCATGGGTACTCCAGGGGTTGATCCTGGGAGGCAAGGGGGCCTGGGCAGCTGTGTTAATGCCGATGCCTCGGCCCCCCATTCCCATGGTAGACTTTAGCTACCATGATAAATGCCATATGGACTACCTCGTGTAATCTTCACAGCCCTGTGAGGCATGCTATTGTCACCCCCACTTTACAGAGGAGGAACCTGAGGATCAGAGAGTACCTGAGCAGGTCTGGAGAAGCACTGTAGCTTTTCTTCCATCTCTGCCACTGGCTGGCTGAATGTACAAGGTTTGGGTCTGCAGACAGGAATGTAAAGGGCATGAGGGCTAGTTGCCCTCTGAAAAGGCTTCCTGGGTACTAACTCTTTTTTTTGTTTTTGTTTTTTTTTTGGGACAGAGTCTCACTCAGTCACCCTGGATAGAGTGCTGTGGTGTGATAGCACATAGCAACCTCAAACTCTTGTTCTCAAGAGATCCTCCTGCCTCAGCCTCCTGAGTAGCTGGGACTACAGGTGCCTGCCACAATGCCTGGCTAGTTTTTTCTATTTTTAGTAGAGACATAGTCTCCCTCTTGCTTAGGCTGGTCTCGAACCCCTGAGCTCAGGCAATTCACCCACCTCAGCTTCCCAGAGTGTTAGGATTGCAATGGTGAGCCATTTTAGTACTAACTCTTAGAGTCAGGGAGGAAGGGAAGAGCTGGCCTTTCAGGAGCTCACAAACCCAGGGAGTCCTGCAGAGCTGTGGTGGAGGATAAGTTACTGCAATACTTGCCAGCAAGTAATCATGCACAGAGGCCAGCAAAAGTGACAGGAGCTGTGGGAATCAGTGAAGGCTTCCAGGAGGAAGGGGACTGGAGCTTGTCCTGGGATAGGATGAGCATGCAGAGGGAGGGGAGACAGGGAGGATCTGTGAGCAAAGGCCAGGACTTGAGGGTTCTAGACTGGGAAGGGAAACAAGCAGGAGGATGAAGGCTCCTCTCTGGGGCACAGCCTTGGCCTTTAGGACAGAGATAAGCTGCAGGAAGACGTGGGTGTCCAAGGAAGTGGGTGCTGCAGCGCGCACATGCTTTATGATGTTGACACTGACCTCAGGAGGAAAAATGAGGTTTTACGTTTACTGTTGTCAAAAAACTGCCTGCCTCAAGGGTGTGTGTCTGTTTGAAGGCTACGTCAAAGAAAGTCCTTTTATATTCATGATCTTTTACTTTCCCAATTGCACTGAGAAGTTGGCTGGACTACTAGTTGAGAGATATACTCAAAGACAGAAAACAGAGTTCCTACCGGATGAAATGACTTGCTTATAGCTATGGGGCTCAACACTTGAAATGTCAAGGCCTAACATGGGTTTTTGGCCCTAGCTCCATGATCCTGCCCTTGAACCTTCTGCCCAGACCCCATCCCACCTCCTAGGACCTTGGGTGCTGCAGGCCACATGCTGTCCCTGCCTCCTGCACCCCCAGGCATTCTCCCCTGGAGTGGAGGGGCACTCTAGGCTATGTATGAGTCCTTACATTTTCATCAGAGCTCAAGGCCAAGATCATGGATCTATATTCACCCAAATTCACCTTTTGGGCTTTTAGTACCTACTTGCCTTGAGGGGGGAACTGCCACAGAAAAACGACCAGGGAGGAGTTAAGCTCTGTGTGGACTTGGGATACAGCTGGAATGTGGTCCTCCAAGAGAACGTGCGAGGGCCTACTAATCTGACTTCTTTCCAGAATCTCCAGTACAATGGCACAGAGGACTGGGGATTGGGGGGGGGGGAATCTGGGGAGTTGACTTCTGCCCCTCACCATTATCCTTCAGAGCCATCTTGACAGAAAGGTATGATTATGACCCTTGTTTTAGAGATGAAAAAAGGGAGGCACAGAGAGGCTAAGTGACTTACCCAAGGTCACACAGTAAGTGGCAGAGCTGGGGTTTGAGTCCAGGAAATCTGCCTCTAAGAGCTGTTGTATCTCAGTTAATAAAAGCAATAATAATCACAGCTACCATTCCACTAGCCACTGACACTTCTTCTGTCCCTAGTACTTTAATTCCTCACAGCAATGCTGTGATTGATATTCTCGAAATCTCTCATTTGTGAGTTGATGTTCTCCAAATCTCGCATTTCATACATGAGTAAATCTGAGCTTAGCAGGGCGCCTGGAGTGAGTGACTTTAGATTCTCACAGATGTTAGGTCTGTCTAAATCTGAAGCTTCCATCCTTCTCTGCCTGTTTGACCCGCTGTGCGACTTTGAAGTTTGAGCCTCAGTTTCCCTATGGCTTAAACCCTCTCTTCCTCCTCGCTTCCCTGCTCCAGCAAGTGTGAGAATGGACGGGGTCGCCTTGGACGCTATGTAGGTGAAAGTCGTCGGGCAACTCCAGAGACGCCCTCCTTCTCCACTGATTTCCCCTGAAGAAGTCACCGGGCTGAGCTGGGATGGAGGGGCGGGCGGGAAGATTCTGAGGGGTGAAGGTCGGTGCTGCGTCCCGGAGAGCATAGCAAAGCCGGGAACAATTTCGGGAAGGGCCGAAGGGTCCAAAGTCACGTGCTCCAGACGGTCTTGCTGGAGCAGACGGTCCTTAGGGAAAAGAAGCGCCCGGACTACAGCAGGGGGCGGGGAGGGAGCGCGGGAGGAGGCAGGTTCTGGGCAGAAGGGATGAGGGTGGGAGGGAGATAGAGAGCACGCGGACAAAGGAGGAGGCCGGCAGCCCAGCTGTTTTGAAAAATGCTTCCTGTTTCTTTAAAGGCGCTCGCGGCTCGGGCGGCCGGGGCTGGGGAGGCGGCGGCGGCGGGAGCTGCCTCCTCTCCGGGCGGCGGCGCTGACTGATCTCGCGAACTGGGCTTCTGTGTAAACTGAGGCTAAACAAACACAGATGGAGCTCAGCGGGCGTTCTCCAGAAATGCTGGCTAGGCGGCAGGGACTTGAGATGACACTCTGAGCGCTCCGGGAACGGACAGCCCAGCGGCTTCGTGGAGCCGGCGGCGCAGCTGCCCCGGGCGAGGGGGAGAAAAGGAGAGAGGGAGGGAGGCGGCGAGGGAGGGCGAGGGAGCGAAGGGGGAGAGCGAGAGACTCCGCGGCGCTGAGCGCGGCCGGGGCAGAGCCCGCGCGCGGCGTGCAGAGCGGGCGCGGCGGGTGCGCGTCCGGGGCAGCCCCACGCCCCTGCCTCGCGCGTTGTCTGCACCATGAAGCACATCCCAGTCCTCGAGGACGGGCCGTGGAAGACCGTGTGCGTGAAGGAGCTGAATGGTCTCAAGAAACTCAAGCGGAAAGGCAAGGAGCCGGCGCGGCGCGCGAATGGCTATAAAACTTTCCGATTGGACTTGGAAGCTCCTGAGCCCGGCGCGGTCGCCACCAACGGGCTTCGGGACAGGACCCAACGGCTACAGCCGGTCCCAGTGCCAGCCCCAGCGGCGCCGGTTGTTCCCCAAAGTGGGGGCGCGGACATAAACCGGGAGCGTGGGGGCTCCCGGGCGCCCGAAGTCTCGGACGCGCGGAGACGCGGTTTTGCTCTGGGCGCAGTGGGGCCGGGACTCCCCACGCCGCCACCGCCGCCGGCACCGCAGGGCCAAATACCTGCGGGTCCCGAGGCACAGCCTTTCCGGGAGCTCGGCCTGCGTCCCCGCATCTTACTGTGCGCACCACCCGCACGCCCTGCGCCTCCAGCTCCCCCAGCGCCTCCAGCGCCCCCAGATGCTGTAGTGCGCCCTGCGCCCCCCACGCGCCCGGGGGAAAGTTCCTACTCTTCAATTTCACACGTAATTTACAATAACCACCCGGATTCCTCCGCGTCGCCTAGGAAACGGCCAGGCGAAGCGACTGCCGCCTCCTCCGAGATCAAAGCCCTGCAGCAGACCCGGAGGCTCCTGGCGAACGCCAGGGAGCGGACTCGGGTGCACACCATCAGCGCAGCCTTCGAGGCACTCAGGAAGCAGGTACCAGCTCCTCACCGTGCCCGGGGGCGATTGCCTTTTGGGTGGGTGGATGGTCCAGGGACTGTAGGGAGGCTAGGTGTGTGTTTAAGGGACAAGCTGTCCCCTCTGGTCCGTCCCGGGGCTAAGACAGTTTTGGGCAGTCCTGAGGCAGTGACCTTGCCACAGCGTTGATTCGACTCCTACTGTGTAAAGTGGGGGTAAGCATTCGAGGTCTCTGGCCCAGGCATGTGCACCACCCACCGCCCCGCCAGGGGGTAGCCGGGTCTAAGAGTCTGACTTTATCCATCACAGTTCACTTTTATGAAGGTGAGAATTTATCTCCCGGAGTCTCTTGGGAGCAGTGGGATGTGAAGAGGGGCAATGTGAGAATCTGTTTTAAACTAGGGAGGGGTGGAAGACTCTTCTCTTGCAGGCATTTGTCGTGGCCAGAGTCTTGGAGCCCCTGTTAGTGGTGTTGAGGCCTGGAACGCTGTGGTGAAGCAGTCGGGAGTGTGAGAGTCCAGCAGTCCTAGGGAGCCTGTCACCCCTCTTCAGTCCCCAGCTCCTAGCGGGGATGCTGATACACTCAGGTTGCTTCTACTTCTGCATCTTTGGCCTTGGTGTCCTTAAAAACCTGGGCTACACGCCTGCACCCTCTCCCCAGGGGTGGCCTCTAGAATTGGCTGGTGGGAGCCTTCCCAGGACATTGCTTCAACCCCACCCCTCATCCTGTAGTGAGGGAGGCAGCTCTGCCCAGGGGACCAGCTAGTCAGGAGCCTCCCTTTGGGGGATCTGCAGAGCCTAGTTCTGGGGCCAGTTGGGGACTACTTAGTTGGGGGCTGGTTGGGGCTTCCCTCACTGGACAGTGCCTCCACCAGTGGGGTAGAACACTTAACCCAAGAATTACCATGGTGGGGAGGGGCGGTTTACAAGTACACATTAGACAAGGTTGGCACTGCCCTGGGGTTCTAGACTTCTAATTTTCTTAGAGAAAAAGGAGGTCTAGGAAGAAGGTGATAAGTGCTTACCCCCCACCTCACACAGGGCATGCATAAAGGTTGTAGGTGGATGTGACTGGTTTGTGGAGTGAGTTTCTTTGCATGCTTTGCAGCTGATTTGCTGTGTGACTCCAGGAAAGTTTCTCAACCTCTCTGGTCCTTAGCCAACAACAAAACATTTCAGAAATCATGATCTTCTTTTTGAATCACACTTTCCCTTCTGAGGACTGGGGGAGGAGGGGGCTATAATGCCTGTTTTTGTCCATGGGAAGGAAATTGAACTCCCTGGGCAAAGAGGCCTTATGGCTTTTAAGCCAAAGTGTCTTGCTTGGACTTGGGGGAGATGTTTGGTTAGTAAGGTGGGGCGAGGGTGGGGAGGTCAGGTGGCTGTCATAGACCAGGCTAAGCCTCTGCCTACAGCCACACCAGCTGATACCCTAGGCAGTGGGCACAGTGGTGCAGCCAGTCCCACTCTGGGCCAGCAGCTCTGTCTCAGTCCTGGGTAGGGGTAGCATCCTGTGGGATGTCGTGCAACCCACTTCCCAGGGCAGAAGGATGACAGAAGAACAGAGAGATGCGTGTCCACCTGTTCATCCTGCAACTAAGGAAGTTCCTCCCAGATTGGTGAGGCCTCATGCCCAGAGCCTCACAGCTGGTAAGTAGCAGGGCAGAACTGACTTTGACTTCCAGTTCAAATGGCAAGCCATTTCTACCCTTCCAGCTGCCCCTTTCTGTTCTGAGTGAGAATATTTATCTGAGTGATTTATTACATCTCACTTGTCCAGGGGCTTTTACTGCTTTCAACAATAAATTCCACCTTATTGGCTAGATGTGGTGGCTCACCCCTATAATTCTAGCACTCTGGGAGGCTGAGGCTGGTGGATTGCCTGAGCTCAGGAGTTTGAGACCAGCCTGAGCCAGAGTGAGACCCCGCTTCTAAAAATAGCCAGTGTTGTGGCGGGAGCCTAGTCCCAACTACTTGGGAGGCTGAGGCAAAAAAAATCGCTTAAGCCTAAGAGTTTGAGGTTGCTGAGAGCTGTGACACCATGGCACTCTTCTGGGGGTGACAAAGTGAGTCTCTGTCTCAAAAAAAAAAAAATTCCACCTTATTAACAATATCCATATCAGGATTGGATCAATGTGTATTATGGAATGGAAAACTGAAGCCCAGAGAAAGAAGAAGACTTGTCCGAGATCACCTAGAGGGTTGGGAAATGACAGCAGTTTCTAGAATGCCCACCCGGTCAAATGCTTCCTACAGTGCCATCCATGTCAGTGTCACGGGCTCCCCACAACCCCTAACCTATGATGTTTGTTAATAATTGAGCTGGGTATTCACTTGGCAGACTCTCTGAGATGAGATTATTAATTCTGGTCTCCTTTCACTTCCACCCTTCCTGTGGGAGGTTGTATATAAAAGGGACAAGTTCAGTGTGTCTAAGCAGAAGGCAAAACCCAAGCCCTCTCAGGCAGAGAATGTGTATACACACCCAGGTACACACACCCATGTGCACACACGTGCTCATTGCACGTGCCCAAGAGCACACACAGATGTGTGGTCATGGAAACACAAGTACACAGTCACGGAAGCACGTGCTTCTGTTTGTTTCCTCCTTGCCCCCAACCATTCTGACCCTTCCCTGAAAAGCCTGCTAGGCCATAGTGGGCGTCTGCTTGTTATCTGGGAAGGAAAGAAATACAGTGCATGTCTGGTCACAGAGCCAAGGGTTAAGACTACATCTACCATGCCACCATGCTCCCTGCCCCACTGCAGCATCCATTTGCTAGAGAAAGTCCCATGTTCCAGAGGAGCTCTTTCCTCTTCTGGGTCTCAGCCTCGCCTGCATAATGTGCCCTTCCCCCTGCCCCAGTTCAGACTGGCTGTAGCTCTGGATCTAGGCTCAAGCCTACTTGTTTGAAATGGGCCCTTGGGTGACTCTGCCCAAAATGGGGCTGGGGCTGCTGTGGCATTAAGATTGGATCTGGGACTGTGGCTGTGGTCTGGGACTTCATTTCCCAGAGGTTCCTGGTATGATGAAAGGAGCACTGATTTGAGAGTCCAAAAGCCAGCCTCTGAGTCGTGCATGTGCTGCATGCTTTCTGTGTGGCTGTGGACAAGTCATTGTTCCTCTCTGGGTCTTAGTTGCTCATGCTGTGAAATGGTAATCTCACTTACCTCATCCATAGCTTCTTTGCATAGAGCCAGTGAGGAAAGGAATGGGAGCTATGAGAGCACCGAACGTTCCTTAAGCATCTCCGAGGTCCTTAGGGTTGGGCAAGGCTCTCAACAAACATAGCAGTAAGAACTCTCTAATAGGTTTTTTTGTTGTTGTTTTTGTTTTTTTTTTTGAGACAGAGCCTCAAGCTGTCGCCCTGGGTAGAGTGCTATGGCACAACAGCTCATAGCAACCTCCAACTCCTGGGCTCAAGCGAGTCTCCTGCCTCCACCTCCCAAGTAGCTGGGACTACAGTCACCCACCACAACGCCCGGCTATTTTTTGGTTGCAGCCATCATTGTTGTTTGGTGGGCCTGGGCTGGATTTGAACCTGCCATCTTAGGTGTATGTGGCTGGCGCCTTAGCCACTTGAGCCACAGGCACTCAGCCTCTAACAGTTTTAATAACCATCACAGCAACTACCATTTATCCGATACTTTGTGCCAGGGACAGTGCTAAGCATGTTATGTATATTGGTTCATTTAATATATAGGTATTATTATCACACCCTCTCTATTCCCTGCCCCATTTCACAGATGGTGACACTGGGGTTCAGAGAGCTTACATAAGTTGGCTGAGGTATCCCAGCCTTTTGCCACTGCCTGTGGCCTTGTGGGTTTTGTGCTGCATGCCACTTTGGCATGCTGTTCACCAGACTCCAGTGTGGTGGTGCCTCCAAAGCATCATATAGTCACAGCCTGCATAGCTGCATGTCACTGTCACTGTAGAGCCTGGATTTGAATCAGAGTTCTTGTGACTTTTAACAGCTCTGTTCCTCAGTCTGTCTAATGCCCTGAAGCCATCCAAACTCAGCATGAAGAAGCCAGACAGGCTTCTATTTTGTTAAGATCCACTATCCTCTCAACCAACTGAAAGGGAGCAGGGGACACAGGCTGCATGGCCACCTGCGAGGTGCAGGTGGGAAGAGGCCCTCTGGCCAGAGGGGGGGGGCTGTGCAGGGCAGATGGTCAGGCTGTAGCACATGCCACCAGCCCAGCTGCACTAGAGCCCTCCCTGCCACCTCATGTGAAGGCCATGTGTGCACAGCTGGGCTTGGTCCCTGTGCAGGGCTGCTCCCTGCCAGCTGGGAGGGGTTGAAGGGAAAGGCTGATCTTGCTGAGTGGTGCGAGGAGGGGCTGGAGCAGTGGAACCTTCTGTCTCACAAGCTGTTGCCCCCCCAAGGGTATCTGTATGTGTGTGGATTTCCTCTTTCCCCTAAAGCCCCTGTTTTGCCAGAGGGATGGCAGCACTGGAGGGTGATGAGGAACGACACCTCCTCTGCTGTCCCTAGAGTCCCCCAGGGGTCCTCAGGGAGTGAACTCAGGGTGGTCTGGAGGGGGCTTGGGCCAGCTCAGCACCTCCCTCACTCTTACACCCCACATGTAAAAAGGAGATGGGGGTGGAGCACAGGGCAGCCTGTGTATATCCCCTCAGGCTATGAGGGGACAAGCCTGCGTGCACTGGGGCTACATGTGACAGAGGCCCTTCTGTCCCATCATGTCCCTGGTCACTAGGGTAGCTGCTTGTTGGGCCTCATTGCAGAGGCTTTTGTGCCTTACCCAGGCTTGCTGTTGCATATCTATAGTGCTACCTTCCCATGTTACAGGCGAGGACATTTACATAGAGGTAGCAAACTGCTCAAGGTCACAGAGTGACCAAGATCTGTACCCAAGCCTGTCTGGCCCTGGGGCTGCAGCTCTTAACCGCTAAGACTCAGGTTCTTAGGGCCCAGCCTTGTGGCTGTATAGGAGGTTGGGATTTTAAAGGAGCTGTTGAAATAGATCTTGACAAGGACCTTGAACAGTTCTGGGTAAAGTGACTTCACCCCAGAAATCCAGCACTCACTGATGTGAGAGATTAGAGAATGGTTTCCGTTGGAACCAGTGCTCAGCTGTAGGCACTGGACACAGGTCTCTGTGGGCCCAGGAGTCTTGGCCTTGCAGGAGGGCTGAAGGGTAGGCAGGAGTTGGCACAGAAGCAAGAAGGCAGAGGGCTTTGAGCGTCCCCTGCATTCTCATTTGAGGTTCTTGGCTTTGTTTCTTTATGGTGATTCCCCACATTTGCCGGCATTCTGATGCTCATTTTATTGGTGAGGACATTGAAGTTCCATAAGGTTTGGGGTCTACCTGAGGTCACAGGGATGGCCAGAGGTAGAGCCAGTCCCCCAGGCTCCCAGGTCATTGCCCTTCCTGCTTTTCCCCATTTGCTGGAGCTGTTTTGATGGAATGTTTTAGGGGTTTGGGGGACCTTGTGCAAATGCCAAAATCTGCTCCTCTGAAGTTTAACAATCCTTGTGGGATGAGCATGAGGCAGGTCCTGTTATTTTCGTGGAAGTCAAGCAGTCTGTCAGGAGGGGGAGCCTGTGTTCTCTGATCAGGGTGAGCAGAAAACCACTGTGGGGTCCTCTGCAGGGAGTGGAGTGGGTGGGTGGACTTGGGGCCTTGCTGTGGATGCTCAAAGAGGTAATGCACAAAGTTCGGGGACCCGTGGCATCATCATCCCAGAACTGTCCCATCACCAGCTCAGAGGGTGGCAGTCTGCCTCCCCACCTTAGGCTACTGATGCTCGTCTCCAGGCCGTTCCTGCTGGCTCATTGGAAAGAGCCCAGCTAAACCATGGGTTCAAAATCCAGCTTATCTCTCACCTGCTGAGCGATCCAGAGAGTTCTTCATGCCTGGGAGTAGAGGTCACACACCTCTCTGTAAAGTGAAAGTGATCATTTATACCTCATCGGACTGCTTAACAGATGAATACAGACATTGTACTCAGAACCCCCATCCTCTGCCTAGCCTTCTAGATCACAGGAATCAGCAAGGTGGCTGGGTCTCCATGGGCACTGGAGTCTGTGCTGTACAGAATCTTGCACAAGTTGCTGTGAGTAGTCCCCGCAGCTGGGTGTAGTACACAAAATTGTTCTTACTCTCCAGATGGGGATACTGAGGCTCAGAGAGGTGAGGGCACTTGCTTACAGTCATACAGTTCCCGGAACTCAGACCAGCTCTTTCCATCCCACTTTGGCCTCCTGGAACTAGAGCTGGTTGCCAGATTCTCAAGTTGCTGGGGTAGCTCAGGCCAGGGTCCGTCTGAGCTGGGGTATCAGGGCTAGGTGGCTGTGTCCTGGAGCTTGGATGTCAGGTGAGTTGAGGAGCCACCTCTGGAGGTGGGAGGAAGCAGGCAGCTACCTGATAGGAGCTCTTGGTGTTCCATATGTGGCTACCTCTTATAGTGGGAGCTTGGGAGCCCAATGGCCGTGGGCCTTCCTTAGGTGCCAGTCAGACCAGCTTCTGGCTCCAGCCAGGATGATCTGGGGCCCTACATGTCACCTGTCTGTTTCCTCATGTAAACATGGGTTAATCGTCTTTATTTGGGAGAAAGGTTTTAAATGGGATAATACTACCTGTAAATAGCTACAATAGTGCCAGATATATGAGAGCTTACTAGCTGGTTTTCTTATTGTTAGACCTGGAGCTTGATAGATGCAATGGGACAGAGTGACAAATCTGGAACAAAACTGGCCTCTAACCTGGCATGAGGCCCCCTAGGCTGGCCTTTGGCCCAGTCTGTTGCTCTGTAGTGCCATAGTGACCCTGGGTGGCAGTGGGCAGAGCCCTCCCACGATCCCACCTCCCTGCTGGAAGCCCAGCAAAGCCCTAATGAGCCAGGGACTCAAATTGCTGGGTATTTATGGGAAAGCCCCTGCAGGGCACCTGAGTGAAAACAGTGCTAGGGGCCTTGCCACCAGGCTGTGCCCAGTCCCCAGAGCCTCCCCCCCCCCCGCCTCTAGGGCCAGCATACCTTTTCAGGGGGTGAGCAGGAGGCAGAGATGCTGGCTGGCCCCTGAGACCCCCTTCCCTGCCCCAGGATGACCAGACCTTGTTTATTTGTTCAGGCTGATAAAGCAGGATTTTCTGGACTCTGGTTGGGAACAAGCAAAGTGCATTTTTCTGCCAGCTTTTCTTGGATGGGTTTGGAGCTGTGGCCAGGGTGGGAGTAGGGGGTGGGAATGTATGGGAGTTGGCTTTTGCTCTGTCACCGTTTCCTCTTCCCTGGGTTTCCTAGTCTCTGGACCTCTGGGGAGGGGACTGGACCCCTGGGGAGGGGAAGGGGGGAGCATGTGTCCTGGCTCCAGACCTGCTTCTCACCCTTTCTGGAGGCCTTCTTTGGAGACCTGTGATTCTGACTGTAATAATGTCATGGCCTTCTATCAGGCCTTATCCTGTAATGCATACGTCATCTTAATTAATCTTTACTTTCTTGTGAGGCCAGTCTTGTTTCCAATATGACAAGGACACTGAGGTTTAGAAAGATTCTGTCTCTTGCCCAGGTTGGCAGAACCAGATCCAGGAGTTGAACCCAGGTAACGAAAAGGTACATGTGCTTAGGCTCTATGCCAGATAGCTAAATCTTCATCCTCAGAGAGAAGACAGGTTTTTTAAACCCACTTTAGAACATTCTGGAGTAGATATGGAGAAGATCACTTCCTCAATCAACAAACCCTTTTGAGAGTCTGTTACTGGCAGGGCCCATGCTGGGCTCCTCAGACATGGCCTTCCCCCTCAGCTTGCAGGGAGGTGACGGCATGGGCAGTCCAGAACAGATGGGATGCTGTCAGAGCTCTGTTGAGGGCAGGCTCCTCTGATGTAGGATATGAGTGAGGTTTAAGTGAGATCAGAGTGGGTGTTGCATTTAAGGTCCCCAGTCACCTTAGACTGGGGACCTTAAATGGGATTGTTCATGCTTTATTCCCAGGGCCTGGAATGGAGATTTCCATCCTTGGCATTATCGACATTTTGGGCCAGGTAATTCCTTGTTGTGGGGGTGCAGGATCCTGTGCATTGTGGGATGTTTAGCAGCATCCCTGGCTTCTCCCCTCCCAATCCCACCTCTTTTGTGGTTATAATCAAAAATGTCTCCAGATACTGCCAACCATCCTTTGAGGCAAAGGGGCAAAACCATCCCTGATTGAGAACCACTGGCCTATAAGAATGCCTGGCATATGGAGGGGGAGGGTGCTTACTAAATACTTGTGTGAATGTGCTGTGTGGTCCCCCTCTCTGCGGGGTATGGGTTAATCAGTGATATGGATACCACGTATAGATCCCGAGAAGTGGTCGGAAAGAAGAGACTAGGATCCTTGATTGCTGGGTTTTTAGCCATTTAGGTGGACAACACATTGTAGGAACAGTAGGATCTATTGGTTAGCGCCTGTCAGATGGATGTTGGACAACACATTGTAGGGACAGTAGGATCTATTGGTTAGCGCCTGTCAGATGGATGTTGTGGAGATATTTCCACGTCACAGCATAGAAAACTGTTCAGCTGTGCCACAGTCTGTGCAGCACAAATGTTGGTAGATGACTTCAAAAGTTAAAGCCTCATTCTCCTCACCTGGTTATAATCCCTGTGTGATTATTAAGTATCCAGTTGATCATGAAACAGTGACGAAAAGGTCAGATTTGTTGGGGGCTGTATTTATTCTGCAATTATTTTCTGCCCAGCAGCATCCCAGTTCCAGAGACATATAGAAAAAGAAAACTGGCTCAGCGCCTGTGGCTCAAGTGGCTAAGACACCAGCCACATACACCTAAGGTGGTGGGTTCGAATCCAGCCTGCGTCCGCCAAACAACAATGATGGCTGCAACGAAAAAATAGCCGGGCATTGTGACGGGTGCCTGTAGTCCCACCTACTTGGGAGGTTGAGGCAGGAGTCTCGCTTGAGCCCAGGAGTTGGAGGTTGCTGTGAGCTGTTATGCCATGGCCCTCTACCCAGGGGGACAGCTTGAGGCTCTATCTCAAAAAAAATAAAAAGAAAGAAAAAGAAAACTATGCATGTGTTTTTCCAGCTGAGCACTGACACTTTCCTTCCTATGTGTTCCCAGAGTCCCAAGTACCTATCAGGTTATTAGCTATTGGATCCCCAAATATTCAACAAAACAAGTGTTGCTGAATAAGTGAATGGAAGAACATTGGAGCTAAAAAAAAAAAAAAATCTGTGCTCTTGGAGAGACTCCTTCTCAGGGAACATGGAGGACAGAGGTCTCTCATGGTGGAAATTCACTATGCTTTCATTTGGATGAACTGAATGAGCTGAGCCTCAGTTTCTTCCCCTGCAAAATGGGAATGTGGATGTGTCTCTCTGTGTGTGTGTGCATGTGTGTGTAAAAAACAGGTATTTGGAACAGGTCAGAAACTCAGGGTGGAAGACCCTGGTGCGCCTCAGACAGACCACTTCCCCCACACCTGGCTGGCCAAGGAGGGCATGGGGGTTGCTTGCTCAGCATGGAGACTCCTGCAAACCCTCCTGACACCTTCTCCCCCACCAGGTGCCATGCTACTCGTATGGGCAGAAGCTGTCCAAACTGGCCATCCTGAGGATCGCCTGTAACTACATCTTGTCCCTGGCACGGCTAGCCGACCTCGACTATAGTGCAGACCATAGCAACCTCAGCTTCTCCGAGTGTGTGCAGCGCTGCACCCGTACCCTGCAGGCCGAGGGACGTGCCAAGAAGCGCAAGGTATGTACCAGCTGCTTGGGCACTGTCCTATGGGAAGGACATGGGGCAGGAACAGGAACTTGGGGTGCCCCACTCATACCCAGAATTCTGAAGGGGCCAGAGAGCAGCTCTTGGAGGTTTGCTGGTGGTCGCCCCAGTTTCAGGTCTCCTCACATCTCTGGGATTGTGAGTGTGACCTTACTCCTACTAATCAGGCTGCTGGGTGACCTTGGACAATCACTGTTTAGCTCTGAAGCCCTTTCTGGCCATAGGTGCTCTGGGGCTGAATTCCCCTTGTGGTTCTATCAGGATGAGATTCCCCTGAACAAGGTGACAGCCTTTGGCAGGTTTTGGGAAGGTGACTTGATCTGTGGGTTATCTGAGGCTGTGCATTAAGGCAAGTGAATTCATTCATTCATTCAGGAGAGGTTTACTGAACCCCAACCATAGGCCAAGCAAGCTGGGTGGGAGTGTGAAGATAACAGACTTACAGTCCTTATCCCCATGCAGCTCAGAGATGGTCAGAGAGACCCTCCCATAAGTACATAAGGGAGGACAGTGCTGCTGTGTGAGAGGTGTGGAAGGCCAGGTAGAGGAGGGACAGGTTAACCCTTCTGCCTCAGGGAGTTTGAAAGGGCATCTTGGTGCAAGCGGTATTTGAGCTAGGTAGGACTAGCTTGACAACCAGGAGGTCACTGGGGACGCCAAGGACAGAACAGCATCTGAGGTAGGGGGAACAGCTTGTACAAAGCCTGCTGTGGAAGTGTGTGTAGGAAGAAAGGTGTTGGGCACAGCTGTGAGTCCCCAGATGGCTTGTGCTTCAGGCATCTCCCATCAGTGGTAAATGCTGAGCCAGGCTTATTGCAGCCCTCTGGATCTATTTCTACATGGCTGCAGGGAGCAAGTGGGACTGGTCTGTGTCTGTGTCAGTGAGGAGCGACTCCAGCTGCCCTGAGCAGGATAGCTCCCCTGGCATCCAGAGAGCCTGGTGACCCCATCATCTTCCATCTATTCTTTCAACGGCCTCCTTCCTGCCTGCCTGCCCTTCCCCCTATGCTCACATCCCTCCCCCAGACCCCTTTCAAGCAGGCGCTCCCCTCTGTGGGTTCTCCCGGTTTCCCAGAGGCCCCCATAGACTCCCTGGCCCACACCAAGAAGGGCCGCCCACCTCCTCACAGCCAGCCACTGCTGCTAATTGAACCTGCATTCCTGGGAGTGATTTAATGTGGACCAGTTAGATGAAATCCTCATCAAGTGCGTGAGAGAGGAAGTGCCACTGCTGCGCTGGGCGCTTTCCTCTGGAAAGTGACCCGGTAAATGAAGGCGTGATTGATGGCTCCATGCGGTGCACTGTGACAAAGGAGCTTCGTAAACTCTCCATGAACTTCCCTTGGCATCCAGGCATTCATCAGAGGTGTGGATGGGCAGGGTAGGCAGCGCCCTGTCCCCTTCCCACCCCACTGCCTGCCCCATCCCCATCCCCCTGCCTCCTCTTCTCCACAGAAGGCAGGGAGTGGGGAAGCCCCCTCCCTTTACTGGCTGCTGGCCTGGAGCAGGGTACTAGGCTGAGAGGAGGCTGTCCCCCCTCCCCCGACCCTGGTGAGGAAGAGGAGCAAGGAGGGTGAGGAGCCCGGATAGAGCTGAGCTTTTGGCTTCTCCTAAAGTCACCAAAAATCTAAGACACCAACCTCCCCATTGTACAGATTGGAAGACTGAGGAGACTAATTATGGTTAAGAGCATCCAGCAACCCTGGGTTGAGCCCTGGCTCACTACTGACCAGCTGTGCCATCTTGGGCCCATTTCTTACCCTTCTGCAGCTGGATTCCTCACTGATAAATGGGATGGTGGAAATATTTGTGGACTACCTTGAAAATGCTGAGTCACTGTGTGAGAGTGAGGGGCATGCAGGACATGTAGGACACTCACAGCCTCCTCATCCCTGGGTAATGGGGACCCTAAGACCCTCGGGTTTGAACTCAAGACTCATCTTGTGGGACTTGCTTACCTTAGTTGTCTTGGAGAGGCTTTGGGGCCTGAATGGGAGTTCTAGGGTAGAAACATTTCTCTTCCTACCTCCTCCAGCCAGCCCAAGCCTAAGGGCATATCCCTGCCTTAAGTCTGCCCACGGGAGGTGTGAGGTCACCCTGCTGGGTCTGTCTTTGCCCTGACAACCTTCACTGTCTATCAGACTCACATCAAACTATCCATAGGGCCACATTTCCCATATGAAGATACTTGTGACACCTGGCTGATCCTGGGTTTCCCTGTGGGGACTAGAGTTCATCTTGGAGCCTTTTCCAGACCACTCCCCAATTCGGTAGTTGTAACTGTGAATAATTGAGATTTGGCCCTGCAGCTGTTATAATCGTGGGCCATTGGTGTATCCCAAGTGGTTAGTTTTCTTCCCCTTTATGACTCCTGGTGTCCCTGGAGCCCTTACACTCAGGTACCCCTTTCTGGTCCCTGTGACCCACCTTCTTGGCATTTGTGCTTTTGCTGCCCAAGTCTTTAATGCTGATTGTCATCCTTCCTTTGTCTGTCTGTCTCTACTAGTCTGGCTGTGTTGTCCCCTCTTTCCCTGCCCCCTTGGTTGGGATGTGTGGCATCACACCGAGGCCAGCATAGTTGGCCTCACCTGGCCTCTTTCAGCATATGTTCAACTGGGAGAACATGGGAGATTTGTGGGCCCTGAGAGAACAGGGGAGATTTGTGGGCCCTGAGGCCCCAGGGAAGGGGGTTTCCTGCCCTCCCCCTTGCCCTGCCCTTTTGTTTGGAGAGTTGAGATGGCCTGAATGGGGAGCACATCTTTAGCTGGTCCTGACTTCTGAGTTGTAATTGGAACCTCACTGTTTTATCTTCCTCCTTTGTGGCCCCCGCCTGGGCCTCTGAGACCCCACCTCTATTTAGGGAGATTCTGTTTGGGGAACCAACTGCCAGGACAATTAGACTAATACATTTTTTCCCCTCATATGTGGGACTATTTCTTTGAAAAGGCTTGCAGCATTCTAACAGTAAATTGTGACTGGTTGCGAGTTTATGGGGAGAGACTGAGAACATGGTCAGGTGACAGAGGCTGCTCTGGAGTGGTTTTTCTTTGGACAGCGGCTGGGGAAATGCAGGGCATGAGTGGTGGTACCCAGGCAGGATCCGGTAGAAGCCTAGAAACTCATAGCAGGTATGGGAAGAGCTCCTCTTTCCCACCCTCTACCCTCTTCAGCTCCTTGAGGATATGTGACCAATGCAGAGGTCCCTAAGCAAAGAGATTGGCCTTTGAAAGCTCTCCTTGGCACACACACCCTCCTCTCCCCTTCTTCCTTTTTGGACAGCTACTGACTACCCTCTATGTGCCAGATGTAGTATAGGTGGTACAGGCACAAAATAACTTGCCACATAGTCCCTATAGCCAAGTGGTGACTGAACACTCTTTGGTCTAGAGGATTTGAGAACTAGGGGTAGTTGTGGTGAGAAAAGAGAAGAGCAAACAACATTCTTGCTTCTAACATAAGCCTCTAGTAGCCAGGTGCCACCAGAAAGCTGTGTTGGGGGCCTTGGTGGGCTGGGGAGATTGCCTGCAGTCCTGCTGGGACATGAGGGAGTAGGAGAGGGATGAGAACTAGAACCTTCCATCCAGGGGTCTGCTCTGCCCTTTCTGGGTCGGGAGGCACATTTGTGGGCTGGATGGGTTCACAGTCCCTTGGGCTGGCCTGTTGGTCTTATCTTTGAGAAGGCCCTGAGCTGGGGTGCTTGGGCCCAGTTTGGTTCTGAAAGGCATCCTGAGTGTGTGGTTTCTCTATGAGACCCCTCCACCCGACTTTAGTCCCTCTTATTCAGGACTGCTAGGGTCCCTGGATGTTCTTTCCTGAAAGATGAAATGGCCACTTGAGGGCCACTAGCTTCCCAGCCCCTTCCTACCCAAAATGAACTGTGTTCAAAAATGAACCAGAGTCTGTTGCCCCTGGCACTGTCTATGGCTGTGGAAGCTGGTCTGGTAAACTAATTTCTGACAAGGTATGTGGTGGAGGATAGCTTCATGGTTACCCTCCTAGCAACTTAGTTGCACGTTAACTGGGGTTTAAAGCCTTAGGCCCAGGCACAGTTCTGATGATGGGCCTGCCAGGCAGGGCTGCAGGAGGCTGGGGAGCTAAGGTTTGGGCCTGCAGGCTCTGGGAACCATGGGCAGATGTCTGCTGTAGCTGGGATGGTGACAGTCATCCCTAGAGTGATTGACAGCTATTTGAGCTGTTCCACTGGGGGCCTGCTCCCTCAGAGTCTGTGTCCACAGGAGGCTGGCAACCCTCCTTTAGGCTGAGCATCAAGTGTCCTCTGAGGTCCCTTGCACTTCTCATGAGCTTCCCTGTCCCTTCAGGCCTATGTTAAGAATGGGAGTTAAGGTGCACTTGACTGACTGCATCCCATCTCAGCCCTTCCCTACGGGGGTGTTGGGGTCCTGCAGACAGCGAGTCTTCCTGGGCCTCACAGGATGTAACTTTGAGGGTTTGGAGCCCCATTTGGAAGCCCCAGTAGTAGAGGGCTGTGTCAGAGGCCGCCCAGCAGAGATGCATGCAGGAGGGGTGGAATGCTCGGGAGAGTTCAGTTCTGACTCTGGCTGCAGCCCTGAGATAATGCATGTTAAGCACCTGGCTCTGGGCCATGTTTCTGCAGCTCCTGTTTTAAAGCAGCAACTCCTGGGAGCGTCTGAGGAGGAGGAGGAGGGAAAGGAGGAAGAGCAGGAAGAGGCGGAACTGTTCTTTCACACCTGGGCTGGGCGGGCCACTCGAGACCTGCCAAATAGGAAAGGGCCAATTTTCTACAATTTAGGGCACCCCCTTCCAGCGATTTTAAGCCACTGAGTAGTAATAATAATAACAACAGCAGCAGCACTTACTAAAATTGATGGCATATTTTGAGCCTTGGTAACAAATGGACAGTAAGTCACTGCACTCAAGTTGCTCACAGGCCTGGGGTTAGGGTGGGGAGATAAGACCAGGCTCTACCAGAGACCTGGACAGTGAGGGCTCTGGGTGGTGTCCTGCAGCTGTGGTGCCTGGTAAGGCTGGATCTGCATGGCCAGGAGGTTACAACCAAACCTGGGACTGATCCTGAGCCAGAGGTGGCGAGTAGGTTGGGTGCTGCTTACTTCCGTCTGTGTCTTCCCTGTTGGCCTTGCTGCTTTCTGGAAAGGGAGGCAGGTCGAGGGTGGTCTGGCTCCTCTTTGGAAAAATACTATGGGTGCAGACTCCTATAACTTCAGTGCCAGGGACAACATGACTTGGCACATTGGTTTGGGGCTGGGTAAGAGGAGTTGGTGTGAGCTGAGGTGTCAAAGGGGACCCCTTACTGTTTGAACAGCCTTGGATAGGCCCCATGGTCATCTGCCTCTTCTGTGGACTGTTCCCAGAGACCTGGGTGTATGAGGCAGAGTCTTGAGAGCCCCAGCCTACCTGGATCTGGCCTCTCATATGGCCCTGGCGTACCAGGGGGCACTAGGGGGCACTGTCCTGGCTTTGTCCCAACTAGAGCCTGGGTCTCCACTGTTAAGTGGTTTTCAAGGCCCTTGCCAGCCTCATCTCAGCCCTCTTTCTGCCTTGATGACTGCCCCTGTGTTACTTCTTTCTGCCCATCATGGATTTCACACAGATCTGAAAGTCACTACTAGAGGCAGTGGGGCCCTGGTGCAGTATCCCGAGAACACTGACAATACCCAGTGTGCAGTGGATGTGGCTTGTGTACCAGGGACTTTGCTCACCAGCCCCAGGAAGTGGGGCCTCATCTTATTCTCTCAGCACAAGGTTACCTGGCCAATAAGAGAGGTGTGCCTGGCTTTTGCCACTTCCCTGTCCTGCCTCCCATGTGGGAGCAGGGTAGGCAGGTGGGTCTCATTTCCAAATACTCTGGACCCAGTTATTAAGTTAAATGCCATCTGCTTTCAGAGCCCACAGAGTCTATCTTTGCTGGGAAGAAAGGGGGGTGGGTGGGAAACCACCATCAAATTCCCCTCCAGTCATAAAAATGGATTCGATTTGTTTTTTCTGGCATTCCAATTACATAGACATTTGTCGCCAGCTGTTTGTTCTAACACGGAGTGCTCTCTCAGCTGCTGTTTCTCTTCTCCCATTTGACACCATTAGGCCACAAGTCTGGCAGGGCCTGGGTTGGAGGGGTTGTCAGCTGGGGAGCCTCCCAGGTGAGCTGAGCTGAGCTGGCTTTGAGGTTCCCCGGGTGGTCTTGAGGCGAGGCAGGGTAAAGACTGGGTGCTGCTTTCTCTCTCCTTTCACCTCCTCCTCCTCCTCTCTCCTTTGTTCACGTTGCTTCCTCCCCCCACAAGCACTCACAGATTCCCACCCTTTTCCCTGACATACTGGGCACAAATGAAAACTCAGGGTCTCAGACATCTCAAGAAAGAATCAACATTCATGGTTAGAAGAGCTCAGAGATGCTCCAAGTACCACCCTTCGGAATGCAGAGATCACATCTTTGAGCCAGGACTCCCCTCTGGAAACTCCTGTGGAGTCTCAGTGGCCCTGGGAATGTTGGTAAAGGGGTGTCTATGTAGGGCGGGGGCTGAACCCAGAGAACCTGTAAGTTCTTTTAATTCTCTGTGATGCTGTCACTTAAAATACATGAAAGCACACTGGGGAGGCCCTCAGCAAAACCCAGTAGGCAAAGTGTAGAGCTCTGGGTTAGAGACCTGGGTTTGAGTCCTGGCACTGTTACTTCTTGCTGTGTGACCTTGGACATGTTACTTGACCTCTTGAATCCTGGGTTCTCTCATCTGTAAAGTGAGAGCACACATACCTTCCTTGTTGCCACCTTGCCAGAAGGATTAAACAAGATGCCGTAAGAGAAAGGGCTTGAGTTTTCTTAGTGAGTTCCAGAAAGGAAATCTCACGAATTTATAGTTGCAAGGTAATAACTTAATTGGACCCCAGGAAGAAACACCTCCGGAAAGGGCAGCGCCCAGGGTGGACGAATGACTGACCAGCCCAAAGCAGATGAGGATCAACGGTTCTAAGTGAGGGTCTCCTCTCTCTAGTGCTTTGGCCCAAACCCATTGTCCCACAGCTTTCAAGTGGGGCCAATCCAGAAATCCTCAGATTTCAAAGTACATGGATGTGTGTAACATTACGTTGTACCATTGCACTCATCAATAGACTACCACCAATAGTCACGCTGCCCATGTGTGGGGTGTCCCCTGTATGCCAGGTACCTCCCTCAGGTCATCTCTGCCTGTGATCATACAAACTCCTCCGTGCCCAGCAGGAACACTGAGGCCAAGAGAAGGGCAGCCACTTGCCCAGGGCCACATGGTTAGGAAATGGGGGAGCTCAGATTTGAACCCATTTTATCTCTTTGGTTACAAACTCTGAGCTCTTTGACTCCTGAGGCTGGTTGGCTCCCTGAGGCTCTCACACTGCTGGGCACGGTGGCCTATGCCTGGGAGGCCCCGGCAAGTGCCCAGTGTGGTGCGGTGGCAGTGCCTTGCCTTGAGCAACAGCTCTTCTGTAAGCAGCGGGCTGCAGTGTGTAAGACTCCATTTAGCTGTGGGGAGCCAATAGCCTGCTGGTGGTGGCGCTGGTGGTGGTGAGGGTGGGGTGGGCTGGGGGCATCATCAGTGCTGAGCACCCCCAGCGCTGCCGCCAGCAAGGCCTGCCACCAGGTTAAGTCGCCTGGTGGCCTCTGGCTGCAGCTGGGAGCGCGCCTGGTTCCCATTCGGGCGCTGTGGTTTTGATTAGCTGTTCTGCGAGGCGGGCCTGCTGGTGAGTCCATGGGAGCTCCGCTGGAACAGAGGGTCCCCCGCCTGGCTGCCGCGGCCCCCCCTCCTGGCAGCCCCAGACTCCAGATGTTCTGAGCGCTCGCTGGGAAGGCCTGCTGGCGCCACGGAGGGCAGAGGGCAGGGAAAGCACGCGAGCTGGAAGCCCAAGCACTCAGTCACCGCAGGCCTTGGCAGCCCGCCCGGCCCGCTGCTGGCACATTCCCCAGCTCTCCCCTGGCCATCTGTTCCCAAAAAACCCTTTCAGAGCCTCATCATCACTCAGGATACAACAGTGCGAGCAGCTGGTTTGGAGGCAGCAGGGAAAACCATGCAAAAGGTTCTTTGTGAGAGAGGAAACTCGCTTATGAATAACAGGGCTGGACACTGTAAAAGTTGGCGGCTGGAATTCTTGTTTCTCAGGCGCCGCTGTTTTCTCTTGACTTTTTATCTCTGGTTTTTATTTTTTCCCCCTGTTTTCTTTTAATGTTGTTTCTTCCTCTTCTCACACTAGTTGTGACTTTTCTTCCTCTTCTAAGGAGCCTGAAGTCCACCTCATTAGTTCTGGATGATGCTGAACTTTTTCTTTCTCAAAGCTGTTAACAGGGGATGGTAACAGTGACTTTCCCTAAGACCTTGCTGGAGGGGACAGGCCAGCAAGAAGGTGTCTGGGAGGGCACATCAGTTGTGCAGCTAGCTCTAAACAAGTAGCGCCACAGCAGAACATTCTGTCCATCACCCTGAGTGTGCAAATATGAATGATGTCTGTCTAGGGAGAGGGTCAGGGACACCAGAGGCCATGCAGAGATCTCCCACCAGTTCATCAGAGAGCAACACAGAGATGCTCTGGGAGGACGGTTGCCTTCATAAATACCCCAGTGCCTGGGCCCTGCAGCTGATTGCAGCATGACATGAAGCCTTTTTTAAGAACCGGCTGCTGCTGCTGCCAAAGGCTTCTGGGAAATGTCAGCCAGGAATCTGGGCACCTCCTGGGAGCAGTCACCGGGTGGCCTGTCTGGGGGCTGTGGGGTCCTAGGGCAGGGTTGGCAGCTGGGAAGCCAGCCCTGGAGAGGAAAGGAGAGAAGGGCAAGGCCTGGCTGTCTTGCTCACACCCCTTTGGACTCTGAAGGAGGAGCCAAGTCAAGCCTGGGGTGCTGGGTATCAGGTGGAGGTGATGTGATTGCTAAGGGGGGGACATAGGGGCAGGAGTAGGGGTTTTCTTTTTCCTTTCTCAATTCCTTGCACCCATTTTCCCATCAGACCCAGAAGCCCTGGCAGCCCTTCACAACCAGCAGTGGAAAAAGCCCATCATTGACGCTGCTGTGGGTGGCCAACCTTTCACAAGCCTTAGATTTGGGGCTTTAGAGGGCGTTTTGCATTTCATCTGCACTTTGTTCAACCCCTCACACCTCATTCCTCTTGCCCTCCTCTCTGCCTTCCTCTCAGTTCCAGTTGGAGAGACAACAGCTCTGACAGGACCAAATATTTATGTTTACCACAATTTCAGGGCCATTAATCTCTCCTTCTGAAGGGCTCAGCGTAGACCCGTGGGAGCCTCCCTCCCCACTGTGGCCTGTGCGGGCAGGTGTCTGGTCTGGACTTTGGAGCTGGTCTTTAGGAGCTGAGTGGCTGGGTGCTCAGGTCTTAAACTTTAGGAGCCTGCCTAGCTGTCTCCCTGGGTCTGTTCAAGGATGAGTGACATAAATGGTGTGAAATCATTTGGCAAACTCTGATTTCTGTCCATATCTCCTGCCTGAGAAGTTGAACTCCAGGGGGCCAGAGGGAAGGAGGTTCTGGGGAAAGAGGAGTGGCCACTGCCTCTGGTCCCATAGGGACAATGTGGAGTCAGACTAGTGACCAGAAATTGCTTTTGAGCCTTGAGGCTTCCAGAGGACAAAGGGTTGGGGGAGAGGACTCGGCTGCCCTGCCCACTGCACGGCCTTGAGCCCTATACCTGGCACAGTGAAAGACCTAGGATAGAGTGTGTCAGCAGGCCCTGGTTCCCCGTATATCCTCAAGTAGGTCATTCTCTTTCTCCCTGCCCCAGCAGACCAGAAACCCCTGCCTTGTTTGAGGTCTGATGATAAATATTTGTAAAGGGCAAGGTCGGGACCCTCCTTTAAGACTTCCTGCCTATTCCCCAGAATTCACAGCCACTTGGGCTTACCTACTGTCCAGCTGCTCAGTCTCATCATTCCCACAAGAGCCCCTCTCAGCAGCTCTACCCAAAGGCAGTCAGACCACCTGACACCATCCCTGCTCAGGACCCCTTGGGGCTCCCTACAGGCCAAGGGATGAGGTCAGACTCAATAGACACCTGACAGTCCCCCCAAATGACCTGGCCTGAGCCAGCAGCATGGAACTCCTTGCCCAAAGCAGCTATTTTTGGCCTTTGTGCTCATGCTGTCCCTCTGCCTGGAATGCCCTTCTCCCCTGTCTGGGTAACTCCCACTCATTCTAGAAGGCTTTGCTCCTCCTGGAAGCTCTCCCTGACCCCTACCTACCCCAGCTTCCTCCTCAGGGCCCCTGAACAAGCCACCACCATGCCCATACTGCAGGAATATGTATGATCTAATTGCGGAGAGCATGATGCGAGATACTAAAGTAATGATACCAAATGTTATAGGATGTGATACTCTATTATGTGCTATATTTCATTTCATGTTATTATATTGCATTATATTTTTAGGTGGTATGTTATATGATATATTATGTGATATAACATTACATCCCATTCTGCTGTGTTACACAATGCTGGTTTAGTGCCTGTGTCTCTAGCTAGACTATGAGTTCCTTCATCTTCATGTCCCATAGTAGATCCTCAAATAATGACACACCATTTCTTCCACTAAAATCCACACAACTAGGGCTGAGTATTCTTGTACTGAACTCAAGGCCTCTAGGAATAGATTAACTGGGGGCTTTGGGCCCTTGGGCTCCATTAGCACTGCTGGGCTGATACTCTTGTTCCCTTGAATCAGTAAGGAAAACTTTGAGTTTTAAATAACAGAAATCCCTCAAAATGCAGCTTGAACTAACAGGGGCTCAAGTTTTTCATAGTTTAGAAATCTGAAAAGAGGCCGCTTATGCCCTGGCTCTGACTCCAGGCTTCTTCTGGTCTTAGCCTCATGGCTACATAATGGCTGCCAAAGCACCAAGCATTTCATCTTCAAGCTGCACCTGAAGTCAGGACAGGGGCCATGCTGCAAAGAGTGTTTCTTCTCATGAAGGCAGTCAGTAATGCCCAGATAGCCCCTGACTTCCCTGAAAGAAGGGATGCTCCCCTTGAACCTGAGAAAAATATCAGGGTGTGTCAGCTGGAAGGTCAGCAGAATAAATAGCTGCATGGCACACACCTGGAGGGTTGACCCTGATTTGTGACAAGGTGGGCTAATCAATGTCATAACCTTAACCACAATGTCAGAATGCCGCTTCCCTGAGCTTACCAGTATGCACTACAGCCCTGCAAAATGGATGCTGCTAGCCTCATTTTCAGTTGATGGTACTAAGGTTTACAGACCATAGGTGACCTGGTCAGGCCACTGTGACCTCTTATCTGTGTGCAGTGCTTTACAGTTTTCACAGTCTTCTCATTGCTTTCTTGAATCCTATAACCTTCTGGCATTCAATTATTAACCACTGGAGAGAGATGAGGTAGGCTTATCACCCTGCCCTGAGACCCGTGCCTCTGGGCCCAGGCCACCACCATCCCATGTCCTCTGCCCTCTCAGGGAGAGGGTGTGAGCTGTAGGGGCAGTCTGGCAGCATGGGGGATGGCGCTTGGGGCTAGGGACACAGATCTGAGTCTCAGCTTAGCTCCTGCGAGCTCTGTAACCTCAGGCACTTGGCCTCAAATAAGCTTCACTTTCCCCAAAATATGGATTAAAAATATAGAAGTGTGGGTGAGAAGCATTTGAAGAAAGGATAGTTGTAAATGGGTTTTGTCAGCTGAAGGCACTGCACGCACTGGCAGCATTACTGGAGGACGCTGCTGGCCCTCAGGGTGGTGGGCAGAGGGACGCTGGGCACCTTCTCCCCTGCCAGGGACATAGATAGCAGCCCCCTGAGGACTCAACAGCATGTCCAGGCAGAGGGTGACATGTCTGTCCCTTTGCCACCTGCTGTGTGTGCATATGTGTGCTTGTGTGTGCTTGCCTGCATGTGCATAGGTGTGCTGGTGTGTCCACAGGTGCCATCCTGTGTCCACAGGATCAGATGGAGGGTCTCCTGCATGGGGGGCCAGTTCCCACCTGGTGGTCTTAAAGGGCTTCAAAACCCCCACTACCTCCACCCCCAGGGCAGTCAGGAGCCCTTGAAGTTGGCTCCTCAGTGGCAGGGCCGGGCAAAGCCAGGCAGCCCCAGGAAGTAAGCGGCCCAGAACTAAACCTGAATCTGCAGCGCTGCAGCAGTGTGTTGCTGAGGATCACCTCCTGTCACTGTGGTCACTGTACGCACACAAGGTGTTCCTGAGGATCACCTCCTGTTGCTGTGGTCATTATACGCACACAAGGTGTTCCTGAGGATCACCTCCTGTCACTGTGGTCACTATACACACACAAAGTGTTCCTGAGGATCACCTCCTGTCGCTGTGGTCACCATACACACACAAAGTGTTCCTGAGGATCACCTCCCGTTGCTGTGGTCACTATACGCACACAAGGTATTCCTGAGGATCACCTCCCATTGCTGTGGTCACTGTACGCACACAAGGTGTTCCTGAGGATCACCTCCCATTGCTGCGGTCACTGTACGCACACAAGGTGTTCCTGAGGATCACCTCCCATTGCTGCGGTCACTGTACGCACACAAGGTGTTCCTGCAGATCACCTCCCATTGCTGCGGTCACCATATACACACAAGGTGTTCCTGCAGTTCACCTCCCGTCTCTGCGGACACCATATGCACACAAGATGTTATTGAGGATCGCCTCCCGTCTCTGCAGACATCATATGCACACAAGGTGTTCCTGAGGATCACTTCCTGTCACTGCTGTCACCATAAGCACACAAGGTGTTCCTGAGGATCACTTACTGTTGCTGCTGTCACCATAAGCACACAAGGTGTTCCTGCAGTTCACCTCCCGTCTCTGCGGACACCATAAGCACACAAGGTGTTCCTGAGGATCGCCTCCATCTCTGTGGACACCACACACACACAAGGTATTCCTGAGGATCACCTCCTGTCGCTAGGGTCACCATACGTACACAGCTTTTGGGTACATAGTAGAAAAAGATGAAGAAAACATGAAGGGCCTCGCACATTTAAGAATAAATAGTTCTGATGGTTTCCTCTATGTCAGGCACTATTCTAGATGCTGGGGTCACTTTGGAACTTTGGAGAACAAAAGAGACAGGCCCCACACTTTGGAATTCAGAGCTAAATGACACAAAGGCCATGCATAAAAATTCAGAGGAGGATGCCCTGGGGCTCTTCTTCAAAAACCTACTAATTTCGTCTGTGCATAGTTCCTTCAAGCTTGACTCTCAGGGTTTCAGATCAGAACTGCTGGACAGAAACAATCTTTTCAGGCAGGAGGCAGGGATGGGGAGCCAGGTCCTGGGGCAGGTGCAAAGATAGCACCCAGAATCACAGCCAGCAAAACACAGACCAGGGTGGAAGCACAGGCTCAGACGAGCCAAGAGTCTAGGGGCCACTTAGTGTTAGGACGGAGGGCCCCACAAGCCTCAGGAGCCCTGGAGTTGTATGTAGACTGATGTTCATGGGCTTGACCTTGAGTTGTCAAGAGGAAGTTGAAGTACATCCAGTAATGTCTGACTGAGAATGTAGGGAAGTGCATCAATTATTGGGAAAGGGCCTGTTCAAGCTGTTTTGGCACAGAAAACATGAGGCTTCCTTTCTCTAGGCAAGTTCACTTCTATGGAAGGGCTAGTTCTCCTAAGGTGGTGGAGTGGGGAGGGCTGGGCTTCTTGTCTGTGTTGTTTACTGCTGGGTCCCCAGAGGCTCCAGTGGAGTTTGGTGTGGTATAAACACTCAGTGAACATTTGCTGGGTGTGTGGAGGGATGGAAGCCTGAGGGCATGAGGTGTTTTCAGCCAGCAGCTCCTCTGTGCTGTGCGAGGCAAGCCTGGTGGTCTGAAGTGGAGGTGCAGTTCCTGCCTAAAGTTCCTGATGGGAAAATGGGGTTCTAGGGATGTGCACACATGCTTATGACTCTGACCTGTAACTGCCAAGCAGTGAGTGCTTAACTTAGCTGTGGTTGTGTTTTTTAATGTTTTTGACAAGTTCATGCAGTAGATACTGTTACTACCATTTTATAGGCAAAGAAACTGAGGCCCAGAAAGCTTATGTTCCGCGTCACCAGCTGGTAGACTGGGGAAGTCAGTAATCAAACAGTGGCCATCTGACGCCATAGCGGGTCCTGTAACCAACATGCTGTGTTGTCGGCCAGTGGGTGTGGATGTGCACACATGTGTGTGGGTGTGTATATGTGTGGTGATGAGTTAAGAACCCTGATTGGAGGTGTCCTCACTCCCCCCTGGATGCTGAGGTGGCTCTAGAATCTAGCTAGGGGAGGGATGAGGGGAGGTGTTCTCTCATATTAAAACTGCATATATCTGCATGGTTCACACACTATTTTTGCTGAAATTGTTGGATTGTTTGGGCTGCTCAAAGGGCACATGGCCTCCCTAAGCCACCCCATAGGTACCCCCACTGATCCTGAAATATTCACAGCTAGGCTCCCTCCTGGGAGTCTCCCGGAGACATGGGATTATCTTTGTGAGGACTCACTGGCCAGCACTTTGGCATGACTTGACTTGTCTGGTTGGTGCCCATCACCCCCTGCTGTCACTTTGCAGTAAGGACCTGGGAGGAAAGTCACTGAATGATGACAGCAGTTCCCAGTATGGGGCAGACAGGCCTGATGGGGCTGTCTGTATTGGGGCTAGGGGTATGTGTGTGTGTATGTGGGGTGTCTATGTGAGGTTGGCCACTGGGCCACCCATCTCTCTAGCTGTCTGGCCCCTCTGACCTGCATGCCTCCTCTGGCTGTGGGGAAGGCCTTGGGCCTTGGAGCTGCTGGGGTCTGGAGAAGCAGGCATGTAGCTGAGCGGGGTGGCAGGACAGTGTCACAGGACGGAAGCAGATGGGAAGCTGCAACAGCTGCCTGGGCCAGCTCGACCCCCACAGTGCCTGTGCTGAGTGTGGGATGGGTTGGGGGTGGGGGACAGAATGACACATAGACTGATGGACATGGAGAGGCAAACAAAGAAGAGGCCAAGAAGGAGTTGGCACAGAGACACACAGGCAGAGCACACAGAGAGAAACAGCTCGGCAGCCAGAAAGTGGCCTGCAGCCCAAGAAGGCGTCTGCTCGGCGGCGTGGCTGTCCCCTGCAGGCCCTGTGGGCCTTTGGAGCTCTGGCCCTGGTTCTGGGGGTGCCAGCTCTCCCTCTGCCAGCCACCTTCCCTTTGGTTCCAAGAGTTGAAAGCCAAGATTTTCTTAGAACCGAGGAGGTGGTGGCTGGGTAGATGGCTTGGGGGGACTGCTGGTTCTGTCTGCTGGTGAAGGAACCATGGTCTCCAGGGGTCAAGGGATCTGCCTTGCTCTGCTGCATCCTAGCAATGTGGCCCAGGGCAAGTGAGGCGCCCACTCAGGCCTCCATTTCCTCATCTGCAAAACGGAAGCAGCAATGGGCGCCTCCCAGGGACTGTCTGAGACAGCGCATGCAAAGGAGTGTGGCAAGGAGCCAGGCACTTGGCTGCCCTCAGTAAGTGGTGGCTCTGAGGCACTCACTTCTATTCTCAGGCCCTGGGAGGACAAGGGGGACTTGAGGAGGAGGCTTGCGGGGGGGGCAAAGGACCATGGTAGTCACACTGACAATAATTCATGGCACAAAGGGACGTAGGAAGAGTTGGGTAAAGTGCTTCAGGAGTTGCCCCAGCTTGCTGTGGGGTGGGGCTGGTGGGATAATCAGTTGAACTTGAGCAGACCCTTCTTGTCCTGGACTGGGAGGCAGCAGGAACACAACTGGCAGACCCCTGCCCACCTGGAGCCTATATTTGAGGGGGCGGGCAGACTCCAAGCAAACTCTGCAACAGTGTGGGTCTATGGGGGCTACTCAAAATGCTTGCCTAGGGTACCTGAGACCCAATTCCACCTCTAGAATCTTAGCACCTAGAGGGGCCCCCCACGTTATCTGCTGTCATCCTGCACATTGACTGATATGACAGGTATTTCTTATTAGTAGCAATGTCCTGCCCATCACTGACTGACTCTGAGATGTGAACATACTCACTGACCTCAATGAATGAGGAGTTGGACCACAGGCCCCACCTGTGCTCCCAGCTTTCAGGGTAGCTTTTCCTAGCTGGGAACTATGGCAATGCTATCCTTTCTGGTGAGCAACCTTGAATAACACAAAAAGAACTGGGCAGAATCAATGGTACTGACTGTTGACAGTGGTTCCCAGATTTCCCCCAGGGTTAGACTGCAAGCTGCCCAGGGCAGAGCTTCGGACCCCACTGCCTAGCACATAGCTGGCACCTTGTAGGAATTAATAAGTCATTAAATAAATGAATTTTCTTCCCACTTCATGGGCCCCAGGCAGTCTTCTGGTTCACTGGAGGTTCTGGCCATAACTTTGAAACTCTAAGACACTGGGACCTCTGAGGGCCCTCCCAGCCTGGACACAGCATGATCCTTGATTCATGCCATGCTCCCACCCCTGACAAGTAGCGGCCAACTCCAACTGCTCATAAATTTCCTGCCTGTCACCCGTGGCGCCCAGGCCAGGCGGGTGGGAGGCGCTAGGGGAGGACTGGTCCATACCTGCTTCCAGTTCCCTGGGAAGTTTGGAGGCCGGAAGCTCAAGCCTTTGCCTGTGCCCAGAATAACTTCTGCAAAGCCAGGCCCTTGGAGAAGATGTCAAGTACAAGGCTGTATGGGCTTGAGTGTTTAAGAAAACACAAACACCAGTTTATAGTGTTTGCACAAAATAATTCCACTTTCATAAAATACTGAGTATGTCTGTCTACGTGGAGGAATAGCATGTGAAC
>NW_003852542.1:2399334-2427293 GCF_000181295.1 Otolemur garnettii | reverse complement strand
AAAAAAAAAAAAAAAAAAGAAATTGTTTTCCTCTGTTCACCCTTCTGTGTTTTCTAATTTTTCATAATTAACATACTATGTAAACAAAATTTTAACAGTTTTATTAAAATGTAGCTCACCCATCAAGAGTATGTAATTCCATGGTTTTTATTGTGTATCATATATTCACAGATAAGTGCAACCATTGCCACAGTCAATTTTAGAACATTTATTTTCATCATCCCAAAAAGAAACCCATAGCTTTAGCTGACTTCTTATCCCTGGCCCTATGCAACTACTAATCTTTCTGTTTCTACAGACTTCCCTGTCCTGGACATTTCATGTGAATGGTATCGTGGAATATGTGGTTTATTGTCACTGGCTCCTTTCAGTTAGCCTGACACTTACAAGGCTGTTCCATGGTGTCCTGTCTATCAGCGTTTCCTTCCTCCTTATGGTCAAATACCATTCCATTGTATGGATATTCCACATTTTATTTATCCATCTGTCAGTGGACAGACACTATCTATGTAATTTTAAAAATTGTATTTATTTTTTAAAAATAATTGGTTGAAAGTGAATTGGTCAAGATAACAGTTGGTTCCAAGTGACTATTTCTGGTTGTTTTCAGGCTTTCCAGCCTGTGATGCCACCTGACATATCCAACAGCAGTTAGTGAAACCAAGGACCCGGCTCCCCTTTCCAAGAACTTAAGCCAGTGTCTTCAAGTGCTTCTGCCATGCGCCAGGCCCTGTTGAGGTTGTGGCTCGATCATCTCATTGAGTCTTTGCAACTAACCCAGAGGGTAGATATTGTGACTTTTAAAGATGAGGAAACTGAGGCGTGGAGAGATTAACCAGCCCACAACTGGCTTTAGGGCCAAGATGAACTCAGTGTGAGTCAAGAGCAGCATTCAGAGCCAAACGTGTAACCCCCCTTTCTAGCTCACATATTGGTGTACTTAAAAATGCAAGGCAAAATAATACTTAAAAATGTGGTTTTTGAAAAGTATTTCTCCCATGCCCTCTCTGCTTTTGTTTCATATTTTAGTTTTAAAATAGCATTTGAAATCTGACCACTCTTTTTAGGACAGGCCAATTAAAAAAAAAGCTGTTAGGATCTCAATCCCATTGAATGTTCTTTTTTTCTACATGCATGTACAAGGCAGTATTTAAGTGACTAGATACATGAAGATGTATAATTTGGAAATAATGAAACGTGGTTAAGTAAGTAAAGTGAGCTTCATAGATGGACAATCAATTTAAAAGGTCAAATAACTTAGAAAGCAGATAAAATCATCTTTTTAATTTCCTCAAAGTGATCAAATTACCTGTGGTATACAGAAGTGATCACAAGAGGAAAACAATGTACATAAAGCCAGAGACAAGCTTAGTATGCAGAGGAGATATCGTTAGAAATAATAAAAAAAAAAAACTAGAAACGAACAAAAGGAAAAAAGATGCAAAATTGTTTCAGAGTTTCATAACAACTACCAAAAAAATTCCCCTAAAGAATAGACAGAACACATTTACAGGAATGTTACATTTGAAATAGGAAAAGCATTCCTTGCTCTATAAAAGCTGTAGTAAATAAAGTGGTCTATGACTGGGACTGGTTATCCACTGGTTCAACGAGTGTTTATTGAGATGCTACTGTGGGGCACGTGAACAGATGAAAAAGGTGATTTCTGATTGTGACCGACTCAACCACTTTGCCACACTGACCAAATCACCTCATTTTGACTCAGCGTCTGGGACTAGCCAAAAGGCCCATAAGGCCATCTGATCTAGGCATTCTCAAAGTTTACTTTAGTAGCAGAACCTGTTTGAAGGACATCTTCCGTGGCAAAGTCGGCTCTGAGAACAGTGAGCCAGGGAGGAAGCCATGTCCAGAGCCTCGGCCTGCAGCAGACACACCAAAGGCCAGAGCTGGAGGGGTGCAACCCCCATGCACTGTGCTCCTCACACAAGATGGAGACAGGATGTTGCTAGGCGTTAGGTGAGACGGGTTCTGTGGTGTGGTTATCTTCTCCCCATTCCCTCAACATAGTCCCCTATTAAGGGGTGTCATTGGCACATGGGTCTCCCA
This sequence comes from Otolemur garnettii, assembly GCF_000181295.1. NCBI lineage: Eukaryota > Metazoa > Chordata > Mammalia > Primates > Galagidae > Otolemur > Otolemur garnettii. The sequence continues at coordinate 2,425,226 of NW_003852542.1, read as the reverse complement.
TCCCTCTGCCACAGCTGACTGGACTAGGGGAAGAAATCTGATCTGGTCTGGACCAGTGGGCTTCCTCCACTGGGCCTTGGGATTGGCATGCTGAGAGCTGGGCCAATCAGGCAGGGAGGAAGCAGCTACTTGCCTGTGGACCAGTGCTGTGACTGGTGGCGCCTAGAGGGTGGTGCCACCAGCCTTGCTCAGCTCTTTTCTTCCTTTCCTGAGACCTTCCTCCTGGCTGCTGTGAAGTGCCCTTTTGTAGCCTGAAATAAGCTTCCTTTTACTGGAGGATTGAAGTGAATTTCTGTTCCTCACAATGCAGTCGCAATTAAGTGGTCCAATCAGTCGGGAAAACTGGGTAAATAAAGCCTCCTGGATTTGTTCACTTCAGGACTTTTCAGAGCCTTGAATATGCTATACATAGTAATTTTCCAAGATGAAAGCAAGGTCTGTGGTGTTTCCTGAACTCATGGAATACCTCACCTGGCTGGTGTGAAAGCTAACCCCCCACTGTACAAGTGAGGGAATTGAAGCAGAGAGAGGGAGAATGAGTTACTTAAGGGCACACAGCTGCTTAATTGCAGAGAGGGTCCTAGCACACAAGTTCCCTGGTGTTCTCCCCATCACATTGCATTTGACGTTAAGACTTACTTGCATGGGTGATACATATGCTGGGATTCCTGGGGACAGCACAAGGGTGGGACAGAGACTTGGAGGTCAGGCCTCATTGAGAGAAACCCCTATCTCCCTTAATCTTGGGTGGTAGCCGTGGCTTTAGCAGGGTCTAAGGGCCGGCAGAGGGCTTGGGGCTGGGCCCAGGATGCCCCAGTGGTCTCTGTGGTACGACCAGTAGCACGGCTCCAGCTGCCTAGACTTCCACTCCTTCGCCTGACCACAGGCAGGCAGACTGAACAAGAAAGGCACTTGGGGGCCCAGTCCGTGGCAGGGCCCGCCCAGGCGGCCAGCGCCAGGATGACGTGGGCTGTAAATCACCCCATGGACCACAGACCCAGTGCCATCCCCACGGGTTTCCTTTCCGCTTCTTAATCCTCCTCCTCAGACTCAGTAACACAAAGCAGATTCCTGCTGGGGCCAGCCATGCACAGTGGGCTTGGCGAATGTGAGCTGGGGTTCACCACATCAAGGTGTTCCCGCCTTCACTTTTCCTTTTCTCCCTTCTCAGCCACTATTAGCTGGAGAGCAGCACTCCCTCTCCCTGGCCCAGCTCCCTCGCCCTTCTCGGACCCCACTTGCAGCCTTGCCCCAGCCTTGCATCTTGGCTGGTCACCCCAGCCTGCAAGGCTCACCAGGGCCTGTGGTTAGCAGCCCTCCAACATTGTGGTTTGGCTCCAGCCCTGTTCTCCAAGCCTCTGTCTCAGTAAGAACAGCCTCTGTGTGGTAGAATGAACACTGCTGATCTGGATTCAAATCCTGGTGCTGGCTGCCACTAGCATGGCCTTCTCTGTGCCCAGAATGGCTCACCCTTGAGATGGGGGTGTAAGAGCGCTCCCTAGCATGTTGGAGATACCTGGCAGATGCTTTGCTTTAAAAATAACTATTAGCTGCTGGCTCAGGGTTGGCGCATACAAAAAGAGAAGCAGTTGGAGCAGCTTTGTTGGGTGAATGCTGCACCAGGTCAAGGGACTGTTGGACCTCCTTTTCATCTTCTGCATGGTCTTGGAGCCCTCACAGAGCCTCCCCACTGGCTCTGACTACCCAGAAGGCTAAAGCAGCTCCCATCTCCTGTCCCTTCCTGGTGACAAGTCACATCCTCAGTTGTGGGCAGTTTTATCAAGAGCAATATTGAGTTCTGCTGCCAGAGTAAAGATGCCACAGGTCAGGGCAACAGGAAACTTAAAGAAGGTCTCACCTAGCAGTTTTCACACTGTGCTCCTTAGCACTATGTACTCTCAGAGATGTCAGGCTCTTTGTTGAAGGGAATCTATCAGGACTCTGGGTCTCCCTCTCTGTGTCTTCTCACCCCACTGCCCCAAATAGACCCATGTTTATCTGTTTTCTGTTAGGGTTCCATAGACTTTATTGTACTGTTCAAAAGAAAGCTTGAAATTGATCTGCTCCGGCTGTACCATTTTACAGATGAGGAAACTGAGGCCCAGAGAAGTTAAGTGACTAGTCTTAGGTTACCCAGCCTGCAGGTGAATGCGGTGCAACTTGTGTCTCCTTGTATAGTGCTCTTGTGGGAACAGTGTAGGGGCCAAGGAGCCACAGACAGCCATTCCAGTGGGGGCCCACCAGCCTGCAGAAGAGCCCTGCACCCCTGCGGTGGGGACAGGCCTGATTCTGAGATCCCTTAGAGGTGCAGCCCTGGGGTAATGCTGTAAGTACCAGGTGTCCCTGAGCTTCTGGAGGCCTACTCATTTCCTCAAACCATCAAAAACATCAGGGGCTTTAAAATGGAGATGCAGGGAGAAGCGGACAGTATGGGCTCTGCAGACAGCCAGTCCTGGGTTTGAATCCTGGCCTTGCCACTTACCGAACCCATGAAGGTAAAGTAATCCCCTTCTCTAGGCCATATGAGCCCCTCTGGGGCAGCTGCAAGGATTAAGTGAGAGTCTGTGCTGTGGGTGCCAGCACCTGGTACTGGTTGGCCTTCTAGAATCAGGAATCAAGATGGATAGGGGCTGCTTCTAATGGCTGGTCATTTCTTTCAGGAGTGACTGGCCATGGGCTAGACTGAGGAAACTGCTATGGGCCCTCTTTCCAGTCAGGCCAGAGGAGAAGGTGAGCTCGCCAAGTCCAGCCTGGTCATCTTTTCCAAGATGCCTCCGAGATGCTCAGCCCACTGCCTCTCAAGGTCAGACAAGAGCATGCCTGCCTCCCTCTGGCCCTCCGCTCTCACCCTGCCACACCACTCTGAGGTTACTGCGCACTTTGCCCTCCGCCTGGGGAAGAGGGGAGAGCTCAGTCTCCCCCTTGCTCAGGGCCGATGGCCCACCGTCCAGCTGCAGAAATCCATTGCCAAAGATTCAACAGAGACTCTGAAGAACATGGGGTGATAAAACCCCAAAGTGAAAAGCCACACCATTATTCTGAATTCTGCCTCTCCTATGGCCCAAGTCCCATGTCAAGCCAAGGACAAGTCAGCAATTCCACAAGGAACTATGGAAAGGATGGCCAAGTGACCTCTGGAAGCCCATGACCCAGACCTGGTGCACTCTGCACTGGGTCATGCACCATCTAGGTGCGAGATAAGCCTGGAGGCTGGCACAGAGAGCCTGGGGGTCCTTGGGAGGGGTGGGAGTAGGGCCTGAGGTCCCTGCCCCTCTCTCCCACCCACAGGCTGCCTGGGCACTGGGCCTTTATTCCCATTGTTCCCCTCTGAGCCTTACGAGAAGGGAGTAAGGGCAGAATAAAGCAATATGACCCCATCCCCACCTGCGGACTTGTCCCAGGGCACTGCCCAAGGGTCCTTGCTCCCCCAGCTGCCACTTCTTGCCAGGGCCCACACTCGTGGCTGGGCAAACAAGATGGCACCCCATTTGGCAGCCAATATCTGCCACAGGTTATACAGGAGGGGCCAAAGGAGGAGGGGACAGGGCATGGGTCAGTATGTGGGAAGGGGGATGTACAAAGCCAAGGCCTGCTCCTTCCTGTGCTCAGAAGGCCAAAGCTGTTCACATCTGTGCTCAATCATCTGCTTCAAATTGAAGTAAAAGCCCCAACATATAAAGAAAATACTTGTCTGTGTTGAGTGGACTCTGTGGGTGACCAGGACTTAAACTGGTGATGAGCTGGGGAGGTGTGAGGGAGGTGGTTGGCCTCTACCTGGATGGAGGTTGAGAGCCCTTCAGGAGTAGGCAGTGTGCGTGTGAGAGTGTGTATGTATGTGTGGAAGGAAGTGGAGGGGGTGCCCAGAGGGCCTCAGCCTGGACTGAGGACCAGGTCTCTCTGCTTCACACCTCACTTAATATGGACCATGAATTCATGAGAAGGGACCTCTATTATTAATCCCATTATGCAGATGAGGAAATTGAGGCCTCAAACAGACAAGGCTAGCAAGTGACAGGATGGCCTCACTTCAAATCCTGCACTCTCAAACAATTTCCAGCCCCTCAATGGTCCCAGTCCAATGTCCTTGTGTGGCCTTATCTTGTCACCGCACCTCAGTATGCCTATCTAAGATAAGGACCGTGAAAAGCCACTGGGGATGGGGAGGGGTTGTAAGGTAAGAAATGGGAGAGCACTGTCAAGGCCAAGGGTCAGGGCTGCCCAAGGAGTGGGGGGAGGATGGGGTCCAGAGGCTTCAACCATGCAGCTCGCACAGTCTTTTCTTTGGTTTCACCTGGTGTCACTTGCTCTTTCTCTACCTCTTAGATTCCCGGGTGGGGGCTGGGGCTGGCCAGCTGCAGGGAGCCATCTCCTTTTGCACTAGTGTTTCTAAGTCTTGGTCCTTTACCAAAGACCAACACATATGGGCTGTCTCTTGATCTCCGTGCTGGCCTAGAAGCAGGGGACTGAGATTGCTTTGAGTGTTCCTCAGAGCAAAGGTGCCCTAGAAGCAGGCTGGACAGAGCAGGCTTGGAATGGGGCCAAGAGGAGACAGGAAGGGTCAGCCCCCCCGAGACCGCAGACATGGATAACAGCACCACTAGGTTGTCCCTCTGAACCTCTGAGTAACCCTGGTGGCATTTCCTAGGGAAGCAGGAAATGTGAACCAACTAGCATCAAGCTGTTGGCATAAGAGGGCCCCTTCTGTTGCTAAAGGGTGGGGTACCACCATCCTCTGCTGGGGACCAGACCCACGGCCCTGACACTTAGAAATAACCATAGCCTCCCCTTCCCATCCATCTCCTGCTCATAGTATTCGTTACATCCTTTTCATTTTGAAACATCTATTGATCACCAGTTACATGTCAGACATTAAACAAAGCCCTGGGAATGGAGAGATGGTCCCACAGAGTGCATGTCATCAGAGCTCCTGGTTCTACACAGGGGGTGGAACATACAGGCAGACAAGCAAATAATTGTGATACAACTGGATGACTAAGGTGTTGCTGGGAGCTTCAGGAAGGAAAGAACTATTTCTGCCTTGGGGGTGAGGGGATTAAGGAAGGGCTTTCCTGGAAAGGGGCCGTGGGAGTTGGGTCTTGAAGTTTGAATAGAAGTTTTTGGCTCATCGCCCATAGTACAGTGGTTGCGTCGCCAGCCATACATACAGAGGATGGTGGATTCGAACCCAGCCCAGGCCAGCTAAGTAATACTGACAACTGCAACCAAACATAGCCAGGTGTTGTGGCGGGTGCCTGTAGTCCCAGCTACTTGGGAGGCTGAGGCAAGAAAATCACTTAAGCCCAAGAGTTTGAGGTTGCTGTGAGCTGTGATGCCATGGCAGTGTACTGAAGGCAACATACTCTGTCACAAACAAACAAATAAAACGTTTTCTTTCATTCTTTTTTTCTGAGGCAGAGTGTCACTCTATTACTCAGGTAGAGTGCCATGGCATCAGCCTAGACCTCAAACTCCTGGGCTCAAGTGATCCTCCTGTCTCAGCCTCCTGAGTAGCTAGACTTGCAGGTGCCCATCACAACACCAGGCTAATTTTTCTATTTTTCATAGAGACAGGATCTTACATTGGCTTAGGCTGGTCTCGAACTTCTGAGCTCAAGCAGTTCACCCCTCAGCCTCCCAGAGAGCTAGGATTACAGGTGTGAGCCACTGCGCCCAACCTGAATAGAAGTTTTCTGAGCAGGGGAGGAGGAGAAAGGTTTTCTATGCAGAGGAGTACTCATCTCTGGCAGGACACTAAATCACCTGAGGAGATTATTAAGTATTGATGTGGGTATTAATGCCAAAGTCCCATCTCTAGAAATTCTGATGTATTGATCTAGGGTATGGCTTGATCACTGGGATTTTTACAAGCTCTCTAAGTAATTTGTATGGGCAGGCAAGGTTGAGAGCCACTGATCTAAATGGGCTTAGGTCTCTGACGGGAAAGTGGTTTAGAGCTACTGATATGGGTTACTGGATGTGCCAGAAATGTGTAATGTGTGTGTGTGTGCACAAATTGTATGTATATGAATAAGTAAGTTCATGCTTGCCTTTCCTTTCCGGCATCCCCCTCAGTATAGCAACTAGTGTTCTCACGCACACACGAGCATGCATATTTGTACTCCCTCTCATGTGCACTTGTGCACCCAGACACATAGTGTGTGCATTCCCAGTAAATGGAGATCTTTTTCAGATAGAGTCAAATTCCACTGGCAAGCCTCCTTTTTGTTTGTTGGTTTGTTTTTTGAGACAGTGTCTCACTCTGTTGCCCAGGCTGGAATGCAAGGGTGCAATCAAAGTTCACTATAACCTCCAACTCCTGGGCTCTAGTGATCCTCCCGCCTCAGCCTCCTGAGTAACTGGGACTACAGTTTCACACCACCATGCTCAGTTAATTTTTTAAATTTTTGTAGAGACGAGGTCTCATTATGTTGCTCAGGCTGCCCTTGAACTCCTGGCCTCAAGTAATCCTCCTGACTCAGCCTCCCAAAGTGCTGGGATTACAGGCGGGAGCCACTGCACCCAGCTCATTGGCAAGATTCCAAATAGTTTTATGCAAGCTGCCTTGCAAGAAGACTCTCAGCAAAATATAAATTATGAAGAACTGCCCTCATGGGGTCTTGGGAGAGCATTTTCCACTGGGGGGTTGTAATCAGAGCCACTGCAGATAAATTTGTGGCACAGCCTCCTTGCTTTTCTGTTTGTTCTGGGTTATCAGGCATAGGCTACAAAGGGACAAGGGAATCCTCCAGGGACCCATGGGACCCACATGGGTGTGTCCATCTGGAGACCCATGTGTGCACACACGTGTCTGCTCTCTTCAGGGCAAAACCATAAAGAATGGCTCTGGGAGTTGGAGATCTTACCTCATAGGCCAAGGTTTGCAAGACCCTCCAGAGGCTGTGTTTTGCCTGCTAGGTCTGTCCTTAGACTGTCCCAGAGGAGATAGTTCTGAAAAGAAGAGTCTTAAGCAGGTATCTATATCCCCAAACTATGTTTTCCTGTCCCCACAGCCACATCTTTTAAGGTCCTGTGCTGTTCTGTTTTCCCCTGATTACTCTACCCTCACTGGTCTCCCCTTTCTCAGCCAGTGGAGGCACAAGTGGGCAGGTCCCAGGGCCAGGTGCTGGGTGGCATAGCCAAGTGCAGGGACTGCTGAGAGCTGCAGGTACAGAGCTTCTGTTTGCTCAAGGACTTGCCCACAACCCAGGGCAAAGGCACAGGTACAGCTAAGGAGAATGATAGGCACTGTGCTGTGGTCAGCAATGGGAAGCTGGCGACAAGCAGGGACTCCACTTACCTCCCTCCTATTCAGCTTTCTGGGCCATGAATTGGTCATTGCTAGAAGCCCAGGTGACAAACAGCAAGACTCAGGTATGTCCAAGGATTCCCTTTGAGTGGATTTCTAGTACGAATCTGTCCTTCTCACTCTGCCCTCGTGTTGCCAAGCAACTTTTCAGTGGCTTTCTGTTCCCCAGGTCCAGGAGGACTTCAAAGCACAAGGGAGGGGCAGGCTTCATTCTTTGCCCCATGGATTTTCACCTTCCATGAGTCTTCCTTCTGGTGCCTGGACCTCTGACAAGCTGTCTGCTTCCCTGAAGCCAGGCACCCTGCAGAACTTAGATTGATAATGACTTTGTTTTACAGGTATGTGATCACATTTGTCTGATCTCTGGATGACACTATGAATTCCTGGAGGGTGAAGATTTGGTCTAATGTAGCTTTAAATCCTCAAAAGGGCCTTGCAAAGTATATGGTTTTCTTTGTTGAACGAATGAATAAAAATGGAAAATATGAAAATACGCTGAGTTTTGTTTTCTTCCTTCCACAAATAACTAACCACCAAGCATTCTTTCGCTCAAGACCCTTCGGAAAGGGAACCTAGGCAAGATGACCTTTTACAAGGTTGTGGAGAGGCTTGAAGGGAGAAAGGTCAGGCGCAGAGCCTCTTTGCTTTCTGTAGAGAACTGAGCTCCTTCACAGCATGCATGCCAGGCATCCAGGCGCTGAATGAACATCGATCGAGTGTGTGTGGATGAAGGAATGGACGCTGCCACGCCCTTCACAGCCCACCTCAGACATCATTAGGCCACAGGGGCTCTTCCTCGAGGGATCCTGATGCTGCCCGAATTCCTCTCAAGACAACACTCAGTCACTACTGATCCTCTGAAGAGATGTGCTCTCTCAGCCACCTTTGTCTCATGGCCTCCCTGGAGGATATGTCAGGAGTCGCCCTTCGTTATTGCTCATAGGGCCATGTGGCTGCCTCCTGAGTGGCCTCCCTGTTCCTGATCTGCCCCTTTCTGGTCCCTTCCCTGCTATGGTTGATGGAGATTATTTCCAAGGTCCCTGTCTGGGCTCATTGCCCCCAGGCTCTTGTCCAGCCTCTGTAGCTGCCCATTGGACCTTAGCTGCCTATCATGGACAGTGCCAGCAGCCATGTCCTCCAGGTTTCCATCATCTCCCAGCCTTTTTAAATTTATCTTTTATTATTTTTTGAGATATAGTCTCACTCTGTTGCCCCAGGCTAGAGTGTCGTGGAGCCAGCCTAGCTCACAGCAACCTTAAACTTTTGGGTTCAAGCCATCCTTCTGTCTCAGCCTCCCAAGTAGTTAGAACTACAGATGCCTGCCACAGTGCCCTACTAATTTTTCTATTTTTGTTTTTTAGTAGAATGGGGGTCTTGCTCTTGCTCAGGCTGGTCTCGAACTCCCGAATTCAAGCAATCCACCCACCTCAGCCTCCCAGCGTGCTAGGATTACAGGCATGAGCCACCGTGCCCAGCTCATCTCCCAGTCTTCACCAAGTCCGGCCATGCTCCTGAGCTTGACCATCTGAGGGCAGTAGCTAAGTCCCATCCCAAGAATCATTAAGCATTTTTCTCAATTGTGTCCCTGTTTCCTTTTCTCTGACTACCCATGAAACAGGATTGTTCCTGGACCTTGGTGTTTGCTGCAATGGAAGGGGTTTCTTTCTGTCCCAACTTTCCCTGCGTTGAGTCTTGCGGGCACCTGGATACCCTGGGAACTCTAGTTCTCTCAATCTTAGAACCTGGGGTGGACAAAGAGTCCCTACTCACCCCACAAGAACGACCTAGGTGCTCGCTCTCCTGTCCTCAGGGTCTGTCTTTCCTTTTTATACATAAGTAAAAGCATCACCCCGAGTCCGTGTTCTGTGGGAAGCAAGCCTAGTATTGCCCTAGACCTCTGAGGATTCCTCGGAGACTTTCATTTCTATGGCTGGCTCTGACTTAGATCTCTTCAGTCCACTGAATTTGTCATCTGTTCCTCAATTGCCCCCTGTGGTGGTTCCCTTTTTTGTACCATGCATCAGCTCAAGGGGACACAGACAACTTTCCTCAATTTCCCCAAAATATCACTCAGACAAGGCAGTGATGTGTAGAGGAATTATTTTTCCCGTTCTTGAGGGATATTTTTAAACATACAAAGAAAGCAAGCAGGACCTTGTCTTTTATTAATACTTCCTAATTTATGCAGCTAATTTCATGTATTTTTAACAGGTTCATCATGTTTCCGGCAGTTATAACTTTTTTCTCCTCTGGCTTCATTCCCCGATAACACATTTCTGGGCTGTGACTCACCCGAGGTTGTCCCACAGCTGGTGCTTAACCAGTCTTTTTGTTTCATTCTAACATGCTCCCCTGCCCTCCTCCTTGGTTATAAAAAATAGTGGCTAATAACCAGATTATGAGCAGACATGGGCAGCTGGCTGGGACACTCGCTCACCCTCAGTTGAATGAGTGTCCAGGCTCTTGCCTCTGAGAGGAAAGATGCGTCACCCTGAACCAGCCAGTCTTCCCCTCAGGCTTTCCTGTCACCACAGCATGTCCAAAGGCAGAAGATGGGCCACACAGGGGAAAATGGGGAGCAGGACAGAGCCTACCCCTGCCCCAGGAGATAGGCAGAGCCAGGCCCATACCCCAAACCATCTCCAAAGCCATCTGGCCCACAGACAACACATTTACATCCTCTGCGATTTCATTTCCAATGTCACAACCAGAAGTTTCTAGAGAATTCTTGTCTGGAAGTTTCTCTCGGTCACACACACTTTTTTTTTTTAATAAAAAACTCAAAATATTTCCAAATCCCAGGAAAGAAATCTCCATTTTGGGAGAAGAAAATAGAATTTAAAAAGCAAGTTTATTTATTTATTATTATTATTACTATTTTGGTATACTTTGGGGTAGCTACACTAACCTTTATTTCCTACACAAAAATCAGGACAAGAAATTTGACAAAGCTTTCTGTGCCTCTTCCAGATGGGCCCTGGTGTGAGAGGCAGCCTAGGAAGCCCAATATTATTATTTGGGAAGCAAATTAGGCTTTCTAAAAACAAGGGATTCAATGATCCTGTCCATTGAAGACCACGGCATAATATATCCCCTTCATAAAGGCTCTGAAAAGTCCTGCAATGGGAAAACTCATTTAACTTTGTGAACTCAGTGCCTCTCAAACTTCTATAAGCACTTATTTCTTTAAAATTTTTTGTTATGGTAAAATACAGATAAAATAGTATTTATCACTTTAACCATTCAGTGTACAACCAGTGGCGTTAAATAAATTCATGATGTTGTGTATCCATTACCACTATCTATGCCCTGAACTTTTTCATTATTAACAACAAAAACTCTGTACCCATTAAAACAGTAACTCCCTTGTGCCATCTCCTCTCAGCCCTTGTAACTTCTACTTTCTGTTGCTATGAATTGCCTGTTCTAGGTACCTCACAGAAGTGGTATTTGTTTTTCTCTGTTGGCTTATTTTATGTTCTCAAGGTCCATCCATGTGGTAGCATGTACGTATCAGAATTCATTGTTTTTCAGGGCTGCACAATGTTCCATTGCATGGATATACCACATTTTGTTCATCCTTAATGGAGAGCACTTATTCTTTATTTCAGGCACTGACCTCTCAGGGGACATTAAGTGGGTTCCTGGAACACAGTTCGGGGACTGTTGCTTTTATAGCCACTAGAATATTTGGATTTAGGATGGGCTGGGTCACTAGGGTTTTCCTAACCACATGGTTACCCCAGCCACTGATAGAAGGGTCAATCTCTAAACTGGTGTTTTGAACCTTTTTATTTCTTTATTTTATGGGGCAAAAAAATCCTTTTATTTCTCCCTCATTCTAGCTCTTCACTGTAACATCTCTTCCCACAAGGCCCAAGAAGTTGATTTGGACCTGAGAACAAGGCGGGAAGTAGGCCAGTGCCCCCAGAGCCAGGTTCTAGACCAGTGGGACTCCTGACATGGGTGAAAGCATACCACAGTGACGCAGCAGAGAAGGCCACAGAAGAACCCGTTTTCAACCTGTTTAATCTCATAGCATACTTGAACCTATAGTTAAACTTCCACACCACACCTAAATTATGTTGATCAAGAAGAAAAAGAGTAAAAAAAGTCATATACTTATTGTGTTTTGAACTTCTTTTGAAAATAATTTAATTAATGATCTTGAAAAAGTTTCGCAGCATGCCTAAGATCCTCTCGGGGCACGTAGGTTGAAAATCCCTGCTCTAAACCCAAGACAAAGGCTGAAGGCCCTAGCGAGGATGCTGTACAGGAGGCAGCCTAGGAGTGGGGGGACAGTGGTCATCTCTGGGGAAACAGCAAGGGAGAGCTTTGTCCTCTAAACCCCATGGATGCCTGGTCCTGCTGGGATATGGGGACCTGCTGAGAAGACTGACAGCTCAGTGTTGGTGCCATCTGTCAGGGCTGCCTTCCCTGGCTTTGTGGACAGGACTGGATGGAAGCCAAGCCTGAGGGGAGCAGTTGCCTGGGAGGCCCCAGTCCCCTCTTGGCAGCCTCACAGGTCTTGTTCCTACCAGGCACTAAACATGTGATTCTGAACGACCGGCCCTCCCTGACCGTCCCTGTCAGTGCCTCCCACAGAGACCCCTCTATAGTGGGCAGAGAAGGGACTAGTGGCTTAAGGGGCTCAGAGCCCCCATTCAGGCAAGTGAGAATTTGTTCAGAGGCAAGCCTCCAGTGACACAGGGATGGCGTGGGCCCCTCTGGGAGCCTGAAGACCTGGGCTCCAGCTTGGCCTGATCTTCAACTCTGTGCATGATCCCTCTTGAGTACAAGTAGTCCGTGGCCCTGAAACTTCCGAGGTCCCTCCCAGCAGGGCAGTCTCCCACCTCGGCCCTAAGCTGCCTGGTCCAGCCTACATGCTGGAGTTCAGGGTCAGATTAAAATGCCCCACATGGGCTCTGCTGCCACATGGAGCCTGAGGGCCCATTTTGTTCCTGCTGGAACAGCTAAATTTCTTTGAGAGATTATATTTTGAGCCAGATAATTATTCAAAAGAGCAAAGACCTTCTAGAGTTGTTAAGCAAAACAAAACAAAAACAAACCTCAGTGCATCTCTAAAGACATTACAAATAAATGGGTGGTCAGCCTTTGGATCTGATTAGAAGTCACGGCTCCAGGCCCCAGACCTACCGCTCAACTAAAGGTCCTGTAACATTTGATCAAACCTCCCTATGCCTTGGACCTCCCAGGACACCCGCCATCTTCTTCACAGCACAGTTTGTGCATGCCCGCTGTGGCTGTGCACCCGTGGAAGGTAGTAAGGGTGTCTGGCTGGTCTGCGCAGTGCAGGGCGGCCCTCAGGACCTGAGGCATCAATGCGATGGGGCTGGCCTGGGCCCGGAGAGCTTTTCTGATTCTCTGCCCACCTACCACAGCCCCTGTGCAACTCAGGTATGAGAGGGATGTATGAAGCAGGATGAGTGCTCTGGGAGATAAGTAAGGAGCTGGAGCCAGACACTCAGTGAGGGAACTCTTTGAGACATCAAGCTTCTCCAGCCCAGGGCAGTTCAGAGGGATGGAAGCAAAATGTCTCACTCGTAGGACAGGTGTTTAGGGCTGGGAGTATGTCCCTACCAGGACCTGTCTGCACCCCACTCCCAGGTTCTGAGCTCACCTGGAGGCCTGCCTTTAGGTGAGAGCTTGTCTTCCTCTCCCACTGTTCCAGGTCTGTCCTTAAGACCCCCTTCCCGCCCCAGACCCTCTCTTGTTCCTCCCTGCTGTACTCCAGCCCTTTGGCCCCTCCTGGGTCCTGTTCTTTGTCCCTAGAGGGTTTCTTCAATGTGTGGTTTCTCGTGGCAGCAGCATCTGCTGGGCACCCTCCAACGTGCAAGTGGTCACAGGGTGCCAGGGGCCCTGGCACTGGTCCCTAGCCTGCCACTTACTGGCTATGTGACCCAGGGCCAACCACTTCCTTTCCTCAGTTTCTCCTTTTGTAAAATAAATGGTTGGAAGAGATGATGACTAAAGCCTCTTCCAGTTACCTAATTCTCTCTCTCTAGATAATATCTGCTCACTCAACAGCAGGTTTCATTAAAAATCTAAGTCATTTCTACTCTAAACTTGTCATGTTGAGCCTGCCCTGCCCCATTGGGCATCACCTGTATCGGGAAGGAAGAGGCACTTCATTTCCTCTGGCCTCAGCTAACCTGTCCTCTCCCCAGGCCCTCGGGGCCCCTCCCAGGACTGTGGCCTTCCTTTGGCCAAGCCCTTAGTCAAGGACTCATTTCCTCCTCCAGGCCTGAGCACTTTCCCAAGGAGCCACAGTCTCTCGCTGCTGCCTGAAGGCTTCCTCAGGGGCAGGGCCTTGGCAAGCACCACTGCGCTGTTGATGAGCCTTAATTAACGCAGGGATCCTCCTGGTCCTGGGTGAGAGGCGCCTGCCTGGGAGCTCAAGGACACAAGGTACGCCTTTGTTCTCAGGAGAGCACAGCTGCCTGTCCGCAGCTGCTCCTCCAGGCCTGTCAGCTGCTGCCCGCGTTTCTCCTTGTTCTCAGAGGTTCTTCCCACTTCCCTCCTTGAGGGGCTCATCCAACTGCCCATCCTCAATGATCCAAGTCCTTCCCCGGGACTGGCATCTCCCAGCCATTCTCCAGGATGTCCAGGATGCTAGAGGTCAATCCATAGTCCTCCTGGGACTTGGTCTATCTGACATCTGCTACAGCCTATTCCCTCACCCTGAGATAATTCCTTCACATGCCTCTGGAAGCTCAGCTCCTCTGGCTGTCCCTGCTGCTCAGGCTGCCCCTTCTCAGGTCGCTTTGCTCATTGGCAGGCCCTGGGCTCAGTCCTTGGGCCTTTGTAATTTTCTCTCATTACTCACTCAGGGTGGTGAGCCCTTTGCATTCAGCTGACTTCCAAATTCATATTTGTACCCCCGAGATGGCTACATTCCACTCAGAGTGAAGCCAACTCCTTACCTCCAAGGCCTTGCTCCACCTGCCCCGGGTACTTCCTGACCTCATCACCTCAACTGTACTCTTCGTGGTTTCTTTGACACACTGAATCCAGCCTCCCTCTAGGCCACAGCATTGACTGTTCCTCCTGTCTGGAATGCAATTCCCCTGCATATCCCCATGGCTTGTTTCCTCACCTTCTTCTGTTCTTTGGTCAAGCCGCCTTCCCAAGGAGGGCTTCCCTGATGACCCTATTTCACAGTCCAACTCCCTCTACTTTCCCGGGCATGCTCACTTTCTCTCCTCCCTGCTTTATTTTCTCCATGGTCGTCATTACCAACTGACATGCTATGCCACTTAATGACACAGCCCATCACCTCCCTCTGGAAGGTAACCTTCGTGGGAGCAGGGATTTTGTATGTTTTGTTCACCACTGTATCCCCAGTGTCTAAACAGAGCCTGGCCCATAGTAGTTGATGAACAAATATTTGTTGGACAAATGAATGGGTGCTTCACTAAATTTCTTTGTACATGTATTTTTATGTTCTGGTGTTTTTGGTGGAGTAGATCCTGGAAGTGAGGTTGTATAGAGTATTTTTAATTTTAATAAACAACTCTAGATTGCTTTCCCAAGAGGTTGTAGCAATTCATGCCCATTTTCCTGCCTGTGCGGGATGTTATCACATTTGAATTTTTGCCAATCTTCTGGGGAAGAGGGGAAGCATCTCATTGTTTTAATTTTCATTTTCCTGCCTAATAGAGAAGAACATTTTTCATGTTTATTGACCACTTGAATTTCTATTTCTATGAATTGTCCTCTTCATAGTTTTTCCTAATTTTTGGCTTTTCTTGAGGGGTGAGGGAGGAATGACCTTTTCTAACAAGTTTGTAGGAGGGAATCTGCATTTTTTTAAAAAAGCATCCCAGATAATTTTGATATTTATGGCAAATTCCAGAGCTATCACTCTAGTATGAGGGTGCTCCTCACTTCCTACTACCTGACAAGCTCTGGGGTCTTCTATGGGTTCTAGAATTTAAAGTTTTATGAAGTTTTTTCTTGTTGGTTCTTTGTACTTTGTACAGTGATCTTGTGTTCCTTTTTTCTAAAAAGGATTTTACAGTTTTTTTTGGGGGGGGGGTCTGGGGCTGGGTTTGAACCCACCACCTCTGGCATATGGGGCTGGTGCCCTACCCTTTTGAGCCACAGGTGACATCCTAAAAAGGATATTAAAAAACAGTCATAGGAAAATCCTTGTGCCATAATGCCAAGTAAAAAAAGCATTTACAATTAGGATGTACTTTGTTGTTGTTGTTGTTGTTTTGAGACAAAATCTAATTCTATCACCTTGGGTAGAGTACGGTGGTGTCATAGCTTATAGCAACCTTAAATTCTTGGGCTCAAGCAATCCTCTTGTCTCAGCCTCCCAAGTAGCTGGGACTAGGTGCCCACCACAATACCCAGCTATTTCTCTATTTTTAGTAGAGGCAGGATCTCACTCTTGCTCAGACTGGCCTCAAACTCCTGAGCTCAAGCAATCCATCTGCCTCAGCCTCCCAAAGTGCTAGGATTACAGTTGTGAGCCACCATGCCTGACAGGATGTACTTTTTGATTATAGCTACATAGTAAGGAATTCTGTATATAGAAACGCTAGCAGTGAATCAGCCAAAATAAAAAGGGTGAGACTGGGGGTAATTTGTCCTTTTTATGACAACTGGGGGAAGAGGAGGTAAGGGTGAATTGCTAGTGGAAAACAGCTGGGCTGTTGGGATAATGGCACTTGGGCTACAAGACTCTCTTTCTGTGCCTTGGCAGACATCACTAATCAATCACTTCAAGAGTTCTTTCTAAGCTCCAGCTCAGCCTTAGGATCTTCCCCCATCACCCCCATCCTCCCCATCCCCCACTCCTCTGTGTACTCCACCCCACCTTTGAATCTTTCCCAGCCTGGTAGTCCAGGGAGCTACTACTCACAGAACAGAGCTGGCAGACGAAATTAAATCTATCCACCACACTTGCCTGAGCAGGAGGCAGTGCAGTCAGCACTGGCAGAGGATTCTCTTGCTGAGGCAGCAACAGGCTCCCTAGCAGCCATCATGGCTGTGTTGGGGCTGTGAGCCAGTTGGCTGCTCTTACCTGCAGGTGGGGGAGACACCTGGGGTCTTTTCAACCTGCACTGGCTCCCATCACTCATACTGAGCATCATTTTCTGGAATCTCTTCTCCTGGACCTTGGGGCATGTTGGAACTGAGATTGTTGGCCTCAGCCTGGATGCTTGATCTGAACCTTTGCCCAGACCCTGGTACATCCTCTTGAGCACCATACTTTGGCCACTCTCACTTTTTGGCCTGATTCTCCAGCCTCCGACCTCCATTCTCATGATTCCTGGCATAGTCCCTCCCCACTCCCATGGTACCAGCTGTGATTTCATGCCCTGATGCTGTGTTCACTGGCACAGTTTGACTGTCTAACCAGGCCTCTGGCCCTGCCCCACCTGCCCCTGTATTTGGCTTGCCTCAGAGTTAACAGATTCACCAGCAAGACTCACTGAACAAAGCCAGGAATTCCTCATCCATCTTCTTCCTCTAGATCAGCTTGGGAGGTGAGTTGATTAGAAAGGATATAGAAAGAAATATTTTTATATCCGTTTCTGTTTCTGGAGAAACGGTAAATGATATAGAAAAATGGCATAGAAAATGTATGAGGAAATCACCACCAGTTTGATCATGTGGAGATAAGCACAGTTATTAGACTGGTGAAGATCCCTGCAGTCACCTCTCTGCCTTCACACCCACTGAGATATATGTGTGTAAATCCTCATAGGTGGAATCATGCTGTTATTCAACTGGCATTTTTCACTCAACCATATGTCATGAGCATTTTAAAGCATGTCAGTGAAAAACATGTTTTCCTCTCCTAAAATGTAAACTTTATTCCACAGGATGCTTTTTTGTTTCCTTCCTAGCATATCTGCATTTTCGCTTCTTCTGAGGCAGAAATGTCATTAATTTCCCATCTCTCTCCCAAAGTAATAGACCACCAATTTTTAGTTGGGTGTACAGACACAGTGAAGACAAGGTACTTCAGCTCCCCAAGGGGTGATACATGGTTGTGTCACTGAGCATGGTTGTGTCCATGGGGTGTGAGCAGAAGAGGGTTTTGTACAGCTCTGTGGATGCGTTCTATTGTAGTTATATGTATGTATACAAATTCTTTGACATTCCTCCTTTCATTAAGGTGGAGTCTTAATTTCTTTTCCTTAATGTAGCCTGTACGTAGTGACTTGCTTCTAATGCATAGGCTAGGGTAGAAGCATTGGACACTGCAGTGTAGACAGAAGAAGAAGTTGGTTCCTTCTCGCTCTGTCTCTTGGATCGTCCACTGTGAGGAAAGCCAGTTACCACATCATCAGGACAATGAAGCAGCCCTATGGAGAGGCCCAGGTGGCAAAGAACCGAGGCTTCCAGCCAGTGCCCTGTGAGTGAGCCAATTTGGAAGCAAATCCTTAAGCTGTAATCTAGCCTTCACAGCACTGAGGTCCTGGATGACATCTTGACTGTAAACTGAATTCCTAACCCAAGAAACTGAGATAACAAATGTTTATTGTTTTAAGCAACCAAGTGTTGGGATAATTCATTATATAATAATAAACAAGTGATACATGCTCTTTTTAAAAGGGTGGGCCTTCCTTTCCCATTTACCTTTTCTCTGGATGGAAGGTGGGTATGCAGTGTGCCATCTTGGGTCTTGCAGATGAGGGCAACATGCTAGGGATGGAGGAGCAACAATATAGATGGAGTCTGGGCCCTTGCTGGCTTCATAGAACAACATCGGTATAACAATTCAGACTTCTTTGTGAGAGGGACATAAATGTCTATATTAATTAAGCCAGAGCTCCTCAATCAATGTGGGACCTTCCTGATGTTCTGTAAATGTGTTGCAGGTATGTGAAGCTACTGTAGCACACCTGCAACATAGGGTGTCCTTGGGCCAGTTGCCTCTGTACACAAGCATCCTGCTATGGACTGAATGTTTGTTTCTCCAAAATTTATATGTGAAACCTAATCCCCAATGTGATGATACTAGAAGATGAGTAGGTCCTGAGTGTGGAGCGCTTAGGAATAGGATCAACCCCCTTACAAAGAGCTAAAGAGACCGCTTCCACCATGTGAGGACTCAGCAAGTCAGCAGCAGCCATGCACTAGAAAGCAGCCTTCACCAGACACTGAGTCTGATGGCCCCTTGATCCTGTCCTGCAGATATAATTCACAGATGCTGAATGAGGGGAACAAATTATTCATGTACCATTAGTAATCGAAAAGATTAGAAAAAGTTAATGTACATCAGTAAGGACTAGCTAAATTATTATGATATATTACACCCATTCATGAAAACATTTGGCTATGATTTAAAAAATTGAGTAGATTCTTTTTTTCTTTTTTGAGACAGAGTCCCACCATGTTGCCCTCAGTAGAGTGCTGTGGTGTCACAGCTCACAAGAACCTCAAACTCTTGGGCTTAAGGGATTCTCTTTCCTCAGCCTCCCAAGTAGCTGGGACCACAGGCACCTGCAACAATACCTGGCCATTTTTTGTTGCAGTTGTCATTGTTGTTTTAGCTGGCCTGGGCTGGGTTCGAACCCGCCAACTTTGGTGTATGTGGCTGGCGCTGTAACCACTGTGCTACAGGTGCTGAGCCAAAATTGAGTAAACCCTTGCTGCCCACCTAAGATGGAGAGGCAGGCAGTACAACATAATGGTTAAGAATCAAATTCAAGCCTGGGTCCCTGGGTTTAAATTCCAGCTCTGCTGCTCATCAACTATGAAAATTAGATTATGATTGTACCTCTCTATACCCCTAGTTTCCACTCTGAAAAGTAGGGGTTGTAATAACACCTTGTGATACCCCCAGCCAAACCTCAGACAAGTGAGAAATAAATGTTCATGGTCATATGCTACTGGAATTTTTTTAGGTGGGACATTTTTCCATAGCATGATTGTGGCAATAGCTAACTGATCTTGGAACATAGCAGCTGCCCAATAAATATTGCTAAATAACAAACTGAGCAAGCCCTTTCTTTACAGTGGGAAACTTCACAGGTTACCCAAAGAATGACTCCATATAGAGCCCAAAGAGGAATCTCAGAGTTAATACCCAAGGTACAACCAAAGCACTGAGGTTTTATTTATTCAGATTGGTTTTTGATTACTGGCTGTGCTGGAAGCTAAAGCAGATATGAATGGGATAAGGATTGGCCCTGTTCTCAGAGCTCAGAGTCTCTAGAAGGAAAGATTATAAACAAGTAATTACAAGGTATTATGCTACTACAAAGGTAGGCCGCACATGAAAATGAAGGAACAAACATACCAGCCTGTGGTGGATGTAGGCAAGAGGCGTGGGCTAAGTTGAGGGAGTAGGTGGTCACTGGCGCAAGGTAAAGGGATGCAAAGCTTTGGAGGCAAGCTGAAGCCAGGTGGGTAGGGCCCGAAAGGCTTGGAAATGGAGTTTGAGTGCCATTCTGTAGGTATCAGGGAAGCTGGTAGAATTTTTTTTTGGTAGAAAGGTGTCACGGTCAGGTTTGTGCTTTGGAAAGGTAACTTTGGAATTGATTAGAAGATGCAAAATCCTTCCACTGGAGAGCCTGGAAGGTGGGGCTGCTTCTCAGACCTCCTGCCAAAGCACAGGATTGATCTGGGGGCCATGTGGCCCCAGATGAGGAAAAAAAAAGGTATGGTACTAAGTTTCTGGGTAAACAGAAAAAGTTTTCTTCCAACTCCTCTGGTGGGCACTGTACCAGTTAGGAAGGCATTTGGCTGCAGGTAACAGGAAACTTGACTTCAGAAGTTTAAATATGGGGAAGGGTATTTTTTCTCATAATAAGAAATCAGGAAGTGGTGATTTCTGACTTTGCTGTGGACACTTAACAACTCTGAGATTCTTAGGGCCTTTCCTCCTAGTCTTGAGATGGTTACTACAATTCTAAATATCATGTCCACATTTCAAAGAAAACAACAGGTGGAAAGGTGGAGAAAGGAAGGCCACATCAGCTGCCCCTGTCACCTTCTGTCAGGAAAGCAGGAGCTCTACCCAACACTATCCCTGCCATTTCAGCAGACTTCTACCCATGTTTTGTGGTCCAATCCAGGATGCAAGGGGGTTAGGTAACTGAGAAACCAGCTTGTCATGCTTGGGGATCATCCATGGATCCACTGTCTGAGGCTAGGCCCATTTCCATCCCAAACAAATTGGGTTTGTTAACTAGGAAGAAGGAGGGCCGGGCACAGTGGCTCATGCCTATAGTCCTAGCACTCGGGGAGGCCAAGGTGGGTGGATCGCTTGAGCTCAAAAGTTTGAGACCAGCATGAGCAAGAGTGAGACTCTGTCTCTAAAAACAGACAGGCATTGTGGCTGGTACCTGCTCTCCCAGCTACTCAGGAAGCTGAGGCAAGAGGATCACTTGTGCCCAAGAGTTTGAGGTTGCTGTGAGCTATGACACCATGGCACACTACCGAAGGTGACAAACTGAGACTCTGTCTAAAAAAAAGAAAGAAGGGAAAATGGGTATGGAGAAGCAAATGCAATCTCTGTTATAGGGACTAAATCACATCCTGAGACATAGCCAGAAATTGTGTTGTTTTCTGCCATGGGTATTCCTCATACATGGCAAGAATTCAGGCATCCTGCCTCTGAACATGACACTTTGAAGTCCACTGTGTCTCCTCACTTCCATTCTCAGTCCCAAAGGGGCCCTTAGAAGTAGATTCGGGCTCTTGGTTGGGGGGAGTGACTACTGTTAACCTATGGGAATTGGAAGGCCTCCCTGGTCATTGGATGGAAGCACCATCACTGAGTTCCCTGCTGGCCTTTTCTGAACTGAGCTGGCACAGGGGGCCTAGGGCCAGCTGCTGCTTGGATTCTGGTGTTCTGGTAGCAGAAAGGCCTCATACACAGCCATATAACCTCTCTTGCTTGTTTCCTCTGTGACAAGAGATAGTGAGCCAGGAGGGCTCTTGAGAACAGATGGTGGCTGTATCAGTCAGGATAGGCTGGGTCATGCATGCTTGGTAACAAATGGTCCTAAAAGTACAATAGCTTAAACACAAAGATTTATTTCTTATTTATTCTGAATGTCCATCCACAGTCCACTGGGGCTGTGTTCCATTTCTCCCCACTCTGGGACCAGGCTGATGAAGCTGCCACCATTTTTAACTTGCTGGTTGCCATAACAAAGGGAAAATAAAGATCTGGAAGGTCTCACAATCGCATTTAAGTGCCCTGATTCAGGACACACTGACACAATTTCTGCTCACAGCACATGGCCCAAAGCCAGTCATATAGCCCAGCCAACGACACGGGGGCCCTGAGTGTGACCCTGACACAGGCATGAAAGACAGAGAGCAGAGAATGTTTAGTGAGCAGCACTCATGGCGATCCCATTAGCCTTGGGAAACTTGTGTGAGTTGTCCCGGCTTCCTCTACTGCATCTAAAAGTGCAGAAAGCAAAAACTTGAGTGTGGTCAGAACGGCCCTTAGAATCCCTTTAGCCATTGGGGACAACCACAGGCTAAAAATGAGACTCAACCCTCATACCTGACACAAAAATTAACTCAGATTGAATTATGGACTTACATGAATTTAAACACAAAATTATAAGACTTGAAAAAGCACAGAGGCAAGGCAAGTATGTATCTTAACACACACTTGATGCCAAAAGTATGATCCATAAAAGGAAACATAATAACCTGGACCTCACTGAAGTGAAAAACCTCTGCTCTGGAAAGATACTGTTCAAAGGGTCAAGGACAAACTACACAAAGCTACACATATAATAAAATTGCAAAGAACTCCAAATACCCATACAAACACACAGCAAGTGTACGTTTATCTGGTAAAATGCAGATACATTCTAAGGATTGTACCAAGTTTCCTGGCTTTGATGTTATAAGCACCATGGTAATGTGAGACTTGGGGGAGGAGGAGTGAAGGGTGCAAGGGACCTCCCTAGATGGTTCTTTGTACCTTCTAGTGAATCTTCATTATTTCAAAATGAGACTGTAAAAATATCCTTTCAGTCACCCGTAAAGAAATGTGCTTTGGGGGGCCGTGTCACGCATAAGCATCCATCTATTTAAATACCAAAATCACTGTTAGTTTTACAAGATGTCTCCACTGGGCTGAGGGGCCAGCAGGTCCCATCCTCCAGAGTGTCACCGTGTGGAAAGCACAGCAGAACAATCTGAATCGTAGCCACTGCCATTTCTCTCTGGTTGGTCACTTTTATGGTTTTTGCTTGTTCACAGCTTTTTATCAGAAACCCTTGGGGCCAGGAAGTTTTGAAGTTTGTTTGTTTTTAGAAGAATTAGAAAAGTCGTAGTTCTATGGTGTTTATTATGTAACTCCCTTTCCCCCACAGCAGGGTCTGGGGCAGACCTTGTCATCAAACACATTATTATTAATGCAATGTATGAATTCCCAGCAAGTGGGATAAAGACATTAAACTTGTCTCTATCACTCCAAGCCACCAAATGAGATTCATTCAAGCAAGACAGCCTCTAACATCACCTAGGCACTCACACTCAACCTATATACAACTGTTTTTCAGATTTTAGATTTCGGAATTGGGGAACACAGACTGGAATGCAGCTGAATGGATCTACTGTGACTCCAGGTGTGAGGCCAGCCCAGTCTGACCCGGGTGGTAAGGACAGAAGTGCCTGTGCTCAGAGTGTGAGGGACTGTTGGAAGGCTGATGACCAGTCCCCCAAGAGTAGGGTGCTCTGTTTAGTCTCACCCCAAATCTGCTGGGCCCTGAAACTCACTACTCCCGTTACTAGCTGGTTGTGGGGTCCTCATCCCTCCAGAAAGCTGGGGCATGTATCCTGCAGCCCTTCAGCTCACCACCTCCTCAGACTCCATGGTGCTGTCAGAGGCCAGAGATAGAACCCTACCCAGCCTGGTTTTACAGATGAAGGAATTGAGGCCCAGAGAGGGTGAGTGAGTTGTGCAGACTCACAACAGCCAGTTCCAGAACTGTGCCAGGGTGATTCCCAACAGGGCATGGGGTGTTGGGGGCATATTTAAAAATCAGGAACTAGGCTCAGCACCTGTGGCTCAAGTGGCTAAGGCGCCAGCCACATACACCTAAGGTGGCCCGCCAAACAACAATGACGGCTGCAACCAAAAAATAGCCGGGCGTTGTGGCATCCGCCTGTGGTCCCAGCTACTTGGGAGCCTGAGGCAGGAGACGCGCTTGAGCCCAGGAGTTGGAGGTTGCTGTGAGCTGTGATGCCAGAGCACTCTACCCAGGGGGACAGCTTGAGGCTGTCTCAAAAATAATAAATAAATAAAAATAAAAATCAGGAACTAACAAAGCCTCCCAGCCTCAGAGAAGACATTTGGAGCAGTCTCTCAGCCACAGGGAGCAACCCCCATGCCCACCCCGATGAAGTGGGAGAGTTCCCAGGCACAGGGGAAAGAGAGGGGTCAGGCAGCCCGGCCTTTGCCTCCTCCCACCCCGGAATGTACCCTGGTCCCAGAGGTTTGCTCAGCGGGTGGGAGCGGCTGGAAGGGGGGGGCGCCTGGACACGGGTGTGGCGCCCCAGCCACCCCCCTCCCTCCAGCCCCCTGCCGCCGCCCTGCCCCGCCTCATCCCCCAAACCTCCGCCTGTCCCCTCCTCCTCCCCACCTTGGCCTCCCGCAGGCGCCTTGCCTGAGACCCCCACGCTGCCCCCATCCCTGCAGGCGTCCGGCCCCACGTTGTCCCCCAGCCCTCAGCCGGTCCCCCAGCAGGCGCCCCGGTCCCTGTGTGGGCTGCTTTGACTCAGCGCCGGGAACCGGGCTTAGGCAAACCACGCCGCACTGGACGCCATTCAAGCTTTTACAGGCCCTCAAATTGGGGCTGGAGCCGGAGAGGAAATACTAAAATCCTGTGTACACAACTTCTGTCTGTGCGCGCCGGGGTTCCAGGAGAATCAGGCGTGGCGAGGGACATTTATACTGTTAAGAGCTCCTTTCCCCTGCTTTGCTTTTAACAGGCATCACTGATACTGTTGCCTAAAACCCAGACCTGTGGGTGAGGGCGCCGGGAGGGGTGCGTGGAGCTGGGGAGCCGAGGAGCCAAGGAGCCGCCTGAGAAGTCCAGCTTTTCTCCTGCCCACACGTGCTGGGAGCACGGCGCCCAAGCTGGGTTCAGAAACCCCCGTGGTCCACAGACGACATATTCTGCGTGGCCCAGGTCCCTTCCCCCAGCAGAAACGTGCAGCTGTTAGACACTGGGTCCTCAGAGCCTGGGCATCAGTCACCAGGCCTGGATGGGAACCTGGCTCACCACTGGGCAAGGGCTTCTATTTCCTCATCTGTAAAATGGGTGTGATAATGGTATGCTACCTAGGAGGTTTCCCGTGAAGGTTAAGAGACCATGTAGGTAGGACAATAGTTCAGAGCCTGGTACATAGTAGGGCTCACTAAAGGGTAGCTGTTATCAGCTGTATAAAGAAATAGCAATAGCATTATTACGAGTCGGGTATAAGTGCTGCCTACAGTCCAATTCATTAATCCTCACAACAGCCCCATGAGATACTACTTTAACCCCATGGATCTGGAACACTGAGGAACTGAATGACTGACTTGAGGTCTCACAGCTGGTGATTGGCTGGGCAGTCAAGTGAACAATTGAACAATTAAACCCAGGCATTGTTTTCATAGTCCAGGCATTTTGCCACACTCTGAACTATAATGGAGGAGGAGCTGGTGGCCAGAGCCGCTGGTCAGCTGTGTGTGCCCCCAGTGTCCTCAGTCCATCTCACTGTCCCAGTTGCTTCCCTGCCAGGTACCCTCAAGCACCTCCCACTTAGGCCCATCAGGTTCCCAAGCTGCTCCCTTACCTCTCTTGGCTCAGCTCCCTCCCTTATCCCAGAGTTCCACAGCTACCCATCTATATGTTAGGTTCTCCCACCCCTGTTGGAGAGGATCCCACCCCTGTTGGACAACCCCAACATTCATCCCTCCACCCAGCACCTCAGTTTCCCGTCCCTTTGACTTTGTGCCACCTTGGTCTGTGACCTGTTTGTCTCCATTCTGGTCCCTCATCAGAACCCTGTGGGTCTGACCCAGCCTCTTGTACAGATCAGGGTCTCCCATTTGGAGAAATCAATTTTCAGTAATGGCAAATCTGGGATGACTGGTAACATTGACCTCGTAGGTGACTTGTATGAGAAAAGAAGAGGGTTCAAGCCAGCCCCAAGCTCCCCAGGCACCCTTGCCTCCACCTCCCCCTTCATTGTTCTGACATCAGGCCTCCCAGGATCTAATGCTCAGTCTCAGGTAAGGGCAGACACTTCACAGACATCTGAGCTCCTGGCTGGGCTGCCCCAAATCAGTAGCCTATTCTGGTGTCAGAGGGGCTAAAGCCTGATCATGGTCCATGTGACACCAGCCTCAGTGTGGGCTGTGTCAGGCTCGCCACCACATGGTGGGTCTCCAAGACCTCTGCTATAGTTACCATCCTGCTTCCCCGAAGCAGCCACAACTTCCAGTGCCCATACCCAAGACGCTCCACAGTGTCATGGAGATAACATGGTCTCTGGAATACAGAGATTGAAGTGTGAGTCCTGACACTGTGGTTCCATGAAGTCTTGGGCAAGCCTGTTTCCCCCTGGGGATGATCAC
>NW_003852542.1:2391745-2399140 GCF_000181295.1 Otolemur garnettii | reverse complement strand
AGCTCACTGCAACCTCAAACTCTTGGGCTAAATTATTCTCTTGCCTTAGCCTCCCAAGTAGCTGGGACTACAGGAACCTGCCAAATGCCTAGCTATTTTTTGTTGGAGTTGTCACTGATGTTTGGCTGGCCCAGGCCAGGTTTGAACCCGCCACCCTCAGTGTATGTGGCTGGCGCCTTGCTTGCTATGGGTGCCAACCTGAAGTTTTGATTTGTTTAAGTGGAAGTCACAGTTGGGGCAACCTACCCTCTCAAAGCAGGCTAGAGAACTGGACTTGAGGGGTGACAGGATGACCTAGTGAGCTGGCCCAGCATGAGAAAGGAGGAATCAATGATGGACAGGCTGGTGTCCCCTGGTCTGACCTCTGCAGGACTCATAGGTGAGTCCCCACAACCCCTTCCAGGGTGGGGGTGTCCTCTGCCTTAACTGCCTCAAAGCTTTGACCACTGGGGGAGAGGTCTATGTGTAAATGAAGTCTGGAGTGCCATACAGGACGCCCTGGACACCTGGCAGAGATGCAGTGGTACCCTATGGGTGCACACTGGTTTGTGACCACATGTGAGCCACTCCAGGGGCTTCCAGAAAGGCACAGTGCTGAGGGAGCTGAGGATCTGCAAGTGGAAGCCTAGGGGGTACAGAGGACCTGGGGGGAGTATGTCTTGTGGTGGGAACAGCAGCCGCCACGTGTTGCTTGCTACAGCTGGCAGAATGAAAGACCTGGGAGCAGGAACAGTCTGCACGGTGTGGCAGCGCCCTCTGCTGGTCAGGCTGGGTTGACACTGGCCGCTTCTTGGAACAGGATGAGGGTTGACCCTAACACAGGGCACGCACAGCACCTCCCCAGTCTCCACCTGCCAGGACTCCTGAAGCAGCTCTGGACTCAGGAGGGACTCTGGCAGGTGAAAATTCATTTCCATTTTAGAAATGAGAAAACAGGGTTGGAGAAGTGTAGGACCCCATGGCTATGGAATGGACAGGCCAGACCCATCCTGCAATGCTCCTTTTGCTACCCTAAATAGAAGCATTTTATGGAAAATACAGGTGTTCATAAAGTTTGTGTGTAATTTAAAATAGTAATCTATTTTAGAATAAGTATAATAGGACCCAGGATACTAAAAATAGCACCCTTCTTTATTTCATTAAAATCAAGTTATATCTGACTCCACAGTTTTTCTGACAGGGCTGCAGAAAAATTCCTTCTTACTTTCTTTTGGAAGTGGAAGTGGGTGCTCCTCTCTAGGCCTAAGTAAGAACAGGGAGTTTAACGTGATGCTGGAAAATGGGAGCAGGAGAGGAGTGTCTAAAACTTCAGTGTGTTGTCAGGGCCACTATGACAGCTTCGTGTCCATGTCTCAGGGAGGCTGTGCCCTTCCTCACCAACACTGGCAGCCCTGGGGACTGGGACCACATCCATTCACCCCCCTAATGCCCCACACAGCCTGGCAGTGTCACTTGAGGCCCTGCCACCTTTCTGACGGGCACTGAAGTTCTCTCAGCCATTGAGTTCTCCCTAAACCTCTCTCAGACCTCTTTCTCTGCTCCCTAAACCTCAGCCTAATACCCTTAAACTTCTCAAAATCCTGAAAAATAAAAGCAGAAAAAAGTAGGTTGAATTGGTAGGAGGGTGGAGAGGATACATCTAGAACAAAAGGCAGATACCTCAGGAAAATCTGCCTCTCTAAACTCTGCTGAGCAGCCATGTGTGTCTGTGGAAAAAATGTTGTGTCCTTGGAGAATCCTTCATGCTGCAGCTGATGCCAAAAGACATGGGTCAGTGTGAGTTGGCTCACTGAATCCATTTCAAGAAACTTGGGGCAAAGGGTTGATCACAAGGAATGTGGCATGCCACCTCCCCAACTAAATCAGTAGATGTTAAAAAGAGGTCAGGGGGCAGGCATAGTGGCTCATGCCTATAATTCTAGCACTTTAGGAGGATGAGGCAGGAGGATCACTTGAGGCCAGAAGTTTGAGACCAGCCTGGACAACACTTCAAGATTCCATCTCTTTAAAAAGAAAAAGAAGTTATGGAAAAATTGGGTGAGGGGCTAAATGCCCAGACAGTGTAGGCTGCAAAGTCAATTTTATCTGAAAAGAATGAATTTGGGGTCTCTTGTAATCATCACATCTTTATTTATTTATTTATTTATTTGCTATTTTTGGCCAGGGCTGGGTTTGAACCCACCACCTTCAGTATATGGGACCGGTGCCTTACTCCTTTGAGCCACAGGTGCCGCCCTCTTTATTTATTTTTGAGACAGAGTCTCACTTTATTGCCCTCGGTAGAGTGCTGTGCATTACAGCTCACAGCAACCTCCAGTTCTTGGGCTTAGGCGAGTCTGTTGCCTCAGCCTCCCAAGTAGCTGGCATTACAGTCACCCTCCACAACGCCCGGCTATTTTTTGTTGCAGTTTGGCCGGGGCTGGGTTTGAACCCGCTGCCTTACTCACTGAGCCACAGGTGCTGCCCATCATCACATCTTTAAAAAGGGCCTGGTAGATCTAACTGTGGCCCTCTGGATTCTGCTGCAACCAGGTCTATAATCCTCTGTCTTGAATCTCTGACATAAAAGCATCTACTCTGCTGTGACTATAAACTGCCAGCCCACTGTCACCCTGAGGGTGGCACTCTCGGCCTGTGTATCTGCTTCTTTTTGCTCTCTTTTTCTAACGTGGGAAGTTTAAGTTTAAACATGAAGATAATAACACAAGTTAAGATCTTAAGGTCAAAAATTTGGGGTCAAGTTTAGGAGTAATCTGTGTATATTTCTTTAAAAGACTGTAATGATCAAGAGAATTTAACATATTAAAGACTGACAGGTTAGCCTGATACTTCCAGTTTTAAATATGTCATAGAATTTAGACTTGTGATTTTAAGTTGAAAAGAGAATGAAAATTTGGCTCCATTTTTTGTGAGTATGATTGGGATTTTAAAGAAAACTGGTGCTTCAGTATGTTAATAAATTTTGTTCCTCAGACTTATAAGAGTTTATTACTTGAAGATATTTTGCCTGTTAAGGTCATAAGTTTGCTTTGTTAGGCAACTGAAGTGCTTACAAAGGAAATGTAATACGTCAAATTTATAATGCAGTTCGAAGTGTTTAAGGGGATTTAATTGATTAAATTTGCAAATGATTTTTTTAAGAGAGCTTAATGTCCTCAAGTTGAGTTAATAACTCATTAATCAAAGAAAATTAAAGGTCATTGTTTTTTATTTTGCCCTATTTATAAACAGAGTAATGAGATTGGTAGACTGAACATAACAGCTTAAGGATAACTAGGTTATTTCTATTTTAATGAAAGGGACATTAATTTAAAGCCTCAGTGACTATAAGTAGTACTTTCTGGTTTACTCTCAGACATTAAAAAAATTTAATAATGACAGATATTAGTACTAATAGCTAACACTTGTATAGTGCTATATACCAATAGTCTCATTTAATTTTCCATTACAGAGGAGAAATACTGGGAGGTTAGTAACTTGCTGCAGGCCATACATCTAGGAAGTAGTACATATTGAACTTGAACTTGGCTCTTTTTGACTCCAGAGACTGTATGTACTCAATCACAGTGATGGAGGATCTTTGGGTCTTAGTTTCTAAGTTCCTGGAAAAGGGCTAACACTTCCCTAACACATGCCAGTGAATGCTATCTGGTCAGACTCCCACCTGTAGACACTCTGGTACCCAACAGAAACTGTGGGCAGATCCTGAGTACCTGGATCTGAACCCCAAGGTACCATTTGTAGAACTGCCACGTGTTTGTGTCCTACAAACACAGATATTCTGATGTTAGCCAATGCCTCATGAGCAATTACAGGCATGAACTGTAGCAGCCAACTGTAGCAGCCAACTGTAGCATATTTTCTTCTGTATACATTAATCATTTTGCCTCACTATCTTCCCCCAGTAACTTACATGCAAAAAGTTGAAACCTTACAATGTAGTTTTTGGATAGTAGGAAGTGCAGGTGGGATTGATGAGTGAACTAAAAGAGGAATTCACATAACTCAGAGATGGAGGCAGTGGCCAGTGGGGCTTTGTGTCTAACTTTTTGTGGAGAGGGTGAGTGTGTCTTCATTTATATGAGTAATGGTTGCATCCGGCTGGGCAGAAGCATGGGGTTGCAGTTATCATTGGGATATGGAAGTCTAAATAGGGGGCGTGTTGTTGCTGGGGAGCCTAAGCAGTGGGCTGCACTGGGTCATGTCTGTTGTCTCTCACTAGCCATCTTCTCCTGGGGTTACAAGTCTGAACACTGTATTCCAGCGCCCTCTTTGTCTTTCTACCCCTTAGGTTCTGCTGATGAGAGACAAGGGTGGGAGACTGCAAGTGGAGGATGGGAGGAGCTTTTCTGCTGGGGGAGGGGAGAAGCTCTCTGACAAGAACTCTCCCAGGAGCAATGGTAGCAGCAGCTGGTGAAATGGGCTCCTGGCAACACCATTTTCCCTTTTGCTGCCTGCAGGTTCAAATCTGTGGGTCGCCTCACCTTCCACTGTTCTTCATCCAGCAATTCTGACACCTCTATCACTAATGCTTAGAATGGAATCCTCTCTCTGTTTAAAAGGTTTATCGTGGTTCCCTGCCTGCTGATGGGACACTGATCGACACCGATCTCATTTGCCTGTTGTGCTAAGCACTCTGATGGTGAGGTAGGTCCGCCCTGCATGTATGGACACCAGGTGTGATGCTTTTGACTGCAGCCTGGTACTCCATGGGGTGTGTGACAGCCACAGTGTACCTCTCCCTTCCCCCAGGGACTGCTAGCCCAGATTGCTGCCCAATATTCTAATTATTTTTTTAAATTGAGACAGTCTCACTCTCTTGTCCAGGCTAGAGTGCTTGTGGCGTCAGCCTAGCTCACAGTAACCTCACTCTTGGGCCAAACGGTCCTTTTGACGCAGTCTCCCAAATAGCTGGGACTACAGGCACCTGCCATGACACCTAAGCATTTTTTTCTATTTTTAGTAGTGACGGGGTCTTGCTCTCGCTCAAGCTTGTTTTGAACTCCTAAACTCAAGGGATCCTCCCCCTCAGCCTCCCAGAGCGCCAGGATTACAGGGGTGAGCCACCCTCTTAATTGGTCTTAACAGTCCTCACTGCACATGCCCATCTTTAGTCATCTGTCACCGTCATACCATGGTTTGGTAATTCAGGGTGGGCTTTCATATCGAGGATCTAACCAACATTTTAAGTGAACTTGGCATTAATAGCAATTGTTTACTGGAACTGCTTTTCTTTGGTAAGTTAAAGGTAAGTCAGGTAACAGAGGATAGAGTGGAAATATATTGCTTTGAGAACTTCCGCATTTTTAGCATATAGCTATTAGTATTGCTACTATGAGGGACCTACTGAGTAGCTGTTTCTTTGTGCTTTCTAAAAATTCATTTTGTTACATTTTCAGCTACACAAAAGGCTATGACTGCTGCCTCTGCCAAGTCTTGCATGGTAGTCTGACACTAACATAAAAGTTGGTATCTCACTTCCTCTAAAGAAAATCTATAAACCTGTCTTCCTTCCTATGTGTTTTATTGACACAATGCATTGGAAAAATTTGCTTTTTAAAAAATTACAACTAAATTTTGTATTTTTCGTACTATATCAATATGAATGTGTTTATCTGCTAAATGGATTGAAATTTAAAATTGGGAATTAGTCCAGTTTAATCATTCAGATAATAAAAGTTAAATTACTAAGACTGCAGTTTTCATCTGGGGCACATTACATTTTCATCAATAAAACCTGTGTATGTTTAATGTATAGTCCTCCTTCTAATTTAGTTATCTCATATTGAATGTTGGTTGTAAGGGTTACCTCAACCCAGATAAATACCCTGTTTCATAACTATAAATCCATGCTGTGTAAAATGACCTTGGAAAGTGAGAAAGGAGAGAATAAAGAGTCAGGGGGGACTAAGATGACTTGCCCTCCAGGGGAAGGAGCAGGGAGTGGGATGTGTTCCCAGGTGTGCTCTGATGCACTGGAATCTGCTTCCCTAGTCTGAGAGCTGACCGCACCTATGGTCATCTGGGTGCCCCTTTGTAAAGGGAAGGGTCAGTGCCCAAGGAATGGATTGATGCCATTGCAGGAAACAAAAGGTCTTTTGTTTGAGGGAAGCATTTTGTCACCAAGAAAGCCAGTGAGCGTATGCAGGAAAGGGCCCAGTGTTCCAGTGCTCGCTTGCTATACACAAGTGTACTAAAAACTCACTTCATACTAAGGTAGCGGTTCTTAACCTGTGGGTCGTGACCCATGAGAACTGTATTAAAGGCTCGCAGCATTAGGAAGGTTGAGAACCACTGTTCTAAGGGGAATTCTGCTGAATCATAGGGGCTATTCCTTATTTCCTTTCTCGACGGACTTACTAAAGTTTTCCAGAGAAAGGAAAAAATAACCCACACTTGGATTCTGTAAACCTGACAAGGAGGAGAATATGTTGTCCTTCCTCAATCCTCCTACAATGCTGGACAGGAAAAAGGCAAATTTTACCATCCCTTTTATATTAAATGAGGTTGCGAAATGCTGGAATTAGAATTTAAGTAGCCAAAACACAGTGATCTTTATGTTTTAAAACTACAGCGTGATTATCACTTTTCCCCCGTTATAACTAAGGCCTTATCTGCCACACAAACCACTAACGACCAAGAGGGCGTTGTGCAAAAGCAGTCCAGTTAAAAGACTTGACAACTTATTTTAACGAATGGGTCCAACAAATGATGACACACCCCCCCCCCCCAATCTGTGGAAATAAGACATTGCCCACACCTTATTGATGTTTCTGGAATGATGAAAAAAAGCAAAGGAATATCTAGAACATAGGAAGCTGTGAGATCCTAGTTCAGCTTTGTCTAAAAACTTGAGTTCACATGCAGTCATCTCACACACACACACACACACGAAAGAAAAACTGCCAAGAAACCAAACTTAAGATTCCTACCTCACCATGATAAAACTTATCCCCAGAGCATTTTTCTAAGACCAAACCAGGTTTCTGTAGAGAATATGGTCCCTAGGAAAAAACAAAGAACTACAATTTAAGGAAGTTTTCTGTGGCTCAGAGTTTTATAAGGATGTCAAAATGTACAGTATGGGTAAGTCCTCCTAAGATGCTGCAAAACCAACAATCCCATCTATGGAAGAGGGCGTGTGGGCCTAGAATGCGTTACAAAGCTACTGGAGTGACACTAAATCCTCAGAAGCCCCTGTGGCCCCTAGGGAGAGTCTGTTCCCAGAAAAGCAGGTGTGGGGTGGGATGGGGCAAGAGAGAAAAACTCAGAAGCAAAGATGAAACTTCCAACAAAAGAATGCCAAAGCATTATTAGTTCTTGTGGAGTGCTGTGGTGTCACAGCTCACAGCAATCTCAAACTCTTGGGCTTAAGCAATTCTCTTGCCTCAGCCT
>NW_003852542.1:2386694-2391692 GCF_000181295.1 Otolemur garnettii | reverse complement strand
GCAGGCCTGGGCTGAATTTGAACCCCCTAGCTCCAGTATATGTGGCTGGAGCCCTAGCCACTTGAGCTACAAGTGCCAAGCCGTTAGAAGTTCTTGAAAGTGATCTCTAGTGAATTACCACAGGTTGGTGGACTCCATAAAAGGTCTTCAAAAATATGTCTTTTTACCCATTTAAGGTACATACTTAACACGGGAATGGATAACAGGTGAGTGGCCCAGAGAAAGCTATCCAAGGATTCAAGAAAGGACACCCAGGGAAGAGGTTTGGGGTAGGGAGCAGGCCTGAGAGCGTCTATAAGCTGAGTATGGGTGCTGAGCTCCACACTTCTAGCAGCCTTGCAAAGCATGTGGGACAAGAGTCCACAGGGACCAGTGAGGAGGTGCTCATAGTATTAAGAAAGTTGTTTGAGGTTAGGCTTCTAGGGACAAGGGGATGGGGCTGTGTGGTGTAAGCTAGGTCTTACCTGAGCACAGGGCAGCTGTTCGTGGACCATTTTCCCAAGTCTCAATTTTCAGAACTAAGCCATTTAACAGATGAGAATTTTAAAACACTTTCCCTTTATTGAGAGTATCGTAGAATAGAAAGCAAAACCCACACAAAATTTTAAGACACACGTCCAGAGAAAGGCTATTTTTGCTCTGCTGGCCATTCTGTGCTGGATCCCAGAGCTCTGGAGATGGAAGGGACTCTGTTTTGAATGCTGTGACCTGGCTCATGGCCCTGGATAAACTCAGGAGGTGGTGGATGGGGAAGACGTCAGAACGGGCCAGGGGTCAAGGCTGCACAAGCCATTACAGGAAAAGAGAATCCAGGGAGGTGGTGGCAGCAGTGGCAGTGGCCAGAGCTGGAGAACAGTGATGACGGCAGCAGAGTCTGGGGCAGGGTGGGAGTGGAGCAGTGGCAGATCTTCTGACATCAAGGACTAGAGCCACTAAGAGACAGATTCGAGAGCGGGTCTGTCCTGGGGAGGAAGGCACCGGCACCTAGCATCTTTGCAGAAGAGCTCCCAGCTGCCTGCAAACATGCAGCTGGCGGGAGCAGGCACCGTAATTTTCTCTGTCCCTTACCACTGGGACCATGGGACCACGGTGAGGTCTCCTCAGCAGCAGCATCCAAGAAGGGTGTTTTGGGTGTATGTATACAGATTTTCATAAAACAAACAAACAAGCACTCTAACTAGATTATGAGAGCTCCTCAAAAGCTTTTATTTTTTGTTTCCTTTTCAACCCTCACATTGCCAGGTAGGCATTCAAAACCCTTAGGCAATTTATAACACTGGGAGGATTTCACGTCAGTGTTTCAGAAAACATGATATTCCTGGAAAGAGTGGATTCCCCCTTGACTCTGGATCAGAGGTTTTGTCTTAATTTTTATAAGCCACTTTAGACAAAGACATTGGAACACGTTAGGTAAAACTTAAGTGCTTTGGAAGAACAGTAAAAAAGTCTCCTGAAATTCAGGAGTTGTCATAATTGCTGGGAAGACTGTGGCTTCTGCAGCTCAGGGTGGCTTCACAGTAGTCAGAGGACACAAAGTATCTTCTGTGTCCCACCCGCGACAGGGGTCCCCACAACGGCTCCCCTGGTGGATTCTTACAAGTCTCCCTGCAGAGAGCAGACCAACAAAGAAGGACTAGGCACTCCTCTGACCTGCCCGGGCCTCAGGGGCTGGTGTTGCTGACCCAGTGTCAGCAGTTTAGCTACCAAGCATGTCATCCTAGAAATGCCTCCTCCCTCGGTCCACCCAGCAGTGCAGCAGGGAACCAGAATCAGGCATTTAGGGCCATCCTCAAAGGAGTGACCTCTCTTCTCCTTCCAATTAATTACCTGGTATTTGATGTGCAGTATACATGGATAGAGTTTTTACAAATCAAATTACTTTCTTAAAATTCAATAGAACATCATTACATACAACTCTCTTTGAGAAGTCTTTCCAATTCAATTTTTAAAATTAACTTACAAAATATTGTGCAAAAACAATAACCTCAAATAAATAGGAAAAAAAGTAGGAAGAACAAAACAATTTTTGTTTTTAAATTAAAAGTTAAAAACAATAACCAGCTGCACTTCAAATATTTGGAGGATGAAGTGCATCAAGAAGGCCATTAACAACAGCCCTCGGGGTCAGAGTTCCATTTCCAAGTGAGGTTTTCTGTGTTCAAAATTCCCAATAGATGCCTCCACTGAGGTCTGTCACCACTCCCTCTCTGACCAGCTTTAAGAGGAATTCGGTCTCAGTTGTCACATTATGCATGGTCTGCAAGGTCATGGCACCCATGCACTGATTGTCAAAGTAGTGCAAAGGAGTTCTGCGTTGACTGAGATTATATCCAAAACCTACCAAGCTGACTTCATCACACAGATGTGTGGCTAAGACCACAGCAATGGCACCAATAGTGGGGACATTCTGAAAAAGAAAAAAGACCAAAAAGAAAAGACAAGTCTTAGCACAATTCACCGCTTTGCAGATACTGTACATGCTATGCAGAGTCATGGAGGATGCCCTGGAGGCTGCAATCTCATGCATCTCATAATTTTATATAACAGTTGAAAGTCTAACTCTTCATGCAGGAATCTAGATTCTAAAACAAGGTCTGTGATGTGAATACTTTTAACATATCCTTAACATACCAAGTTAAATTATGTTCTTTCTAAAATTTCTACTCACTAGCTGGGTGAGGTGGCTCATGCCTATAATCCTAGCAAGCTGGGAGGCCGAAGCAGGTGGATTGCCTGAGCTCACAGGTTCGAGACCAATCTAAGCCAGAACAAGACCTCATCTCTAAAAATAGCCAGGTATTGTGGCAGGTGCCTGTAGTCCCAGCTACTTGGGAGGCTGAGGCAAGAGAATTGCTTAAGCCCAAGAGTTTGAGGTTGCTGTGAGCTGTGACAACACAGCACTCTACTGAGGGCAACAAAGTGAGACTCTGTCTCAAAAATAAAATTAAATTTCTACCCGCTAGTGCTACATAAGATGTCAAGAATCACAAAACAAGCCCATTTCCTCTCTGGCATGACAAATGTCTACCGAGTCTGCTCTGAGACCAGCAGCCACAGGATGTTCCTCCCCAGGGCATGATTTCTGTAGCCTGTCCCTTCCTGAAGTTGAAGGTCCCCAGTTCTCACCGATGAAGACCATATTCACCCTACCTGCAGCAACGTCCCACTTAAAGGCCCTATTTGCCTTTTGGCAAATAACACTTCCAGGTCATTTTCATGTGTACAGCTACTAAACCAGTTTCTTCTCACATTCTGTTTAGATAGGGATTTTTTAGATTTGAATTAAGAACTCTGAAGTGTATCCTACCGATGTTGGCCTAGAATGCCCCATGCATCCTGGATTCTGACTGTTATCACCACTCCCTCCTCATGTCTGGCCCTCCTGAGATGCAGAAGCCTGGCACCGTGCTTTCTGGATATCAATCCCAGTCATGGGACAGGGAGGAACCGAGAAAGCCCATAATTTGGTAGGTCTTCTCTGAAGGCTGCCCTGATCTATTAATTAATATTCTTTTGTATAGTTTTCACGTGCAAATATACCTCCATTTCATTCCCCTAAGTTAAACCTGTAGCTTTCATAAAGAACTCTCCTCTTCTGTAAAATGGGATGACAATGGGCTCTCCAGAGTTCAGAGATTTAGGTGGGATTAGGGGACATCCACGGAGCCTCGTCATTCAATAAAATCTGCTTCCTGCTCCTTGGTGTGTGGCACCGACCTCTCAAAGCCAACCTCACCTGTTAGAAAGGAACTCAACAGCCATATTGCGTGTTTAGAAATAGAAATCAAGAGAAAGAAAGGCAGAGGAAGCATTCCTCCTGCACAGCCACAGGGCTCTAAGGTACTGTTTGTTCTGTCCTCTCCACCACGCATCCCGCCGACTAGCTTGGCGCCCAGCACCAGGAAATACTTGAGCCACGTCCCTGGAATGAGTGTGCGGCATCAACTGTTTGTAAGGGCCATTTATGGAGAGGCCTCAAAAATGATTAAAAATTCCCCCACACCATGTTATTTCTATAATATGCACCCTAAGAGAATACCTTCTTTTTTTTTTTGAGACAGAGTCTCACTTTGTTGCCCTTGGTAGAGTGCTGTGGAGTCACAGGTCACAGCA
Organism: Otolemur garnettii; assembly: GCF_000181295.1. Taxonomy (NCBI): domain Eukaryota; kingdom Metazoa; phylum Chordata; class Mammalia; order Primates; family Galagidae; genus Otolemur; species Otolemur garnettii. The sequence goes on along the minus strand of NW_003852542.1, from coordinate 2,387,579 downwards.
ACCTCAAGCTCTTGGGCTCAAGCAATTCTCCTGCCTCGGCCTAATGAGTAGCTGGGACTACTAGTGCCTGCCACAATGCTTGGCTATTTTTAGAGATGGGGTCTCACTCTTGCTCAAGCTGGTCTCCAACTTGTGAGCTCAGGAGATCTGGCAGCCTCCCAGAGTGCTGGGATTATAGGTATTAGGCACCTAGCCCAGATAACATCTCCTTATTGTCTAAGAGGCTGCTCCCTCAGGGAAGGGACATACATAAGGAAGTGTCCCTTAAGAAATCCCCTTTTATTTGTTATCAGGAGATAGAATCTCACTCTGTCCCCTGGAGTGAGTTCCTTGGCCTCATAGCTCACAGCAACCTCAGACTCTTTAGGCTCAAACGAACCTCTTACCTCAGCCTGCCAAGTAGCTGGGACTACAGGCACTGGCCACAACATTCAGCTAATTTTAGTAGAGATGGGAGTCTCGCTCTTGCTCAGGCTGGTCTCAAACTCCTGACCTCAAGCAATCCACCCACCTCAGACTCCCACAGTGCTAGGATTACAGGTGTAAGCCACAGCGCCCAGCCAGAAATCTGTTTTTAATCCAAAAGACATGTCATTTTATCCCTTATAAAAATAAATATTCAATCCAAAGAAATGAATTATAAAGTAGAAAGTAAAACTCTTCTATAGACATTCCCCCCAGAGAAGGGCACTTTCACAGGTCTATTTCCCAGCTATATAGTGTATATATGTATGTGCACATGCACACACATACACATATTCTATTTTTAAACAAAAATGGATTCATATGTGTGTTCAGTATCTTGACTTTCTTGCTTAATATATCACGGAGTTAGGCTCGGCGCCTGTGGCTCAAGTGGCTAAGGCGCCAGCCACATACACCCAA
>NW_003852542.1:2379602-2386153 GCF_000181295.1 Otolemur garnettii | reverse complement strand
TTCTGCCTACATTCCTGCCAAACAAGGACATTATCAAAACTTTAAGCCTTTGCTAAAAAAAAGGGCAAGAATGTCACTGTGGCTTGAATTTACTTTTTTTCAAATACTGGTAAAGCTGAATATTTTATCATATATTCTTAGATTATTTTAATTCTTCTTTTGTGAAATGTCTATTCATATCCTTTGCTCATTTTCTATTGGCTCATCTTTGTCTATTTAATCAGCGCTCTTTGTATTTTGGGAGTGTTTACCCTGCCATATACATGACAAATTTTGCTTAAGATTTCCACACAGGTCTTTAAATTTTTATTTTGTTTTTATTATTATTTTTTTTTGCTGGGGATTCATTGAGGGTACCAGAATCAGGTTATATTGATTCCATTTGTCAGGTGAAGACTCTCTTATGATTGTGTCCCACCCCCAAAAGGTGTGTCACATACCATGACCCCCCCCCACTCACCCCGCTTCCCTCTTTCTGCTCTCCCCTTCCCCTACCCCCACCGTGTAATAGGTCATAAATTGTCCTCATATCAGAATTGAATACATAGGATTCTTGCTTCTCCATTCTTGGGATGCTTTACTAAGAAGAATGTGTTCTACCTCCATCCAGGTTAATACAAAACATGTAAAGTCTCCATCTTTTTTAATGGCTGAATAGTATTCCATGATATACATATACCATACTTGTTAATCCATTCCTGGCTTTGAATTTTTAAAGATATAGACTGAATTGTTCAGATCATGAAGCCTCAAGAAATAAAGGCACGCCTACCCATCCACTCCCAGTGGCAGCATAGCTAATTGCTGGTAAAAGATTTCTCTAGTGCAATCAACAGCCTAGAACAGTGGTTCCCAACCTTTTTGGCATCAGGGACGGATTTCATGGAAGACAATTTTTCCACAGACTAGTGTGTGTGGGGGAATTAGGTTCTCATAAGAAGCACACAACTTAGATCCCTCAAGTTTACAGTGGGTTCATGCTCTTATGAGAATCTAATGCCACCACTGATTAATTAACAGGAGGCAGGACTCAGGTGGTGATTCAAGCAATGGAGAGCAGCTGTAAACACAGATGAAGCTTCACTTGCTTGCCTGCTGCTCACTTCCTGCTGTACGGTCTGGTTCCTAACAGGCCATGGACTGGGGGTTAGGACCACAGGCCTAGAGTACACAGGACTTTAAATTAGCCTGCAAAGTAAGGTTATCCAGGGAATTTGGAAAATCCCAAAGTAGAAACTAATTAAATCAGAATGTCTGAGGTGGGACCAAGGCATTAACTGAAAAGCACTATTCTAGAGGGCTGACTTTTATTTACTATCACCTGTAAAGTGTAAAACTCAATTCTCACCTGAGCAGCCCAGAGAATTAAAATGTAAAGAACTTTTCAGACTACCAATGTGCCTTTCAGGGTCCTGCAGTTATATGGAGTCCTGGAGTAAGAATACCTTAAATATTTAATGGTATCTCAGGGACACAGGTGTTAATGTGTTGACTACACTGAGTGAGAGAGAAAGCCAATTAAACCATGAGGAAACCCCGCAATCAAGTTGCAGAGTGGCCAACTCACATGGGATGTCTAATGACTGGCTGGGTTTCTCCACTGGAGATAAAACCAAGTGAAATTTGTACACATTTCTCAAACATAGAGGAGCTTAATTAACTTTGAGTAGCAACAAAAATACCTGATCTTGACCCCAGAACCTTGCCTGAGGCTCTGAGTACTGAAGGATGTCAAAGGCGGTTTCTTTGATAATAACTGGATTCAAAATCCTGAAATGTTTTGGCTGTAGAGGGATCTTTTCTGCCACCTGCTTCCAAAAGAAGAATCTCATCCAAAATGGCTAAGGAAAGGAAAGAAAGCAAGTAATCATTTGGGGTATTTAATAAAGTCATTCTTGTCATCAGAGAAGGCTAATCATGCCAAGGCCATGAGTATGATGAGATGTGGGCCCTTCAGTACGGCATTCTGCAGCAGAGTCACTGGAATCTATGCAAATTCAGTACCTCAACTCAAAAAGTAACTCTAAAAGATCCAACTTACAAAGGACAAAGAACTGTAGAGCCAGCTCTTATTTGTTTGAGGTAGAAATTCCTCAATGGTAAGCGTTTTTAGTATCTTAAGCCATCATTTTGCCCAGGGAAGACCAAGCAAACAGGTCCAACTTAAGGGTAGAAAGCACCAGAAACACCCCATCGGAAGGTGCCCTCACCCTGCATCCTCTCTCCATTTATTTCCTAGGCTCATGAAGTCTCTTGGCAACTGACTGTGAGTCACTTTATATGTGCTTCATCTTCCAACTAGAACTTCTACCCAACAGAAAATCCCAAAGACCATGATGACTTATATATAGAATCAAGCTTTGGAGATACAAATTCTCCACCATAGGCTCAGCGCCTGTAGCTCAAGCAGCTAAGGCACCAGCCACATACATCAGAGCTGGTGGGTTTGAATCCAGCAGGGCCTGCCAAACAACAATGACAACTACAACCAAAAAATAGCTGGGCGTTGTGGTGGGTGCCTGTAGTCCCAACTACTTGGGAGGCTGCAGCAAGAGAATTGCTTAAGCCAAGGAGTTGGAGGCTGCTGTGAGCTGTGATGACACAGCACTCTACCCAGGGTGACAGCTTGAGGCTCTGTCTCAGAAAAACAAAAAACAAAACAAAACAAAAAACACCCAAGTTCTCCACCATGGAACTTATATGAAAAGTCCTCTATGTCCTGCTAGTTTGTGCACACAGTCCTCGATAGTTGACTTCTGAAATTTGTACAACAGGTGGGACTATAAAGTAATGTGATTATAGTAAAGATGAATAAAAGGAATATGACGGAAGGAGGGCCACCTCCTCCACGTTTGCCCTGCTGGAATGCTGTGAGTTCATTTCAACAGGGGAACCCCTGGCTGACCAAAGCACTTCGAAAGAACATTTTTGAAAATATTCCTTAGCAATTATATATATATTCTTTTGAATATCCTCAGTAATGGTTTGTGTCATCCAAATAAATTTAAATTCTAGAACTAACCAAAAGCCATGCAAGTTCACATCTGGAGAGTAGGGTGGGTGGTCAACCTCAGTAATAGCAATATTGCTGCCTGCCAATCTTGATTATTCCATTAAGTAATGATCACCATTTTCAGGTGTGACTCCTAATCAGGTTCTGACAGCAGTTTGCAGCAAGGAGTTCTGAGGGATTGGGATTCTACAAAGACACTGATTATCATCTGGAAGTTAGCTTAAAGGTACGCAATCCACTGTCCGTAATTACAACTAGAGAGTTCTTCACTTTTTACTAAGGTACATTTGATAGAAGAATTTCTAGTGCTTACCAGGGTTTCATTTTTTAACATTGCTTGAAGCCAGTTGAAGTCAACACTCTTAAATAATACAGCAACAAACAAGTCACTGGAATAATATTCCAGGTCAGACAGTGGTGCACCCTCTGGGTAGGTCATCCTTATAGTAGTTTTATTTCCAACATCCTCCGAATATCCCTCAACAGGTGCATTATTTAACCTATTTAAACAAAATGGACAAATCTACATTAGGCAAGCCATCAACTATCTTCTATCACTGACATCTAGTGTCAAGTCTTCCACATTTTCTTAGAACAAAGAAAAAAGATGTGGTTGGGGGCAGACCGTCCCTCCCAGCAGCCTCATCCCCTTCACAGTTGTTTTTTCCAGCTGATTGAGAAATGCAGCCTTCTGTTCATGACTGAACATGCGTATCTAATCCCTGAATGTCAAGCAATTTCATCTGTCCTGATATTTTTAGCCAGTCCAAACAGATTACGTTTTGGATTTTCTTTGGGTGCCAGTAAAGTCTCCTTGAAAATTTCCCATTGTGCTCAGATACTTGTCAGAATTTCAAATTCATCAGAAAGGAAAACCTAGGCCCCACAGCGAGGCAGATAAAAACCACAGTTCTATGGAGTGGGGGGCCACGGAGGGCACTGGGCCCCAGGTGTGCTACCTCATCTGAAAGCAAGGCTTTGGGTACTCACAACTATTAGGTCAATGAAGGCTTTACCAGGGCGCTTGTCTTGGGGGATTCTAATAATTCTTCCAGAAGCAATTCATTCAGTTATACAGCTCAAAAAAGTCTGTTCAGTTCTTCACACCTGAAGAACTGTATTATCGCACCTCATCTAACCTAACCTTTCTTTTCTATTCTACCTTCAATTCCTCTTCTAGATCTTAAACATCTAGTCCCTGGATTATTAAAAGATACTACCAGACATGACAAGTAAACGGAAGGCATGATTCTAGACCAATTTTTTTCTTCTTTCCTTGTTCTCTTTTTTAAGATGAAGGACATTATTGGGACCACTGGTAAAATCTGAATAAGATCTGTATTATATTAACTTATTAATACAATTTATTAACTGTATTGTGTTAATATCCCAGTCCTAAATACTGGGGAGGGCTATATAATAGAATGTCTTTGTTCTTAGGAAATACACACTGAAGAATTTAGAAGTAAAGTGGCCTAATATCTGCAACTAACTTTTTTTTTTTTTTGAGATAGTGTCTCACTCTGTTGCCCTGGGTAGAGTGTTGTGGCATCATAGCTCACAGCAACCTCAAACTCTTGGGCTCAAGAGATCCTCTTGCTGCAACCTCCTTAATAGCTGGGACTACAGGTGCCTGCCATAATGCCTGGCGATATTTTTCTATTTTTAATAGAGACAGGGTCTCCCTCTTGCTCAGGCTGGTCTCCAACTTCTGAGCTCAGGCAATCCACTCCCTTGGTCCCCCAGCATGTTAGGATTATAGGTGTGAACAACCGCACCTGGCCTACAACTAACTCCTAAAGAGTTCAGAAAAGAATAATACAGTAATAAACACAAGGAGAAAGTTATAAAGCTAATGTGATAAAGTGTTATTAGTCAGGAAACCTGGGAGGAGGGTAGAGGAGAGTTATTTGTACTATTCTTGCAACTTTTCTGTTAAGTTTGGAATTGTTTTAAACTTAAAATTTACAGAAAAATAGAAAAGCTTCTTAATTAATCCTTCCTTTCCTAACCAGGCTCCAAGCCACCTTCCCTGTCCCTGTGACAGTGGCTTCCCAGCACCTGTGCACGAAGCCCACACTCCCCAGTGAGGCACCCACCATCTCTGGACTTGTAGCCACCTTCTCAGCTCTTCCGGCTCTCACAGGGCCCTCCTCCTCCTGCCCAGTGGGGCTCCTCACCCAGGTTTCCCACCTGCCTCCCCTATGAAGCGCCAGCTCAGAGATGCCCTCCTCTTCCGCCCATGCCTGGCACTGTTGGTTCTCCTCATCTCTCCTCTCCTCCATCCCAGTTACACACTATCTAATGGGTCTGGGCACTGGCTCTGCCACTCTCAGTGCTGCCTGCACACAGGAGATCATTTATTTGCTTGCAAGGGACCAGAGATAAGGTTCTGGAAGCCTCTAGCCCCTGATACTGAATGCTAGGACCTGGCCTGGACCCTGCATCTGGTGGTGCCCTGGTGCCTTCATCTGTAATCCTGTCTGACTGGGACAGCCTCACCCCCTGGGTTATCTTGAGAAATGGGAACATCTAAGCATGTGACACAGCTCTGGCATACAGTGCCCAATGAAGCCAGCTGTTCTACCCCCATCCCAACCTTCACGACCCTCTCACTCCAGACCATTCCTGCTGTCTTGTGCCCTGTGGTACCCCTTGGCCTTCACACTCAGTTCTTACCTGTTTCTACTGTTTGTCCCTTTTGAAAGCCTGGCTCTTACCTAAAAATACCTTGTACCAACTTTGCCCTCCTTCTGAGCCCCCACCTTCCTACACACTCTCCAGAAATAGGTGCAAACACTTATTGAGCCTTGACTATAATCTTGACACTGTTCTAAGTATTTTACATGTTAACTCATCTTGTCCCATGGGGATGCACTATTATTGCCTCCATTTTACAGATGGGGAAACAGAGATACAGTTAGGAAACTTGCCCCAAATCACAGCTCCTGGGCCCAAAGGTACTAAGTGAACACATCATCACTTTAAGCCTCACAAAGTCTGAAATGAATCTTGTCATCTTTCCTCACAAACCAGAGATTTTTCTCCACTCCTTTTTTCCCCTCAATAGAGATGAGGTCTCGCTATGTTGCCCAGGCTGGTCTTGAGCTCCTAGGCTTAAGTGATCCTCCCATCTTGGCTGCCAAAAGTGCTGGGATTACAGCTGTGAGCCACTGTGCCCAGCCTCTCCACTCCTCCATTTCTGACAGTGGTCAACACTTTAGACACCCAGATTAGACATCGTGGTGTCTCCTGACATAAGTTATGAAACTGTCAGTTATGTCCTGTCATTTGCTCTTCCATTATGCTTCTCAAGGTTCAATCTCTAATCACTATTTCACTTCTTGCGTCTCACATCAAGCCCACACACTTTGCCATGATAACCTCTAACCCAGGCCCCCACTCTTATTCTCTCCTGCCTCCAATCAAACCCACTACCACTCTTGAACAAATTTCATTAAGAGCCTGCTCTCATAATGCTCCCAGCTCTACATATCCTTAAAATTAAAGATCAATTAAGACAATTAATTTGACATAA
>NW_003852542.1:2377521-2379430 GCF_000181295.1 Otolemur garnettii | reverse complement strand
AGAATGATGAAATAACCTACAAAATGCTCTCCACACAAAAGAATATTAAGCACTTGCTAAGTTAGTTTTTTAAGAATATTTAATGATCTCGGCAAGTATTCATGATATTAAGTTAAAAAAGCAAAATATCTTATAAAACTGTAAATGCATTCGTAAGTATGTGTATAGAGCAAACGTAAAAGACACAGCAAACTCATAGTGGTTATCTGTACTGAAATGAGTGGTCATGTTCTTCCTTATATATTTTCTGTATTTTTCCAATTTTCAGTAATGAACATATTTTACTTTTTACAATCAGAAAAATACATTTTTAAATGGGTAAACCAAAAAGAATCTAGGATGATTGTTTATTGCCTGTCATGGTGAGTTCAACCTCTTCTGTGTCCCAGGGGCATGGCCTCCCATAGCCCACCACCCCCAGCCCCTGCCCCAGAAGCCAGGGCTCCCCCCGACTCAGGTCTCCTACTCTGTCCTCTAGCCATTTTTCCAAATCTCATCTTCTCTTAAAAGGTTCTGCCACTTACCGCTGTCCACAGCCTGCTCCTCAAAGTTAAGGTCAGTGTGGCACATCCACACTGTGTGTTTTTGTTTCAACATCCAATCATTTTGTGTTTTTGTTTCAACTTCTCTAACAGTAAGTCCCTTGAGGAAGGGAAAGGACCATGAAGGGCATCCTGTCTCCCTCCCTCAGGTCAGGGAGCTGCACTGACCAAGGGTAGTAAACTTAGCTCTAGAGGAGAAAGGTTGGTTTTAAAAGCAATGTACCTGATCACAACATCGAACCGGTTCAGGGCATAGCCCAGTTCTAGTCCGTGTAGTATCCCACCGCTGCCAATAACCACACAACGCCGACAGCTCTTGGCTTTCAAGTGTTCTGGAAAGTCACGCTCAGGCAACAATTCCAAAAGGGACTGAACTTCACTGGACAACTTCCGGAATCCAAAAGGAGGATCATACTTGTCCTTAGCTTCACTTGCTTTGGGGGCCTTCTGCACAAAAGGCTGTAAGTCCGGGCTATACCTGTGCTCAAACAACCGTGCCATTGATGTTTTCGCAAACTTGGGCCGACAGTCCTTTTGCAAAACTTGTTGAGCATATTTCTGAGCTCTCTGGAATGAAATCACATCAACCTGAGTGTTAAAAACTCTCCAGCATTAAAAATATACTCTTAAAGAGGATATTTTGTTTTACAATGTCTGACATAGCTCCCTTGTTGAGTACTTTCTTTAACACAGAACATTTGCTTGTTAGGGTTAATTTAGGCTCAGAAACTTGAAGAACCAAAGTAGGAAGATCACGTGACAGAGAGATAAACTCAATAGGGTATTTATTTCATTGCACAAGTAAAGCAGGGAGGACTCCCACCTCCTGCCCCTGGCCCAACAGTGTTCAAATAAATCTGGGGTAAAAAAATGTACTCTGAAGTATTTATGATTTCATGATTCATCAAATTCTGACACATGCTACAGCATGGAAGAACTTTGAAGACATTATGCTAAGTGAAATAAACCAGTCACAAAAAAGACAAATACTATATGACTTTATTTATATAAGGTATCTAAAGTGGTCGAATTAAAAAAAAGACAGGAAGTAGAATGGTGGTCACCAGGAGCTGAGGCGAAGGGAAAGGGGGAGTTGTTCTTTATTGGGAACAGAATTTTAGTCTTGCAAGATGGAATAGTTCTAGAAATTTGTTCCACAACAATGTAAATATACTTAACGCCGCAGACTGCATATTTAAAAATAATTATGATGGTAAATTTTAGGTTTGTTTTTTTTTTTACCAGAATAAAAAGAAGGTTTCATATGGGGGATCCCATCCTGCAGAATAAGAAGTAGGCTTGGGTGGCACCTGTTGCTCAGTGAGTAGGGCGCCGGTTCCACATACTGAGGATGGCGGGTTCAAACC
>NW_003852542.1:2376031-2376970 GCF_000181295.1 Otolemur garnettii | reverse complement strand
GTTCAGTCAGAAGGCTGCACTCAAGGATCCAGAAGGCTACATGGGGCCCCACCACCACAGGTTCCCCACCTGAGTGGCACAAAGGCCCATTTGCCCCACATCCTTCTTGGCTCAGTCAGCCACATGCTGCCTCAGAGCTGCTTGTCAGGTAGTTCTCCCTAATCTTTGTGCTTTGTGTCTCTGTCTCCAAGACTCACACCCCCTTCTACCCAGCTATCTTCTTGCAGGTGTGTATGAGTGCAGGCACGGGTGTGTGTATAAGTCCTATATTTACTGGGATATTTATTTTTAAGAATTTAACATGTCTTTTTGACCTCTGTCACAGCCTTGTTATTACGGGGATTATTAGTGGCAGACAGTTTTAAATGTTTGCCCCGATTATGTTTTTTCTCAAAGCTGTATTATTTTTATGGTCTGATTTTTTAAGAAAATTTTTTGAGGGCTGGGTGCAATGGCTCACACCTATAGTCCTAGCACTTTGGGGGCTGAGGCAGGAGAACTGCTTGAGGTCAAAAGTTTGAGACCAACTTGAGGAAGAGTGAGACCCTATCTCTACAAAAAATAGAAAAATTAGCCAGGCGTTATAGCAGGAGCCTTTAGTCCCAGCTACTTGGGAGACTGAGGAGGGGGATCATTTGAGCCCAGGAATTTGAGGTTGTAGTGAACTATGATGACACCACTGTACTGCACTCCAGCCTGGGTAACTCTTAGGAGTGAGATCTTGCCTCAAAAAAAAAAAAAAGGCTTAGCGCCTGTAGCTCAAGCAGCTAATAAGGTGCCAGCCACATACACCTGAGCTGGCGGGTTCAAATCCAGCCTGGGCCCACCAAACAACAAGGACGGCTGCAACCTAAAAATAGCCGGGTGTTGTGGCGGGTGCCTGTAATCCCAGCTACTTGGGAGGCTAACGCAGGAGAATCACTTGAGCCCAGGAGTTGG
>NW_003852542.1:2364036-2375961 GCF_000181295.1 Otolemur garnettii | reverse complement strand
TATTACAGCAGAGAAAAAATATTATAGTTTCAAAAAGTTATTAGTACCTGTGAAAACATACTGTTTGAGGATTTGGTCCCATTTCTGATATGCCTCAGAGATGCTGCCATACACACCAAGAACATTCACTGCCTCAGTTCACCCTCATGACACTTGCACACCTTGCAAGGCTGTCATTAGTATCTTCACTTTGTAAGAGGTCTGAGCTGGCATATCAAGCTGGGGTGACACCTTCCTCAGCTCCTAAACAGCAGCCTCTACCTACAGGGAATGGCACACAGACACCAGCACTGAGGGCAAGGGTTTGAATTTGGACTGGCATCTTCATGAGGAATCAGTGGGAAGCCAGGCAAGGAACTTGTCACTCTCTGAACCCCTAGACGGAGCAGGTGTTGCTCCAAGTCTACTGGCCACTTAATGCCAAGTTGGTGGAGGCAGGGTAGATACGGGGACCACCCATACTAGAACCCTAAAGTCAGGAATGGCAGTTTTGTAGAGACCCAAAAGTCTCACTCTTCACAATGGAATGACATCTCAAGCATTTCACCTGGTTTTACAAATCTCCTAGGACAGAAAGGCACATCTGAGAAGTGCCAAAGAGACCTAAAGCAGCTTGGTGATCAACTCAGGACAGGAAAGAGTAAGTGAACAAGCTGGAAACGTGCACCCCACTCTCAGGGGCTGCCAAATCTTCTCTTTAGAAAGCTTCTTTGGGAAGGGAGTGAAATTTCATCCCATTCCTATTCTGCCAAAGAGTTTAATTGCAGGCTTCAGACTAAATTTTCTAGACTGTGAGCAGAGCATAAAGCTCAGTCATCCTCTCCGGACTGTGACCCTCCTGAGCCTAATTCCCAGCAGGTGCAGGAAACAAACCCGAAATTCCATTGGACACATCCAAAGCCACAGCAGCTCCTGTCCCTCTTTTGTTTCAATTCGTTTAAAGATGAGAAACAAGCTCTGAGGAAGGCCCAGGACCATTTCTTCTAGCTGGAATCTGTCTCAGCCTCTTTTCCTGCTTCACCACTTGTCCGTGGGTCAAGGCTCAGAAGAAACATGGCCAGGGAGGCGGCGCTCACCTTAAGGAGCCGTGAAGAAGAGAGGGAGCAGCGTGACTCAGCCCTTCTCTGTTGTGGGTGGCTCCAGAGCTGGAAGCCAAGGCACCTGAGCCAGGAAGGGACGGGAGGGATCTGCTGAGGGTCTGGAGGAGGTCAGCTAGGACAGACTCCTAGCTCTCCTAGGGGAAGCTGGGAACTGGTGACTTTTGCAAGATGAGAACTCCCACTTGTCTCAAATGCAGAATAAAATTAAAGGTTTCAGTTTTAAAAGTCTTTCAGGGTGCCCACAATCAAGAATAAACAGACATCTGGTATTTTCAATGTGTCATAAAAAAAACCACAATGGGAAAATTCACTGATAGGCGTTAAAAAAAAAACCCCACAAAAACGGGGGCGGTGCCTATGGCTCAGTGGGTGGGGCGCCAGCGCAGGCCGCATATACCGAGGGTGGTGGGTTCAAACCCAACCTCGGCCAAACTGCAACAAAAAAGTAGCCGGGCGTTGTGGTGGGTGCCTGTAGTCCCAGCTATTCAGGAGGCTGAGGCAAGGGAATCGCATAAGTCCGGGAGTTGGAGGTTTCTGTGAGCTGTGTGACGCCACGGCACTCTACCCAGGGCGATAAAGTGAAACTGTCTCTACAAAAAAACCCCACAAAAACAAAGTAATTTTCCTCAGCAAAATCTCTAATTTCCACCCCATAATTTTAAAGGTAATCCTTTTCAGGAATATAGGTAGGTGGTATAATTCTTAGTAAAAGGCAATGTTCTGTTGCATTTATTTATTTATTTATTTATTTATTTATTTAAATTTCAGGACAGGGCAGAGCATTTGGATTAAAGAAAACCTTCAGGTCTGGAGCTAACCAAATGTGGGTAACAGGCCATGTGATCTGGGGGCACCAGTGACCTCCTGGAACTTTCAGTTCTCATGTGGGCAAACCTGGTGCTGGTCTGTTCCTCCCACGGTTGGGTTCCTGTGATGCCTGAAGCACTTGGCCCAGTGCCTGGCACACACAGACACTTGTTTTGTTTGTTTTTTTTTTTAAATAAATGATAGCTGTGTACATTAATGCAATCATCAGGACACACAGACACTTGTATGACATCATACAAGGACAGTAACCAAGGGTAAAGTTACTGACACATTTAACTCACATTTGAGCTATCTGTCTTATAGCTATTACTCAGTTAAAAGCAGAAAAAGATTAAATAACAAATCCTGGGGCTTGGTGCCTGTAGGTCAGTGGTTAGGGTGCCGGCCACATACATCGGGGCTGGTGGGTACAAACCCCGCCCGGGCCTGCCAAACAACGACCACTGCAACAAAAAAAATAGCCGGCGTGGTGGGCGCCTATAGTCCCAGCTACTTGGGAGGCTGAGACAAGAGAATTGCTTGAGCCCAAGAGTTTGAGGTTGCTGTGAGCTATGACATTATGACACTCTACTGAGGGTGACAGAATAGGACTCTGTCTCAAAAAACAAAACAAAACAAATCCTGGAAAAAAAGACCATAGTAAAAACAGACCAGGAGTTGAGGGCAGGACTGACTATAAAGGAATTTGAGGGAAAAATCTTGGGCCATGGGAACTGGCTTGTGGTAATGTGTTATGCTACATAAACTTATCAACACTTAAACAGTACGCATCAAAGAAGTAAATCCTATGAGTTTAGATTTTATCACCATCAACTGTTAAGAAAAGAAAAATCAGGAGATCTGGAGGCTGGACTCCATTCTAGATCTATTTAATAGTACTCTGATTGTGGTTACAGCATCTGCTCCTAGGTTGAGGCTCGGTCTTCTTACCTCTAAGACATTCCAGGAAGGTCTGGGGAAGGGGGGAGAGGCATCAAGGACAGAAAAGAGGAATGAAGGACTGGTGCATGCTCTGACATGGAGGGGACTCTAAAAGCATTATGCTGAGTAAAAGAAGCCTGGCACAAAAGACCACACAGGGTATGAGTCCATTTACACGACATGTCTGGAACAGGAAGATTAGTAGTTGCTCAGGACATAGCAGGAAGAGGACACCAGGGAGTGACAGCTAATAGATATGGAGTTTCTTTTGGGAATAAAAATGCTCTAGCATTAGATTATGGTGACGGTTGTTCAGCTCTGTAAATACATTAAACCGGTTGCACCATTTGCATTGAATGAGTGAACTTTATGGTGTGTGAATTATATCTCAATGAAGATGTTTTGGAAGACAGAATGAATGAAAGAGCCTCAACCAAAGACCTGTGAGGGGTTTAGGGTGTCTGAAATGGGCAGTGCTGACACAGTGAGGGGTGGCAAAGGAGGCTGAAGTGGCCAGGAGTCATGCAGAGTCATATGGGCCACACTCAGGAGCCTGAATGTTCTCTGGAAGGTAAGGGACAAACATCAGAGTTTCTAGGGGCGGGGAAAGCAACATATCACATTTAATTTTTAGAATACCACTGTGACCACAGAGGGCATGCTTGGATGCAGAAGGTTGGTGAGGAAGAGTAAAACTAGGGCAATGAGCAAGAGCAGAGCATTCTACAGGGCAACCCTGGCTCACTGTTCCTTTTCCTGCAATCCCAGGAACCATTTATGTTTATAAACACAAGTCACCACTCTCAAATAACTTATGCTTTAGATGGAAGGTTAAGACGCTCCCATAAATGATTACAATACCTGATGGAGTCTGGCAAATTTCTGAGGAGCTTCGATGCAACACTGAGTTTCAGACCACAAGTCACTGAGTCAGGAACCAGTGGTGCCATGGGTAGGGGCACAGCTAGAGCTTGAGGACAACTCTACCTTCTAGGTTACAGAACTAGCGGATATTTTCCAAATTGCAGAGAATCTCCTCTACCTTCCAGGCTATAGAACTAGCTGATATTTTCCAAATTGCAGAGAACCTCCAAATCTCAGGCTGGAAGGGATCAGAAAGGTCCTGGAACCACTCCCTATCCGATGCCTGAATTCCACCTACAGGACTCCTGACTTTCTTAAAGGCCCCCACAGATTTGTCACAAAGGTAGACCATTTATCTATCTTTGGATGCCCTAAGCCACTAAAGTTTTTTCCTTGAGCTTGGCTGCCGTTCCCAATACACATCTCTGCCATTAAGGCCACCTGGGCAGCTCCATCCTTCCATAGGCCAGGCCTCTGGTTTGTCAACACTGGCCGCCATGTGCCCTGCACTGGGTCTTCTCCCTAAGGCTACGCTGTTCCCACCCTTTCAACAGTGCTTCAGAGAGGTCTCTGGTCACTCTCAGAAGTCTCTGAGACTCTGGTCACTGGTCTCTGGTCACTCTCAGAAGTCACTAGCCTTCCTTGGGGGAACCTTAAAAAGTAACTGCCATAATTACCAGAGAATTTGGTCTGACCACTGCAGGGACAATAGACCATCCCTGGTCTATTAGTGCAGCTTAAGTTAAATATGATCACAGGCTGCCAGGGCACGTTAATGCAGATGTCACTGGCTGGGCAATAAAAATACTAAGTTGATTTCTCTCAAGGTATTATTAAAACACTTGTTTTCCACCCTGTCCTTAAGAAATAGTGTGCTCAGCCATTCCACACGAGAACTCACTTCTCTGCTCAGTTAACCCAGACTAGACAACCCAGGTAGTTAACCCAGGTGAACAGTCACACCTGTTCAGATGGTAGTGAACAGGAAAAGGGGGATACACAGAGCAAGTGGAGAAGTGCAGCAAAGAAAAGGAGGAGTTTCCAGAGTATCAGTAAGTCACACCAAGTGCTATTACTCTAGGCCTTTCTCAGGAGACAAAAACCAGAGACGTGATGTCTGAAACCTTTATCCACGAGTGCTATGAAGGACCTTGGAACTAAAGGGACTGGAGACGGGTGGTGCCTGTGGCTCAAAGGAGTAGGGTGCCGGCCCCATATTTGGAGGTGGAGGGTTCAAACCCAGCCCCAACCTAAACTGCAAAAAAAAAAAAAAAAAAAAGAAAGAAAGAAAAGAAAAAATGAAAGGGACTGGAGAGATGTCTATAAGGCCAGGTGGGTCAGGAGGGGAGGAAACCTGAGCAGAGCTCCCGGGACCTCCACATCCTGCTCCACCAAAGCAGGGGTGAAATGCAACGAGCCAGTGGACCTCTGAGGGCAGGTGCCTAGGAAGGAAGGCTCTGTGATCAGTAAGACGAGACTCAAGAGTTCCGCAGAGGCAAGCTGTGCATTTAACTGAGCTCTACATTTACTTGTTTATACCTCTCTGTACCACACACACACACACACACACACACACACAATCTGAAGCGCTATGAAGGGATAAACAGATTAAAGCAGAAATGTGTGAATAACAATCAGGACTGCGAAGCGGTTTCGTTTACCTTGTTCAACAGATGTTACCTACATTTCACAGCTGAGAAAACTGGGGCTCAAGACAATTAAGTAACTTGCCTAAGATTTTATTGTTATTAAGTGGCTATTAGATTTGAATCTAGATTAAAAAAATGCAACCTTTCTCCTCTCTGGATCCCACTGCCTGTACCTGCTGGCTTCTCTGTGGACACTCCCTACCCAGGCAGAGGGAGGACTGGTCAGGAGCTATTGGAAAAGTGACCTGGGCAGGTTCTTTATTCTCCCTGCTCCTCAGTTTCCCCAGTTGTGAGGTGGAGATGATCCTAGCACCTCCATCCCCAGGACTGTTATGAGGGTTAAATGAGTTAACACTGCTAACACACAGAACAGTTCTGGCACACAGAAAGCATTAAACCAAATTAACTAGTTAACTAAACTGGATGTGGACCTGTGTGAGTAGCCATCATCTGCAAGGTGTCAATGATACTGGGATGTCTCACAGTCACGACACGCCAGTCACCAATCCCACCCCGGTACCTTATTTACAATCATCTCTTCTTCTAGCCTGTGTTGAACATTATTGGATAATTTAGCCACTCTAATTGTTAGCACTTAACATGTCTACTGATTTAGACATGTGAAAGAAAAAAACGTTGAAATGCAATTTGATATCATTAAGACTAAAAACAAAACACAAGAAGGACAAGTGGTATTAAGAGCCTTTCTTTCCTGTTTTAACAACAGGTACACGGGCAGCATCAGGGCAAATTAACTCCATGACAGATGCCCTGCAGGAGGACCCAATCTTTTTTTTTCTGCCATACCTTAGAAGAAGAGGAGTTGTCTTGGGCCACACATTAAACACACAAACGCTAAGGAAAGCTGCTCACCAAAACAAGATCCGTGCATAATTTTCACAATATCTGACATCACACATAAGGAAAACAGGCCTCCAATAACCCACATGTGGCCTATGGGCCACAGGTTGGACACCCCTGCTACAGTGTGTCAAGTGGAGCCCTCCTCACTCCACACCATGGCCACAGTGAATGGGAGAAGAATACTGAAGGGCAGATGGGTCAGTGGCTATTTTTTTAGAGGGGCATAGTCTTTGGTTTTGGAGTGCTAAGATTAAGTGTTCTCCCTTATGTTTTCAAACTTTCATTAGTATTTATTTGTAACACAGTAGAGATGATCCTACGTATTGACAGTTTAAGTGAATGCTTGGAAGTGTTTTCATTTAAACCATAGCAATGGGATATCTAACCTTCACGCGGTCAGGGTCCACATAATGCGCTTTTTTCATGTCACATTCTTCAGTAGGATAATTTAACGTGAGAGTATAAATGATCCACAATACAAACATAGGCAATAAATATCTGGAAAACAATCAATTAGGTACAATGAAGTCACGTGATAATCATAAGGCATAATGTGAAATAAATGAAAATCGAACCCCAATCTAGTTTGCCTGCCAGAAAGCATAAAAGTACTAGCTTTAACTTGACCTCAGGGATGAAAGGAAGGTACCATTTCCTATTTTCCCAACAAGATAAACTAGTCACTTAGGACTGTCTTTGTTACAAGCAAATATAAAAAAACCATTTTTTTTTCTGCAAAGCACCATAATAAAATCTGAATCACAGTGCCAATTATTGGACTTAAAAAAATCAAATAATATTATTTATTTATTTTTAGGCTAGTCAAGTAAGTGAAGCAGTGGGAGTGGAGAAGGAACAAAGGAATCTGTAACTGGTTGTGATCAATTAGTTGTCAAGTAAGATTTGATACAGGATCTCAGAGTTAATGTTCTGTGACTTTAAAATACTATCGGTCCTTTGAAATAAAGCAAAATAAAACAATCTAAAGAATTCTTCCCAGAATTGAGACTGACAGTATCATCAGCTACCCTTAAGAACATTTAAAGTATTTTAAAGATAATTCGTGCTATTATGCAGTTTGACACACACAGAGGATCTGGAGAAAACAGCTGAGGCTACTCTTAGTTCCAGATATCTCATTTTTAATAAGCTTCCCAGTGACACTGACAAAAGTTAAAAAAAAAAAAAACTCAAGAAACTCAAGTTTAAATCAAAATGTAAGAACCACTGATTTAAATCATTCATTTTCTTGAAAAAAACAAAGGTAAGGAATAATCTTCAGGGGAAAACAATCCCTGAAGGACAGTTTAAAAAACAGCATCTAGCACAACATACTGTATATAATAGATGTTAAATATGTCTGGTTGAGGCTGATGACACTGTGCTGTTTTTAAGACTTCTCAGCTCTCCCTTCAATAGGGTTCCCAGGAAAGCCTAGCCACGCCCCTTCATTTTTCCCTGGGACTATGTTAAATGAACAAATGTTACCATCTGTGTAAAAAAGCAGGTTGGTGGAGCAGAGGAAAGCACATATACAAAATACTTCTCATCTACATAAAAAAACTGGTCACACTCGTTTTCTTTAAGTGTGGAGGGGAAATGTGGGCAGCAGGGATTAGCCTATGTTTCACCCAATCTCTTTATAACTTTTGAATATCCAGTGAACATAGTATTACCTACTCCTCTCTCTAGTCCCCAGCAAAGAGATGTCTCATTCAGTGCATGTAATATTTCTCTTATTTTGATTAAAAAAAGAAAGGAAAGAGTATTAAAGGTAAGCCCAGGATCGACAGCACTTGGCACACTGTACTATGTGATTCCTGGTGTGAGGCAGTCTAGCCCAGAGCATGAGCTGCTGGACTCCTGGTCTACCTTGTTGGTGGTCTCAAAGCTGACACCAACACAATGTCAGGCACATTGGAGGCCTCAATAAATACGTGCTGGTGACTACAAGGAGATTAAATATGATAGGAATGTTTACTCATATAAATTTCCTTTTCTCACCTTTCCCCTCTACACCTCCTAAGTTAGCAAAGTGAAATGAGAGACAAGATTTCAAGATTAGATTTCTATCTTTCGACATGCAAAAAGGTAATTTTCAACTTAGTTTGGTATTAAAAAAAGAAAACCTGACAAGTTTTTCCTTTATTAATTCTTATCCCTTACTAGGATGTAAGTAAGGGTGACCAGGCTGAAACACGCTGTCATCCTTCTATTCAATATTTAATAGCATGCAAGTGCCTTCAGGGAAATTTAATTAACCATATTTTAGATTAACTTAAAATAGCTAAGGGGAAAAGCTTTCTTTTGTTAAGTAATGGCATGGAGTGAGCACTGTAGGAGGTGTTTACTCAGCCACCCAGGCTGAGGTTGAGGGTACTGGGTGGCGCACGCTTCCCAAATACCGCTGGACACAGAAACCCGCTCCAGCTGCTCCGTGAATCCTGACTTGGCCGTGCCTTTGAATGACTCTTTGGCCAAGTATGCCTATCCAACATCAGCCAACTTTAGAGCAATAATTGAACTTTTCTCCCAGTTCGACACAGTTAACCCAAACCAGGGATTCTGCAGTCTGTGTGGTAGTACTTACTTGAATAACTTTTTTAACAAAAAGCTGGGTCTTTTCATCTTGTTTCGAGCTGGGGTGTACCATTGCAGGGAAGGCCTGGAGCAATCACTTCTTAGTTTCACACAGTTATTCTCACTTGGCATTGCTGTGAAGACATGAAAAGAGGACAGTGGGGAAAAAAGAGGAAGGAGTCAGGTGGGTTATGTTTTTCAAAGAACCTTATATGAGGTTCTTCAGCCACATGCACCGGGGCTGGTGGGTTTGAACCCAGCCAGGGCCTGCTAAAACAACAATGACAACAACAACAAAAAAATAGCCAGGCATTGTGGTGGGTTCCCATAGTCCCAGCTACTGGGAGGCAAGAGAATCGCTTAAGCGCAAGAGTTTGAGGTTGCTGTGAGTTGTGACACCACAGCACTCTACCAAGGGTGACATAGTGAGATTCTGTCTCCAAAAAAAAAAAAAAAAGAACCTTACATGATGCATCCATACCATGGAATACCACTTGGCAGTGAAAAGGAATGACCTATTTATACACACAACACCTTGGATGAATCTAGAGTTATTCTGAATCAATACCAGAAGGTTACATATTATATGATGATTCCTAACATCACTAAAGTAACAAAATTATAGAAATGGATAATAGCTTAGTGGCTGTCAGGGGTTATTGAGGGGAAGGTAGAGGTGGCTATAAAAGGGCAACATGAGGAACCCATGTGGCGATGGAAATGTTCTGCATCACCAATTGTGATTTGATACTATGGTTTGCAAGGTGCCACCTCCACAGGGAAAAGAGAAAAGGAAACGAAGTATCTCTGGATTATTTCTTACAACTACATATCCCTGAATAAGTTAAAATTGTTTTTCAAAAAAGACCCTTGTGCCAGGCATGGTGGTTCACACCTACAAGCCTAGCACTATGGGAAACCAGGGTGGGAGGATCACTTGAAGTCAGGAGTTCGAGACCAGCCTGAGCAAGAACAAGATGGAAAGAAGGGAGGGAGGGAGGAAGGGAGGGAGGAAGAGGGGAAGGAAGGAAGGTAGATTGTGTGTGGTGGAATATACCTATGGTCCCAGCTACTTAGGAGGCTGAGGCAGGAGGATGGCTTGAGATCAGGAGTTCAAGAACAGTCTAAGTAAGAGCAAGACCCTGCTTTTACAAAAGAAAAAAGAAAGAAGGAAGGGTGATTAAGGGGAGGAAGGAGAGGGAGGGAAGGGAGGGAACAGAGGAAAGGGGAGGAAAGGTGACAAAAAGAGGGAAGGGAGGGCGAAAGAAAAATTAGCTGAGCACAGTGGAGCACACCTGTAGTCCTAGCTACTCATAAGGCTGAGGCAGGAGGATCACTTGAGCGCAGGGGACTCTAGTCAGCGCCAACAGTCTTCCAAACAATAAATAAAAAATAATTTTAAAAGACCCTTTATATTTTAGAGATAAACAGAGAAATACTTATAGATGTAACTGCAGAAATAAGTTCTGCTTGAAAAACATCAAGAAGGGGATATGTAGGAGTGGCAGGAGGTAGGGGAGAACAGATGAAACAAGACTAGCTTTAGGCCAGGCATAGTGGTTCATGCCTGTAATTCTATTACTTTGGAAGGCTGAGGAAGGAGGATCACTTGAGGCTAGGAGTTCATGACCAGCCTGGACAACACAGTGAGACCCTGTCTTTAAAAAAAAAAAAGAAAGAAAAATTGGCTGGGTGTGGTGGTACATGCCTATAGTGCCAGCTACTCAGGAGGCTGAAGCAGGAGGAATTTGAGGCTACAGAGAGCTATTATCCTGCCATTGCACTCCAATCTGGGCAATGGGGTGAGACAGTGAGACCCTTATATTTAAAAACACACACACACACACACACACACACAATAAGAAAAGCAGACTAGAAAGCTAGTCTTAAAGAAGCTGACAATTGCCAAAGCTGAGAGATGGGTACAGGGGGTTTATTATGCCATTTTCTCCACTTTTGTGTATATTTAAAATGTTCCATAATGAAACTGTTTATAAAGAAAGCATTACATTGGGCTGGCATGGTGGCTCACACCTGTAATCCTAGCACTCTAGGAGGCCAAGGTGGGTGGATTTCCTGAGCTCACGAGTTCAAGATCAGCCTGAGTCAGAGCGAAAACTCGTCTCTAAAAATAGCTCGATGTGGTGGTGGGCACCTATAGTCCCAGCTATTTGGGAGGCTTAGGCAAGAGAATCACTTCAGCCCAAGGGTTTGAGATTGCTGTGAGCCATGATGCCACAGCACTCTGAGGGTGACAAAGTAAGACTCTTGTCTCCAAAAAGAAATAAAACATTAAATTAAAAGCAGTAGAAAAGTGTCACATTAAGAAAAGAGGAGAAAAAGAACATGGTATGGCTATTTTAAGTGAAACTTTCCTTTAAAAAAAAATATGTTCTTGGGTATGCCTGCCTACTTATTCTTTTTAATTAATTTCCTTCTCAGTTTTTCACGTTTTAAATAATATTTCAAGGGTATTGTCGTAGAAATTGCTATGTCTTATCCTGTATCAGTTTTCCTTTTCCTCTCAACTTAGTAGAACACCAGATTTTCAAGACTACATTTCCCAGCCTTCCTTGGAGCAAGGCATGGCCTCATGACTAAGTTCCAGCCAATGGGATATGAGCAGAAGCATCCTGGCAATTTCCAGGGCGCATCCCTTGGCATACTCCCAGCCTCTCCTCCTTTCCCTTCCTCCTAGTTGCATTACAGAAACATCGAGCCACTCTACACCACACAGGGACAATATTATCCAAGGACAGTGAAACAACAAAAGAGAAGACTACTGGACAGTGCTGCCATTCCACCTCTGAACTCTTCTATTTTAGATGAATAAAATTCTGTCTAGTTTAAGCAATTGTTAACTAAAAGTAAAATTATATCTCAACTAACACATGTGCCAATTACTTTTATAATAGTTATATATTAATTTAAGAAATAATGTCTTCACTATCTTTAGTCTTTCAGTCAGAAGGAAGAAGTAATATCTCATTATGTACTTTATATCTCCGATTAGAGTTTTGCCTTTTTTTTTTTGCATTTTTTGGCTGGGGCCGGGTTTGAACCTGCCACCTCCAGTATATGGGGCTGGCACCCTACTCCTTTGAGCCACAGGCGCCACC
>NW_003852542.1:2361806-2362640 GCF_000181295.1 Otolemur garnettii | reverse complement strand
AGGACTTTCTTCACCTATGTATCTCCAGTGCCTAGGACAGAGACTGGCACACAGCAGGCTTAAGAACCTCTCCAATGGAATGGAATGTGCATCACGTGTCTGTGTCTTATCATCAAACAAGAAAAACATCCCCCACCCCCCAAAAGCATTTGCTCAATATTTGTGAAAATGAAAGCCAAAACTGAATGTTAGTGGAAATTACCACGGCAAGAACAAAGCATATGATCCATTGCAACATCTAAAATGTCCAACAGTGGGGAATTTGTGTAAATTATGGCACAACCCTCAAGAATACTCTGCAGCCATTAAAATCTTGCTACACAGTGGGGTCTCTGACACCCAGCATCAGCATCACCCAGGAGCAGGTTAGAAATGCAGAGCCTCAGGCCCTGCCCTGGCATCACAGACTTAGAATCTGCATCTTTTTTTTTCTTTGAGACCGAGTCTCACTATGTCACCCCTAGTAAAGTGCTGTGACATCACAGCTCATAGCAACCTCAAACTCTTGGGCTTAAGCGATTCTCTTGCCTCAGCCTCCCAAGTAGCTAGGACTACAGGTACCCACCACAATGCCTGGCTATTTTTTGTTGCAGTTGTCATTGTTGTTTAGTAGGCCTGGGCCGGGTTTGAACCTGCCAGCCTCAATATATGTGGCTGGCACCATAACCTCTGTGCTATGGGCGCTGAGCCAGAATCTGCACTTTCAATGAGATCCTTAGGGGATTCATACAAGCATTAAAAATTTGAGAAGCACCAGCTTAAAGTATTGGGTTCATACATTTATTGACACAGAAAGATAGAAGAAAAAAGCAGTTTTGTAAAAAAAAAAAAAAA
>NW_003852542.1:2358700-2360921 GCF_000181295.1 Otolemur garnettii | reverse complement strand
GTGTCTACTGATAGAGAAAAATATATATTTATGGAGAAACAAAACAAAGGATGTTGACAAGTCCAAGTTGCCTCAGGGGCAGAGACTGGGTCACTCGCCTTTTGTGGAAGTTTCACAGGATTTTCCAAAGAGCTGATGAGTGAATGAGTTGAAGGACAAAGGATGACAGAGGCTGCTCCCTCTCTTCAGAGGGCTGGCATTGCAGCATCAGCTGAAGAAGCCAAGTATCCCAAACCCCTCCCCACACTAAAGCCATGCCTGGCCACTGGTGTGCAAGTGCACATGCAGCCTCCACTCAGATGAGCAGACTAGCCCCTCTCATCGATTCATTTACATAATGTGAAGAACGCTTAGGCTAGAATAAAACTACAGATGTGCCCCACTTGGCAAAACTGCTTATACAGATAGTCCTATATCCGTGCTTTATTGTGTCTTTTTTAACACTTCTCATCACAAGATGTATTATTCAGACTTTTTACTTTTTAATTACACATTTATCTCTTGTCTTCTCCACAAGAATATAGATTCTGTGCAAGCAGGGGACTCTGCTTCCCACACCACAGTATTCACACACCACTTGCCTGGGATGGTAAGAGGAACATTATGGGCATCCAACATCTATTTACTGAGTAAATACTCAGTTTCTTAGGAGGGTTTCCGAGGTGATGGTGGTTATAGGCACACCTCCAAGGCTTTTGTTGGCAGGCTGTCACAGGGGCTAGCCTGTCTTCCGTCTGTGGCTCCCTCCTTTTCCATCTCCTAAGAGCTAGGATCCCCAGGGATTAAGAATTTGATCCTCTTCCCACTCAGGCTGCTGAGGTAACAGTCACCACAGCATGTCTTCACGAACCACCTTTATGCCGAAAAGGCATACACGCCTTCCAAGGTTATATTTTTCTACTCACACACAAAAAATGTAACATTTTTCTTAACAGGCCATAAGCATAATGAAGAAATAATTCTTTGGGGAGGGGGGTCTTTTATAAACTGATACATAATAATTGCACATATATTTATGGGGTACTTGTGATATTTTGATACAGACATACAATGCATAACAATCAAATTGGGTAATTAGGATATCTCTCTCTCAACCACTTATCATCTTTGTGCTGGGAACATCCTCCCAAGCCTCCTTCTCTTCTAGCTGTTTTGAGGTATACAATAAATTATTATCTGTTGTTGTCCTACGGTGCTATTGAACACTAGAATATAATCCTGTATTTTTAATACTTCATATTAAGCCATAGTGAAGAAATGTAAAGGCATGCTTGGGCTTTAAGCCCATTTGTATAACATTTATTTAACTTTTTCAAAATTAAGAACCTCATGCCTGTAATCCCAGCACTTTGGGAGACTAAAGTGGGAGGATCCCTTGAGGCCAGGGAGTTCAAGATCAGCCTGGGGAACATAGCAAGATGCTGACTCCACAAGAAAAATAAATTAGCCATTCCAGACAAGAGTAGAATAGATGCCGCAGAGCAGTACACGATGAACGCCAAATCAACTGCACAGATAATTCCTGGTGCAAAAGTAGGGCGCTAACATTTATTGGAAGGGATAAGCCTATACATGATCTCACTGAATCCTAAAACACTGTCTTCACTGGACTGCTATCTGCATTTAACCTGCCAAAGGACATTCATGGGTAACCAAAGGAGCTGAGGATTCAACCCCACCTCTGTGGCCTCCCACCTGGAGGTGCTCAGAAAAGGTAGGACTTGGAACAACAGGTGAGAATGTATGTATGTGTGTGGGGAGGTTGTTTGGTTTCTTAAATCATGAAGTCACACCAGGGCACAAACTGTTCTAAACAAAAATCTGAAATTGAGAAAGCAGTGAGCAAACCGACCTGGCTGCCGTGGACCATCTGGGACGGTGAACAGGACAGCTTAGACCAGTGCTTCTCAACCTTCCTAATGCTGCGGCCCTTTAATACAGTGCCTGTGGGTCGTGACCCACAGGTTGAGAACCACTGGCTTAGATGTTAATACTGTAGCCAAAAGCACATCCTGTAGGGCCAGAGATTCCTGAGGGCAGGCAGGAGAGAAGGAATATAGGTTGGCTGCATGCTGGGCTGCCCAGGTCTGTGAGGCAGAATCCTGGGCCCTCCCTGCTGTGGTGTCCAGTGGAGGGGAGCCCATGGCCCTCCCTGGTGAGGAGGAAACAGAGGGGATGAGGACAGAGATCACTAAGACATGATGAAAGAAGGCCAGCAATG
>NW_003852542.1:2356515-2358408 GCF_000181295.1 Otolemur garnettii | reverse complement strand
AAAGAAAGAAAGAAAGAAAGAAAACCAGATGAAAATGGCCAGAAGGAGTTGGAAAGGTGGACTAGGACTCAACAGAATGCCATCCCACCAGCCAGCCTTTCTCAGCGAGCCCTAAGGCATCTACCACCTGGCACCGATGCACTGCTCTCTCTCTGTGTGCACCCTGACTGGTACCAGTCTCCCCCATCCATGGGGAAGAGGGAAAGTAGCCACTTACATTACTCTTGGAGTTTGGTGTTTGAGGTTAAGAATTCCATTTCATAAAGCAGAACAGAAGACATGGCAGAAAGCCTTACCTCAGGGAGAAGACTGTTAGGGGACACACACAGACCAGTTTTGCCTATAGAGAACAAGTAATCCCTGCAAGTACAGTGGGAGCCGAGGGGTGACAGAGAGGAGGAGGAAAGATGTGTGTGGTGGACAGACGGACCAGAGGAGCCAACCAGAGGCCTGGCTCCAGCCTGGGTCTGGCCAAGGAAGCGCACAGGGGTGGGTGGCACAGGCAGGAGGGTGGGTAGGGAGGTCCTACAGTTGGCTGCATGAGTGGTGGCTGCTAATGGCACACATCTGTCCCCTGTCCTCCAACCCTAGCCGATGACTGACTGACAGGTACAAAAGACCCCTATGCCTCCAGGTGGGACCCCTTGTAAGAGCAATCCGGAGCTCCCTGAGGGATCAACGGGGACCACAGCTTTGCTCAGCCCCTTCCCCTGCCCTACTCCCTCCATGCTGGGAACTCCATCAACAAATGAGGAGTCCTTGAATCCCAATTACAGGCCCTGCTTTTAGGACAGGCAGCTAGGTTGGCAAGGCCAATGTATGGAAGAGTGCAGAAGGTCATGGATGATGATGAGGAGCCCCTGAGGATGTGACTCATGGGACACGAAACTTGTGGTAAGATCACGGGACAACAGCAGAGACGGGTGGCAGGGCCCTCCGCAGGCTCAGCCTGGGATTCCAGGCTCCTGTGGAATAGTGCAGGGCAGGGAAGACAGGGCTTCCAGCACTGACAGGGCCCGAGATGGGTCAGATGAGGGGAGAGGGCAGGGTAGAAAACTCAAGCCACAAGGAAGACAGTAGAGCTCTCTGTGGAGAGGCCACAGAGAGCAGGAGAAACCGCAGTGACAATGTCAGCATGACCTTGCAGCCTCAAATGCCTATGGGCCCCCAGGTTGCTGAATTCCACGACAGCTGAAAGCCCAGGCATAACACACTTGGGAGGGATGCACGCTGGAGTTCAGTTAAGGTTGCACTTGGCTGCTGGTAACAGAACCTGTTGAGACCTTTAACCACCCAATGGTTTATTTTTCATACAGAAGTCTGGGGATAAGCAGACCAGGGCTGGCGTGACCCAGCTCTTGGTATCTTCTGCTCTCTCGGCCTCAGCAGAAGGACAACCTCCCCTCCATCCTCCAGGCAGGAAGGAGAAGGAGGGAAAGACAGGGAGGAAGGGCAGTGTCTATATCAGCAGAAGGAAAACTCCCTGAGAAACCCCCTCGATCTCTGGCTAATACTCCATCATGTAGCTGGAAACCTTTATAAGCTGGGCAGGCTGCTTCCCCAAACAAAATTAGGCTTCTGTCAGCAAGGAAGGGGAGAGAGGGAATCCTTAAAAGGCAATACAGTAGCGCCTGCCACAGCTGGAGATAAGGATCTGGGGCTATTTGGATACAGAATATAGTTCAGACTACTCTAAAGAGGTGAGACCCTCCCCAACACACACTCACACAAGTGGAAGAACAAAGTGCAGACCTATCTTTTTTTTTTTTTATTGTTGGGGATTCACTGAGGGTACAAGAGACCAGGTTACACTGACTGCATTATTTCATTTGTTAGGTAAAGTCCCTCTTACAATTATGTCTTGCCCCCAAAAGGTATGTCACTCACCAAGGC
>NW_003852542.1:2354370-2355479 GCF_000181295.1 Otolemur garnettii | reverse complement strand
TGTGAATCTAGTTTTAGTCTTTTACATGTGGATATCCAGGTCTCCCAGCATCATTTATTGAATGGGGAGTCTTTCCCCCAGTATATGTTCTTGTTTGGTTTATCGAAGATTAGGTGGTTGTAAGATGTTAGTTGCATTTTCTGGTTTTCTATTTGATTCCAAATGTCTATGTCTCTATTTTTGTGCCAGTACCACGCTGTCTTGACCATATGGCTTTGTAGTAAAGCCTAAAATCTGGTATGCTGATGGCCCGGCTTTGTTTTTGTTATAAAGAACTGCCTTAGCTATACGGGGTTTTTTCTGGTTCCATACAAAATGCAATATCATTTTTTCCATGTCTTGAAAATACGATGTTGATATTTTAATAGGGATGGCATTAAATCGGTAAATTGTTCTGGGAAGTATAGACATTTTAACAATGTTGATTTTTCCCAGCCATGAGCATGGTATGTTCTTCCATTTGTTAATATACTCTGCTATTTCCTTTCTTAGGGTTTCATGATTTTCTTTTTTCTTATTTTTGGGCAATCTTTGGCCAGGGCTGGGTTTGAACCCGCCACCTCTGGCATATGGGGCTGGAGCCCTACTCCTTTGAGCCACAGGCGCCAACCTCATAATTTTCTTTATAGAGGTCCTTCACCTCTTTTGTTAGGTATATTCCTAGGTATTTCATTTTCTTTGAAGCTATAGTGAAGGAAATTGTGTCCTTAATTAGCCTCTCATCTTGGCTATTAGACAAAGGCAACTGACTTGTGGACACTGATTTTATATCCTGAAACATTACTGTATTTTTTGATGACCTCCAGAAGTCTTGGGGTTGAGTCTTTGGGGTTATCTAAGTATAAGATCATATTGCCAGCAAAGAGGGAGAGTTTGACCCCCTCTGCTCCCATTTGGATACCCTTTATTTCCTTGTCTTGCCTAATTATACTGGCTAGAACTTCCAGCGCTATGTTGAATAGTAATGGTGACAGAGAACAACCTTGTCTGGTTCCAGTTCTAAGAGGGAAAGTTTTCAGTTTAACTCCATTCAGTAAAATATTAGCTGTGGGTTTGTGATAGATAGCTTCAATCAGTTTAAGAAATATGTCACCTATGCCTATACTCTT
>NW_003852542.1:2349095-2351806 GCF_000181295.1 Otolemur garnettii | reverse complement strand
TTCGAACCCACCAGCTCAGGTGTATGTGGTTGGCACCTTAGCTGCTTGAGCCACAGATGCTGAGCCAGCTTGTGTTTTTTAATCCAATCAGCCAATCTATGCCTCTTCGGTGGGGAATTCAAGCCATTAACATTTATTGAGATAACTGATAACTGCAGTAGTGTTCTAGTCATCTTATTTTGTGAGAGTCCATTGCTTAGTTTTATCTTTTGCATCATTGTGGAAGTTAGGTTCTGTCCTTTAATTTCTGAGTTCTTACTTTGCTGTTGATCCATTGTGATGGTCAGTGTATAGAACCAGTTGAAGTATTTTCCTGTAGAGCTGGTTTTGTTGTGGCAAATTTCCTCAATGTTTGTATATCAGTAAATGATTTGATTTCTCTATCAATGTTAAAGCTTAGCTTACTTAGCAGGATATAGAATTCTGGGCTGGAAATTGTTCTGTTTAAGTAGATTAAAGGTAGATGACCATTGTCTTCTTGCTTGAAAAGCTTCATTAGAGAAGTCTGCAGTCACCCTGATGGATTTGCCCCTGTAGGTCAACTGGCACTTACTCCTGGCAGCTTGAAGAACCTCTTCTTTTGTCTTGACTTTGGACAGGTTCCTCACAATGTGTCTTGGAGAAGCTCTGTTAAGAGTTGAGGCGACCTGCAGTCCGATATCCTTCTGAAAGGAATGTGTCAGAATCTTTCGGAAATTTTCATTTATAATATTCTCTAGTATGGCTTCCATTCCTCTGGGGCATTCTTCTTCCCCTTCTGGGATACCTATAACTTGTAGGTTTGAATGCTTCATCAAGTCCCATAATTCTGTCAGTGAACAAAGTTCTGCTTTCTCTCTCTTTTTTTCTGCCTCTTTAACTATCTGAGTTATCTCAAGAGCTTTATCCTCTACCTGTGAGATTCTTTCTTCTGCATGATCTAATATGTTCTTGATACTTTCTACTGCATCTTTAGGTTCCCTAATTGATCACGCTCTGCTATATCCTTTCTATATTCTTGATATCATCTCTTATTTGATTCTGTTTTTGGATTTCCTTTTGGTTATTTTCCACTTTATCAGCAGTTTCCTTCATTGTTTCCATCATTTCCTTCATTGTTTTCATCATCTGTATTCTAAATTCCCTTTCTGTCATTTCTGACATTTCTTCATAGGTGGAATCCTCTGGAGTAGCTATCTCACGGTCCCTTGGGTGGTGGGGGGGGGTTGCTCTGGACTTGTTTTTCATGTTTCTAGGATTTTTCTGCTGATTCTTCCTCATGAGTGCTTTCTTTTACCTATCTCCTTCCCCTAATTTTCCTTTCACTTCCTCTTGCTCTTTAAGTTACTGTACCTCTGGCCTAGGGTTTTGATGAGTCAGCTGCTGGTGGGATTAGACAGAACGAACACACGCAACCACTTGCCAATTCTCCACTGCTTTTGTCCTTCTCCTGGAGTCCAGAAGTCTCTTGCTGACTCCCTATGTCCCCAAAGGGATGTTTCTGGGCAGATTACACCAGCCAGAGATGCCTGGAGTCTTCTCTCCCCAGTCTCACAATGCCCAGCTGCAAGGAAGCTGTTTCTTGGCTGCCATCTTGCTCCTCTCTCCTGGGCAGACCTATCTTAAACTTGGGCAAAATTCACCTAGAAATGTCACAGAGTTAGCCTAACTGCGTTTAAAATTTACCTAGACCACCACCTAATGATCAAAGAACCTTCTAGGCCAGCAGTTCTTAACCTGTGTGTTGCGACCCACAGGAACTGTATTAAAGGGTTGAGGCATTAGGAAGGTTAAGAACCACTGTTCAAGGCTAACACTGAATTAATATCAAGTCACTCATCTTTGGGACTTGAGTGAGGTAAACAAAATCTCTACATTCCACATGAAGGGAAAATTATGTATTTTTTTTCTGGATTAGTTGTGAAGTACAGGGATTGAACTACCAGAATGACAGGTCTCAAACAGAAAGTACACTGATTTGCTGAAACTTTTAAATTTATTCTTGGCTGATCACTCTAGGTTATGTCTCTAGCTATTTACTACTTTTCTGAGACTGAGATTCTACCTGGGATCCTGAATAGCCTTCCAGAAACAAATAAAACCACAAGAGGAGGAAACTGTAGGCAAAAAAAGAATATTTTCCCATCCTATTTTATGGCAGCTGTTCAAATATGTAAGAGGATCTATAGTCATCCTCTAATCAGTAAAATGTACCTACTGGTTGTGAGCCCTTGGGAAAACTGTTTCACATCTCTGTGCCTGTTTTAAAATTGGAATGATAAAAGTAACCCACCTCAAATGATTGTTTTAAGAATTATTAAGAATTCACTGAGGTAACAGCATAGTGGTTAAGAAGACAAGTTAGTTTCCTGTAACACAGGAAATGTTAATAGCAACATACATTTGTTATTTTTTTTAATTTATTTTTTGCATTTGTTAGGTAAAGTCCCCTTATAATTGAGTCAGCAACATACATTTAAACACTTACTTAGCACAGTGCCTAAATACAGCAAGTTCTTGATAAATATTCATTATTATTACTTCTTCATCTACTGTTCTCTCTAAATTTGGCATAAGGACAATTCCCCAAATCCTCAATTTGTCCTCCACCAACTACTCTACAGAAAGCCCTTTTTCCTAATCTCTGCTGTTCTCATTTTAGGGGTTCTCAGGGGGAGAACCATTTAACTTCACTAACAGAGGTGTCCTTTACTATGCCAAATCAGGTGGTG
>NW_003852542.1:2331678-2348191 GCF_000181295.1 Otolemur garnettii | reverse complement strand
ATAAAGAGATTGTGAGCATGGCCCATAAACAAGTTTTTTCTAAATTCTAAAATCAAAAAATCAACACCAAATTGTGTTTTCTAAATGCACAACTTCGTTCATTTATAAGCTGGAGTTCATATTCATCGAATATTCACTTTGATCCTTATGACTTCACACACATAAATGAGATTTGTGGGAATAAAAAAGTACATGTATATTTTGAATTATGTATCTCTATGTTGTTCCTCGTAAGTAGGCCTTGCTCCACAGCTACTATTAGTGTATAACTGAATAATTTGGCAAATTTGTAACTGCAGAATGTAGTGAGAGCTAGAAAGATATGCGTGTGTGCATTTACTCAAATATCCAGACACAGATTCCTCCTCAGGATATTTACTTGTTCTTTTGTCCTTTCTTGAATGATATGAAGTGTGCAAAGGCATGGTCTGATAGGTGTGTCAAGGCTGTGCAGAGAGAAGGAAGGATACAGCACCTGAGAGGGTAGCAATGTAGAGGCTCTCACTTTGGTACCCACCCTCACTCAACTCAACCAGTATTTATTAAGTGCCCTCCGACCCAGAGGCCACAGAGAATACAGAGATGAAAAGAACAGTTGTTCCACTTTAAAACTGCCACTGTGCAGAGCAAATTTCACAAATGGCTTATTGTACCTAAGAAACAGAATGAGGTGGTGAGATAAAAAGTGAAAGAAGTTAGTAGGTACAGGTAAGAAGTTATGAGCAGCAGAGTGAATCACGATGTGCTTTATGATGCCTAGCTTTTCAAAAAAAGACTATTGACTATAGTGAATGAAATTATAGTGTATGGTTCAAAATATGTAGAAGAGACGATTCTCAATGTTCTCACCAATAGGAAATGATAAGTGTATGAGGTGATGGGTGTGCTAAATACCCTGATTTGATCACTACACAGTGTATATGTGTATTGAAACAATATACTGTACCTTGTAAATATGGACAATTACTATTAGACAGAAAGGAAACAAGACAATGATTATGGTATCACACACTTCACAATATTACCGTATCTAACTTTGTGACCCATACTCATGAAATCATCAAAAATTCTGGGAAGAGGCTGGGCGTGGTGGCTCATGCCTATAATCCCAGCACTCTGGGAGGCCAAGATGGATGGATTAACTGAGCTTGGGACTTCCAGACCAAAACGAGCAAGAGTGAGACCTGCTTCTAAAAACAGCTGGGAGTTGTGGTGAGTGCCTGTAGTCCCAGCTACTTCGGAGGCTGTGGCAAGATCACTTGAGCCCAAGGGTTTGGAAGTTGCTGTGATCTATGATGCCACGTACTCTACCAGGGGCAACAAAGTGAAACTGTGTCTTGGGAAAAAAAAAAAAAAAACAACTCTGGGAAGACACACTGGGTGTGGTGGCTCACAACAGCAATCTCAGCATTTTGTGAGGTCTAGGCAAGAGGATTGTTTATTACCCAGCTTGGGCAATATAGCAAGATCCTGCTCTCCACACACACACACACACACAAAAAAAAAAAACTGGGAAGACACACTGGGTGTGGTGGCTCACAACAGCAATCTCAGCATTTTGTGATGTCTAGGCAAGAGGATTGTTTAATACCAGCTTGGGCAATATAGCAAGATCCTGCTCTCCACAAAAAAAAAAAAGCAAAAAACAACTTAGCCAGGCAAGACAGTACGTACCTATAGTCCCAGCTCTTCTCAGCTATCCCCAGCTGTCCCAGAGGCTGAGCCAAGAGGATTACTTGAGCCCAGGAATTTTTTTTTTGAGACAGAGCCTCAAGCTATCGCCCTGGGTAGAGTGCTGTGGCATCATAGCTCACAGCAACCTCCAACTCCTGGGCTCAAGTGATTCTTTTGCCTCAGCCTCCCAAGTAACTTGAACTCCAGGCGCCTGCCACAATGCTCGGCTATTTTTTGGTTGTAGTTGTCATTGTTGTTTGGCAGGCCTGGGCTGGATTCAAACCCTGCCAGCTCTGGTGTATGTGGCTAGCGCCTTAGCTGCTTAAGCTACAGGCACCAAGCCAAGCCCAGGCATTTGAGGTTGCAGTGAGCTCTGATTAGGCCATTGGACTCTACCTTGGGCGAAAGAGCAAGACCATGTCTCTAAAAAATACATAAATAAATCTGGAAAGATAACAAAAAACACATACAGGCAGATATTAGTTAAACTTTCTCCATCTTTCCATTCATTCCCTATGTGAAATGTCTTAACAAATTTTCAGCCCCGGCCAGCCAAACAACAATGACGGCTGCAACCAAAAAAATAGTCGGGCATTGTGGAGGGCGCCTGTGGCCCTAGCTACTTGGGAGGGTGAGGCAGGAGACTCGCTTGAGCCCAGGAGTTGGAGGTTGCTGTGAGCTGTGATGCCATAGCACTCTACCCAGGGCAACAGCTTGAGGCTCTGTCTCAAAAAACAAAAAACAAAAAACAAAACACCAAATTTTCAAAATTCTCTATTTGGTAAATACTGTAAATGTAGTTGTGGGATTGCCTCCTTTTGTGCTGAGTTATAATATTCACCTTGAGTAATATCATACATAAAAGCACTAGAAAAACCTATAAACACCATGATGCAGATGACTTTAGTGAAGTCTACAATGCAACATTTTTGTGAAGTTATCGATACTTGGTCCTTACTTAAGAACTTGACTCTAAATAATGAGAGAAAAATTAATTTCCAAGAAAATAATACCTTTTTATCTCTTTCATTACTCACTCATAATTAAAATCTCAGAAAATCAGGGTGGTGCCTATGGCTCAGTGGGTAGGGCGCTGGCCCAATATACCGAGGGTGGTGGGTTCAAACCCAGCCCCAGCCAAACTGCAACAAAAAAATAGGTGGTGTTGTGGTGGGCACCTATAGTCCCAGCTACTCAGGAGACTGAGGCAAGAGAATCATCTTAGCCTAAGAGCTGGAGGTTGCTGTGAGCTGTGATACCACAGCACTCTACCAAGGGCAACAAAGTAAGACCCTGTCTCTAAGAAACAAAACAACAACAACAAAAAACCCATAAAATCTCAGAAGATCAAAAGTAGCATAGTCCTCTTCTTATCAGTTTTACGTTTATACCCTGCAATCCAGCAATTCTACTTCTAAATATTGGCACTTAGGTCATCTGTTATATACACAAAGTTATTTGTCAAAGGACTGTCTGTAATAGCAAAATATTGAAAATAAAACTCGTTGGCTGGGCATGGTGGCTCATGACTGTAATCCTAGCACTCTGGGAAGCTGAGGCAGGTGGACTGCCTGAGCTCACCAGTTGGAGACCAGCCAGAGCAAGAGCGAGACCTCTAAAAATAGTCAGGGGTTGTGGTAGGCACCTGTAGTCCTAGCTACTTGGGAGGCTGAGGCAAGAGAATTGCTTTAGCCCACGAGTTTGAGGTTGCTGTGAGCTGTGACGCCATAGCACTTTACTGAGGGTGAGAAAGTCAGATTTTGTCTCAAAAAAAAAAAAAGAAAAGAAAACCTGTTCAATGATAAAGCTCTGATTGAATAAGTTATCATGTTTCCATATAATGGAATATTTTATAGCCATATGCAAGGAATAAGCTTTTTATATACTGATCAGAACGATCTCCAAGATATAGTATGAATTAAAAAAAACAATACAGAGTACACTGCATGCTATAATTGGTAAAAATTTAAAAAGAGAAAAAGCACATACATGTACGTATCTATACCACCTCTGGGAGATGGGGACAAAAGAAGGTGGTTCATACTGTGGTCCCTAGGGAGAAATGGGTCAGGTATGAGCAGGAGCAAAAACATTTTTCACAGACTATCTTTGTGTACCTTTTGAATTATGAACCAGGTACACAGATTACCTATTTAAAAAAATTAAATTATCACCAAGTCCTTTCTTTTCAGATGGGGAAACTGAGGTCTATGTTATGGCATAACAACCCTGACATACTCTTCAGTCACCTGGGCCCCTAACATCTGCTTCTGACATAGGCTTTGGGACTCACCACTTTCTTCAACCTTCCCACTTCTCCAGTCTGCTCACTGGGAAGCAGCTACGCAAGAGGGGTATCTGAGGTTCACATATCCTGTTCTGATGGCAAGTAACATAGAAGCTCCTATTTGTTTTGCCTACTCCCACCTTTTTGTACAAAAAATATCAAGTGTACTACTACATTCTTCACAAAGGCCTTTACAAAAGGTTTTATTTGCCTGGTCCAAATAGGCAACTCAAATTTGATATGTCAAGTAAATTGAAAAGGTCTTCCAGTTATGCAATGATAGAAGGGCCTAAGTCCATTGGGGAATGGATTTCCCAACTCTTATTACATGTTTCTGATGCCTTTTTTGCTGGTTAAGCCACATTCTGCAATGACGTGATCACAAGACCACACCCTTTTATATTCCTCTTGCTGGATTCTTTTGGAGCCTTGATAGAAGAAGGCCTGACACAGCCCAAGAAGCCCAGTCCACTAACTGTGAGTGCTACAGTATTATTTATGCCAAGACCTCAGAGTGTTTCAGAGACACTATCTTAGAGTTGAGAGAGCACGGCACGAGCCATTTTGCTCCTTTGCCTGCCAAGTAATAAACTTCTTTTTCCTTTTCCTCAAACTGCTTGTCTATCTTTTTTTTTTTTTTTGATGCAGCTTAGGGGACAAGTGCTGAACTTTCAGTTACAGTTATGCTGTACTGTGTAAAATCATCAACCTACAAAAACGGGTTGTGCCTGCTAGTGCCACTGTACAAAGGAAGAGAGGAAGGGTGGATCCTTCCCGACCCTTCCTTTCTATCTAGGGCTTTGCATTCCCAAGAATGGGACTCTCCTCTGCTTGGGAATTTTACCTAAATCATGAAATGATAATATTCAAAGCAATGCCAGTTGAAAAGCATTTCCTTCCCAATCCCTCCTATAAGATTTCTCTTGGCATAAATTGCTCATTCATTGTAATGTACTAAGTCTCTGATGACCTGTCATACTTAAGTCACAAAACTACAGAAAACTTTTCAGTTTTCAAAATGGTTCTGTGGTCAGGCACCGTGCTCACACTTGTAATACTAGCATTCTGGGAGGCTGGGGAGGAAGGATCACTTGAGCTCAGGAGTTCCAGACTAGCCCGAACAAGAGTGACCCTGTTTCTACCAAAGAACTACAAATAGAAAAAGTTAACTGGGCGTGGCGGTGGTGCCTGCAGTCCCAGTTACTTGGGAGGCTGAGGCAGGACGATTGCTTGAGCCTAGTAGTTTGAGGTTGCATTGAGCCATGATGATGCCACTGTACTCTAGCCCAGGTGACAGAACAAGACTCTGTTTCAAAAAAAAAAAAGCAAAGTAAAGTAAACCGGCTTTATTATACTAAGAGCTACATGTGGGAGTTTAGGTACAGCAACCCAGCAACTCCACCGCCTCCCCTCCCCCCCAACACCTGCCACGCCAACTTTAAAAGGTAGAGTTCAGTCACTGACTTGTGGACATCATCTTGTCACTGTGAATACTCTGCTTTCCTAGTGATTATATATCATCTCTTTCTCTTATGGTGCTTCTGGTGGGGAAGATACAAAGAGCAATAGACAGTAGAGCCAAGTTAGAAGAGAAACACTTAAAAATCAGACTCTTATGAGTATGGTATAAACTGTTACTTTTCAGAGCAGTCATTTCACTAAATTGACATTTAGTCCAGAAATTTAATTTTTCTCAATTCAAAGCTGGCATTATACTCCAAAGGAAAACGGAACTGAAATGCTGAACAGATTAGTACCAGTGCCCCAAGCAGTGCTTACCATGCCTTTCCTCACCCAGTTCTCACAAAAATCCCATGTTCTAGGGACTGTAAGAAAAACGGAGTGGCTTCTGTCATGGAATGGAGCTGGGGAAGCTTTAACATTTTACTTCATACGCTCCTAAGCCATTTGAATTGTTTTTATATCAATCATGTCGTTTAGAATAAAAAATTCCATGTCTTTGTGAGCTAAGAACAAACTTGTCACCTTGACAAATATGGCCCTGGATTCCTTTTCAACTTTATTTATTTTATTTTATTTTTTTATTCTGAGACAGAGTCTCATTATGGCCCCCTCAGTAGAGGGCCATGGCATCACAGCTCATAGCAACCTCAAACTCTTGGGCTTAAGCGTTTCTCTTGCCTCAGCTTCCCAAGTAGCTGGGACTACAGGTGGCCGCCACAACACTGGGCTATTTTGTTGTTTCTATTGTCATTGTTGTTTAGCTGGCTCAGGCCGGGCTTGAACCTGCTACCCTCGGTGCATGTGGCTGGTACAGTAACCACTATGCTACAGGCACCGAGCCTCCTTTTTGACTTTAATGGACTACTTTCCTACGTGTGTTTAGGGAAGCCTTATATTCTTAGCAAACTATTTCACAGAGCTCTACTTAACTGACATCACACCAGCTAAGCTACTCCTTTTTTTTTTTTGTCCGGGGTTGGGTTTAAACCTGCCACCTCCAGCATATGGGGCCAGTGCCCTACCCTTTTGAGCCACAGGCACCACCCAGCTAAGCTACTCCTATTCTCCAACATGATGGCAGAGATACTTCTGGTCTCCCCTTCAGTGAGGCTGTGTTTTTATCAAGGGTGCCAGTGAGGTTGGCAAACTCTGTAAAGGGCCAAACAGAAACACTTAAAAGTGTTTCGGGCCAAGCTATTGTTTACTGATCCCATACTCCAAGAAAAGATTGAGGCACTCCATTAAAAGAATGGCAAAAGAATGCTTACAGTTTCAGTTAAAATGAAATGTTTTAAGAAATGCATGTACCTACCTTACTTTTTCAGTTAACCAACTAATGACGCTAAAAGTCTGCTTTCAGTGACTGAGTGAACAGAAGGTGGTTATTGGTCCCCTGGAGCCTATATTTTAATTCACATTCCCATCACCACACCTACGATATAGCTGAGCTATAATTTTAAACTACTAATTTTAAAAAGCACTCACCAGAATAGATTCGTATGGGTATACCTGTATACACAGGTTGTCATCTCTGCTGAAAACTGCTGATAATTTGAAAGGCATTGGTAAAACTGCTGCTTCCTAGTCAAACTGAGAGGGGGGATTTGGGGCAGAGTTAATGGATTTTATGAATACATCTAAAAGCTGTATGCTGAGGCCATGGCTGGTGGATTGCCTGAGCTCACGGATTTGAGACCAGCCTGAGCCGGAACAAGACCCCATCTCTAAAAATAGCCAGGCATTATGGTGGGTGCCTGTAGTCCCAGCAACTTGGAAGGCTAAGGCAAGAGAATTGCTTAAAGAGTTTGAGGTTGCTGTGAGCTGTGACACCACGACACTCTACCAGGGGTGGCAAAGTAAAATGCTATCTCAAAAAAACAAAAAACAAAACCAAAAAACCCCCAAAATAACAAAAAATAAAAGCTGTGTACTTAAGCAAAAGAAATAAGCAAAAATGCTTAATTCAAACTTGAGATTAAGGTTGTGACTTACTTTACCTTTGGATCCCCAGCAGTACCAGTCTAATCTATTCCTTTTATAAAGCATTTAGGGATCCTGGCTCAAGCTGAGAGCGAGTTAGAAAAAGGACTGGCTGCTTCTCACAGCTAGAGAAAAAGACATTAACAAAAGATTTTAGCTTAAAGATTTTCAGATCCTCCCACAAATTAAGCAAAGTTATGAAGACCTATCTTCAGCAGTGAAATATGAAAATGTTGCTCTATAGCTGGCACCATGGCTTGCGTCTATAATCCCAGCATTTTGGGAGGCTGAGACTGGAGGATCCCTTGAGACCAGGAGTTCAAGATCAGCTAGGCCAACATAGTGAGACTCTATCTTTACAAAAAATTAAAAAAAAATTGGCTGGGCATGGTAGCTTGTGCCTATAAGTCCTAGCTACTTGACAGACTGAGCAGATGGATCACTTGAGTCCAGGAGTTCAAGGCTGCAGTGAGCTATAATCACCCCACTGCACTCTAGTCTAGGTGACAGAGATCCTGTGTCTAAAAAAACAAAAAACAAATGTCGCTCAGCGAATATATAATCTATATTATACTAATTCTTACCTGACCGAGCTGACAGCTCTTCAGTGATTCTGAGGTACGCTTTTTAATCTACTTCAAATCAACCAATATTCCTCATGTTGAGACTAAATCGTTACCATCATCCAACTACCTTCGTTTTTACAAGTGTAAAAAAGTTAAGGAAATTCATTCTGAGCCTCTGAAATACAGATCATTCTCCAAAACGTGCCTGGCAACTACAGATGGTATTTCTTTAAGACTTTACTGAAGTGGCAAAGATAACAAGAAAGCAGCTACTCTCAGAGTCCGTTCAGAACCTTCTCCCACTTTGCAACTCTTACTCTCTCCTCTTTACTCTAACCCTTCAGTCCAGGGGGCCCCTTGCTCACCCTGCCTTTCCCTCTGCCCCTCCTCTACGTGCTTCTCTCCTCAGCATCTGCACCTTGGCTTTCACTCAAAAGTTGCCTTCTAGCCAGGCACAGTGCCTCACACCTGTGACCCTTGCACTCTGGGAGGTCAAGGATCACTTAAGGTCGGTCATTTGAGACTAGGCTGAGCAAGACCGAGACCCCATCTCTACACAAAATAGGAAAATTAGCCAGGCGTGGTGGTGGGTACCTGTAGTCCCAGGTATTTGGGAGACCGAGGCAGGTGGATTGCTTGAGCCCAGGAGTCTGAGATTGAAGTGAGCTATGATGACACCACTGTCCTGTAGCCAGGGCAACAAAGCAAGACTCTCTCCAAAAAATAAAATGCTGCCTTCCTTGCTCATGCTCTGTACAAAGTCAAACAGGATTTCCACCCCTCAACCCTGTTATTCACTTTCATACTTTACTTCCTGATAGTCATCACTACTTACACTGCTCACTCCACTAAAATGCTTCTGCTCTCTCCACTAAAATGTAAGATTCCTAAGAGCAGAGACTTTGTCCATTTTGTTCACTGCTTTAGCTCAGGAACCTAAAAAGTGCCTAGCATGTAAAAGACATTTATTTAACTGTAGAATGAACAGATAATGAATGAATGAATGAATGCACTGATAAGTGACCTATAACTAGAGCCCTATAAAAAAGCTAACCCAAATTTACTATGTCCTAAGAGTTTGATGTGAAGACCATACCTTCCATGTATCCAAATATTGCAATCACTGGGCATTTATTAAGTGTCCAGACAATACCAGGCACATGGAGAAACAAGAATTGGGGTTCTTTTCTTTCTTTCTTTGTTTTGGGACAGATTCTTACTATGTCACCCTCAGTAGAGTGCCATGGCATCATAGCTCACGGCAACCTCAAACTCTTGGGCTTAAGTGATTCTCTTGCCTCAGCCTCCCAAGTAGCTGTGGTAGGCGTCCACCACAATGCCCGGCTATTTTTTTGTTGTAGGTGTCATCATTGTTTGGCAGGCCCACACTGGGTTTGAACCCACCAGCTCTGGTACATGTGGCTGGCGCCCTAGCCACTGAGCTATATACTGACGCTGTGCCAAGGATTGGGGTTCTTTTTCAAATAAGACTCACTGTATGCCTATGTTGAGGGAAGGGGAGAGGAACACAATCAAAGGACTGTCAAATGCACCACAGGAGAGGGGAAAAAAAATAGCAACGGGGTCTGTTTTTTTTTTTTTTTTTAAGAAAAGAGTAAAAAGATGAAACTACTCAACTGTTATGCTATTTGATAACGGACAAATCACTTAACCTCTTAGAGGATGTCGCTATTCTGTAAAAAGCAGGGCTGGGGGAGAATATTTCTATCACATCTTTCTCCATTAAAATGTTATATCATCTGGCTCAGCGCCTGTGACTCAGCGGCTAGGGCGCCAGCCACATACACCAGAGCTGGCGGGTTCGAATCCACCCCAGGCTTGCCAAACAACAACGACTGCAATAAAAAATAGCCAGGTGTTGTGGTGGGTGAAAAATAAATAAAATGTTATCATCTTCACTTATCTACTTTTCAAAGTATAATAAGAACAAGCAACAAGATTATATTCAATAAATGCAAATATGTTATAGCCATTTAGGAGAGAGGAGAAAGCTGAGTAAGTAGAAGATTTCTGAAGACAAAAGTGGAGAGTCCGGGGAGCACAGGAGTTGATAAAAGGGGAAGGTGGGGCTTCGGGGACAGGAAAGGGGAAGGGATAATAGAAGGAAAAGACAGGAAGGAAGAATAAAAGCTGTATCACAGTTCTTACCACATTCTGCTTCCTAGGGCTGGGGAGTTTTGGAGAAGCTCTTCTTCGAAAATTCTGACCCACTCACTAACCAGCTTCGAGATTCTCCTTTGAATCCAAAAATCCCTGCCACTTCTCCCCACAGGATCGACCAGTCAGAAGCCTAAAAGGTTACCCTAAACTGGATAGTAGAGGCTGAAAAAGGACCTCCTTCCTCATGCAGAACATAGTAAATGTGGGATTTCTGCCAAAACATCCAACCTGAGGAAAGAGAGACCCACCTCTAACTGGCAAGTGCTGAGGATCTGGGTAAAATGTGCCCACCAAGGGTCCCCCAGTTGAGGGACATTCTACAAAATAACTAGTCTGTCTAGGGCTCCACCAAAGCATCTTTGTAAAGTTCCCTGATCTCTGTGTATAAATGCCCTCAACTGTATTTAAATATATTTTTTAAATTATATTCTGCCTAGGAAGCTTCTTTTCACAGGGCAGCTTTTAGGCTTGTAAATCTAGCCCAAACCAGATAAATGTGTGGGTCAGAGCTAGTTGACCAGATGTCTGAGGACAACTTCAAGGAGCAAAGCCTCCTAGAATAGCAGCAACAATGGGAAGCCAGAAAAGGAAACCTTTTGGTCCAGTGAAACCAAACTACGAGTGGTCCCTTCATCCTGTTTGCTTATGATGCCAGAGGAGGCAAAGAAATTTTTTTTTTTTTTTTTAGCCAAGTACAGGGAACTTTACTGATGGTAAATGACAAGGTGGGGCTCTCCAGGACCCTCACTCTTCAGGGCGTCTGGTATGAAAACTGTGTGGAGAGGAGATTCTCTGTGAGGTAGGGGATTGAGTAGGCAGGAATTCCCCAGCAGCTGAGGCGGTCTCTCCTCTTGAGCTGCATCTGGGGATGGTGGAGGGAAGTGACTGCTTCTCTTGCCTCATCCTCCCAAGTAGCTGGGACTACAAGTGCCTGACACAACGCTGGGCTATTTTTCTTAGGGCAAGCAACTAAGTGACACTCTGTCTCAAAAAACAAAACAAAAAACCCCCCACAGTATGATGATAAAAATCAAAAAGTTAACACTGATTCGAGCGTGTCATCTAATCTAACAATCTTATACAAATCTCTCTAGTAGTCCCAATGATGGCCTTAGAACAAAAACAACAATAATTTTTTTTTTTCCTGTTCCAGGGTCCAGTCAAGAATCATGTGGCTTCTTCCTTCACTGTCATGTCCTTTTTTCCTCCTTTCATCTGAGATAGTTCCTTTATCTTTCATGACTTCAGCATTGTTTGAAAAGTATGGGCCAATTTTTTTTGTAGACTGTCCCTCAAATGGGGTTTGTCTAATGTTTCTCCATGATTAGATTCAAGTCATGCATTGCTGGGCAGAATATCACAGAAGTGATGCTGTGCCCTTCTCAAAGCATTTTCTCAGGAGGTACAGAACGTTGATTTGTCCCAGTACGGGTGATGGTTTAATCTGATCTCAACTGGTGAAGGTGGTGTAAGCCAGGTTTCTCTACTGTCAAGTTACTATTTTCCCTTCATAATTAATAAGTAACTTCATGGGATACTTAGAGACTAAGTAAATATACTATTTCTTATCAAATCTATTTGTTTTGGTACCTCCTGCTAGATTCTTGAGGGAGAAGGATAAAATTCTGTGTGAGGTCAAACAAGTTCAAGCCTAAGGAACAGACCTAGG
Organism: Otolemur garnettii; assembly: GCF_000181295.1. Taxonomy (NCBI): domain Eukaryota; kingdom Metazoa; phylum Chordata; class Mammalia; order Primates; family Galagidae; genus Otolemur; species Otolemur garnettii. The sequence goes on along the minus strand of NW_003852542.1, from coordinate 2,336,370 downwards.
GCTGGATAAAGCAGTATCAATGAACAGGGATTAACAGGTAAGACTCCTGTCAGAGTTATTCAATTAATTCCAGTTTATGTTCACTTTGAGCTATGAAGAAAAATCCTCTAGATTTGCTTTTAAGAGTATGGCATATATGACTTGGGAGTATGCTACATTCTCTACCAGGGCTGTGTTTTCTAGAAACTCAGCCCTTCAACTCACAAGGTGACTAGAGGAAGCAAGAAGAGACACCCAGGTCCTGAGAGCTGACAGCTAGAGTCATCCTCACACCAATGCCTAATTTTCCAGGGGCAACGCTGAGAGGCTCACCTTGCTGATTCCTGCACCATGATACAGTGTAGGGAGCTACGTTTAAGAACAAAAACTCAGGGTGGCGCCTGTAACTCAGTGAGTAGGGCACCAGCCCCATCTACCAAGGGAGGCAGGTTCAAACATGGCCCTGGCCAAACTGCAACAACAACGAAAACAAACAGCCAGGCTTCGTGGCGGGTGCCTGTAGTCCTAGCTGTTTGGGAGACTGAGGCAAGAGAATTGCCTAAGTCCAAGAGCTGGAGGTTGCTGTGAGCTGTGATGCAACAGTACTTTACCAAGGGCAACAAAGTAAAACTCTGTCTCTAAAAAAAAAAAAAATCTCAACTTCCAACCACCTCATACTCTAGCATGATCAGGTTTAGAAATCGATTTGCCTTACCCAAGAAACTTTGTTAAAACTCTGTCATCACAAAGTTAGAAACTTCAGAAAGTATCTGAAAGCAGAAAGAACATTTAAAAATCATTGTCATCCCACAACCCAGTGGTACTCAGTGTTAACATTCAGCTCTATATCAGCCTCTACTCTTTGCATGTGTAGATATTGCCAAGATTAGGATCATGCTATTTACACCAACCTTCTTCAAGTTGGGTTCCACAGGAGACTGAAGTCCCACAAAAAAGGATTGGAGCATCTGTTTTTCTCAATCATCCCAAGGATGGTCTACAGTTAGAAACATTCCAGGAGCACAGAAGTTAATTCATAACATACAATGGCTGCCTGAGAGTCTTTTGTAGAACCTTATTTAAGAAGGGGTGATCTGTACTATTGTATAATTTACTTTGTTTAACTAACAACCTTTTAAATAAACATTTAATAAACATCTTCCCCATACCAGGCACTGGGAATATAAAAATGAATCAGACACAGTCCCTTTTCTCTTTAAATGAATAATCTTACCAGGAAAACTGAAAATACCCAAATACTCAACATATCAAGTAACAGGTAGGCCTGGAGCACCCTGGGAAGAGAACCCATCATAGGAATTCCAGGAGGCTTCTCTGAGAAGGTGACGTATGAATGGGTCCTTGAAAGATGAGAAAGACTTAGAGACAGAAAGAAGAAGGTATTCCAGATGGAAGGAAAGGCGTGTCGACTGCCCAGAGAGGGAGGTACGATGAGGCTGAATTACAGGGGACCGACAGGAGAGTGGACAGAAGACGCAGCTAAGCAAGAACCAGTCCCTCCTAACTTATTCCAAAGGAGGACGGCCCTATGCCGTTCTTAAGCAGGAAAATGGTGAGATCACACTGGGGTGAAGGAGGCCAAGAGAGAGGGTGGTCACAAGGCCACTGAGATCATTGCAGTGAGGGGTGACGAGGGAGTTGAGCCACAGCCAAGAAGGAGGGAAAGGGGGTGACCAAGAGATGTGAGGAGGAAGATGCCACAGAACTTGATGAGGCTGTTCTTATAGCACATGGCCAGCCAAGATTCAGCCTGTGTAACAAATTCAGGTCACTAATCAGGGGTGGGGGGACATGCAGAAAATCTTCCACTGTTGCCACCCCTCTCAAGATGATATAATGGCAGAGGCAGGGTACCCCTCAAAGAGAAAGAGGCCAGAGGGAGCAAGACATGATGCTGGGAGCAAAGTGAAGCAACTGCCCACGGAACTGCCCCTTCTCCTTGGACCCCTCCAAACTTTAACAAAACGCCTTACATAACAGCTCCCCATGAGACAGTATATTATGTGTGCAGAATCTGCTATGGGAGAAACAAGTCTGTGGGAACCCCATGAATGCTACAAATAAAGCAAACTATAGAAGCTAGATTTTTAATGGAAGATTTCCCTTTTCAGCCAAAGGAAATACAAGCAAGTACTTGGGCCAAATAAATGATAATACTTAATAGGAGAAAGTGAAAGCCAGTAGAATCGACAGTCAATAAAAGCAATTCTGGGACCCAGTGTAAACAGGCTCCAGTGAGAGGACTTTTCCTTAAACTTGAGTATAATCTGAAATACAGGGTATGAGATTCTGAAATACCCTATCACCCCCAAAAGAAAGGGCAAATGTAAAGGGTTTGGGATATGAAAGTGAAACCATCAAAGGTGGATGGGGAAGGGACAGCGGGGAATCTGCTAGTCATATAATAACTCATGGTATCCAATAATCCTATGTGTCCTGTAGGAACAGAAGAACCAGACTAGTCACATAAAGCCCCATCTCGGAAAGTAGCAATGAACCTAGAAAAGGAACTGGACAGATAATGACTGAGAAGAACCTGGAGTTTGACAGAACCTGGCAATTCAGGGCTGGCAGGAGAGGGAGGAATTGCACCAGAGGTAAAGGAAGACTCTGTTTGGGTCACTTTAAACTCAGAAAAAGTTAAATATGTTTAAATTTCTAAAACCAAAGACATATATTTAGGTCTGTAAGAGGCGTAACTAAAACACAAGATTTCCTTTTACTCCCCATTCACACATCTCTTTTACTCTTGGCTCCAAAAACCTGGGAAACCAGCATTTGGGCAGGCTACCAAACAGACATATCAGTTTTTAATTATACAACCAGTTTTTAATCAAACATGGGTAAATGCCTAGGGATACAGCAATAAGCACCATGGGCACTGTCCCTGCATCCAAAAAAAACTCTCATAATCTCACTTTTAAAAAACAGAAGCAGGCCAGGCACGGTGGCTCATGCCTGTAATCCTGGCACTCTGGGAGGCTGAGCTGGGTAGGTTGCTTGAGCTAAGGAGTTCAATACCAGACTGAGAAGAGCGAGTCCCTGTCTCTACTAAAAATAGAAAGATTAGCTAGGTGTGGTGGCACAGGCCTCTAGTCCTAGCTACTCAGGAGGCTGAGGGAAGAGGATTGCTTAAGCCCAAGAGTTTGAAGTTGCTGTGAGCTATGATACCACAGCATTCTACCCAGGGCAACTAAGACTCTATCACACACACACACACACACACGGCAAAAAACAGAGAAGTAATCTATCATCAACATAACTATTTTCATAGTTCTTCCTCTTATTCTAAATAGCACATGAGGGCAGAGTGTTACAAGATGTCTTAGAAGATTTTGGAGGGGAGGTATCTTAGAAAAGACTCTCCTTTTCTGCTAAGGTCCAAGTAGGAATGAGAGTGGGATGGAGGAGGGAGGTGCCCCCAGAGCAGGGACAGCAGACACTGACGGGAGAACTCCCAAGTTCAGTGTAGCTGAAGGATCCAGCCCAAGAGGGGATAACATACTGTGAGTGGTAGAAGGGAGAAGCAGTCCATGCTGCAGGCAGCTGGAATCTTACCCTAAGAATAAGAAGGAGCAACTGAAGGGGTGGTTTAAAGTAGAACTGGCTTTTGGAGACACCTGTCTCAAAGCTGAAGTGGAGATGGGCAAGTTCTCTCAGGAGGCATGACTGGTCAGGAGGCTGCCATGGAGACCAAGCCGAGTGATGATGGTGGTGCATCCCAGGAATGCTCATGCCTGCACAGGGAAGAGACCCATCTCAGCCACCTCAAGCACGACTCACAAATTGTGACAGAAGTCATCCTGAGGGGCAGGGTAGGAACACATGATATGCTGCAAAGATGTGGATACAAGTGCCTCATTTATCATCTCCAGGCCAGACTACCTGAGTCTGAACTCAGTTCTGCCCACTAGAGTTTCCTAACCTCTCTGTACCTCATCAGCCTCTTTTGTAAAATGGGGATAATAATGGTACCAAACGCATAAGGCCACAGTGCAAACTAAATGAGCTAATACATGTACCATGTCTACAATAGGTGAGAACAAAGTGAGTTAGTGAAGCACTCGTCTCTCTTTATCCCATCTTTTGTAGCATGTGGGTTCATTTGCAAGGGTACGAAGATTTAGTATAAACAAAAGAATATAAAGTAGCTCATTAATAATTTACTTTATACAGTTTGAAGCTGTTATGAGGTGCACTGGAGTTTAGAACTGGAAAATTTCTGGGAAACTGAAACGTCCATCCACTTTTCTCTTTTTAATTTTTTAAATGTAGCTATTAGATAATTTAAAATTATATGTGTGAGTCAGGTTATAGTTCCACTGGACAGTGCTGATTCAGAAGAAGGATAAACAAGAAGCCCACATTGGTCACCAAGTCCCGGGTGACTAAGACCTGACTGCAGAAAACGGCAAATAAAGATGGAGAGTAGCAGAGGTCACTCTTGCCCTTAGCCTAACTTTCTTCTTTGAGTCTAGATGGGACGGGAGAACAAAAGGTTTGTGAAAAGCAGAGAAAGGTGAAGAACAATACAGAAGAGGATTAAAACTCATAGGCCAGGGAGAAGCAACTCCACATGCCGAATAGAAAAACTTGGCTCGGCGCCTGTGGCTCAAGCGGCTAAGGTGCCAGCCGCATACACCTAAGGTGGCAGGTTCAAATACCCAGCCTGGGCCCGCCAAACAACAATGA
>NW_003852542.1:2321890-2331539 GCF_000181295.1 Otolemur garnettii | reverse complement strand
GAATAGCTTGAGGCTCAGTCTCAAAAAAAAAAAAAAAAAAGAAAAGAAAAACTTGCCCTGGGGCCGGGTGTGGTGGCTCATGTCTATAAATCCTAGCACTCTGGGAAGCTGAGGTAGGTAGACTGGCTGAGCTCAGGCACTCAAGACTAGCCTGAGCAAGAGTGAGATTCTGTCTCTTAAAAAAATAGCTGGGTGTTGTGGTGGGCACCTGTAGTACCAGCTACTCAGGAGGCTGAGGCAAGAGGATGGATTGGAGCCCAAGAGTTTGGGGTTACTGTGAGCTGTGACGCCACAGCAGTCTACCCAGGGCAACGGAGTGAGATTCTGTCTCACAAAAAAAGAAAAGAAAAACTTCCCCTACTCAGCACTCAATACAAAAAGCCTTTAATTATGAAGAAGACACATGGTCTTAAAAACAGCCTTAACATCCAAAAGACAAAAGTACTATTTCAGCAAAGTAGACCTTTTCTTAACCTAAGTTGTTATTTTTATCAAGCCTATCCAATCCTATCCCATGATACTTAACTATTATAATTCCAGATGTTAAAAACTAAAGGAAAAAAAGGAAAGAACTGATGGGTACAGAGTTAGTCAACCACCTAACAACTTAGTGCTGGCGATTTTCCCATGCTTTAACAGAAGAATTAAAATGTCTTATGTGACCTCAAAGCCCAAACAAGAAATGGGCTTTCTCTCCAAGTCATGGGGAACTCTAAAGCAGAAATGCAGAAGCACAGGGAAAGCAGGTCAGAGAAGCAGACACAGAAAGAATATTGTACAATAAGTACAATGTTACCAGAGCTCAACAGAAGACAGGTGTGTGTGCATCAAGAATAGTGGGAGCTGAGATCCAGTCAAGTAATTTGGCCAGAGAAATTACTCCTTAAGGTGAAGCCTCTTGGAGCTTAAAGCTTCCCCACAGCTCGGTCTGCCATACTGCCTGATCCACTCACAGACTGGGACCTGCAGGTACCCATACTTACCAAGGTCATGAGACTCAGCCAGGTAGAAACTGAGCCTGACTGCTGGAGTAACTCCGATCTCTGTCTCCTCAGAACTGTTGCCCTCATCAGCTAGTAGCGAGGAACTACTAATGTCATTATTCCACAACTAGAATAAAACAGCTTTGGGGCGGCGCCTGTGTCTCAAAGGAGTAGGGTGCCGTTCCCATATGCCGGAGGTGGTGGGTTCACACCCAGCCCCAGCCAAAAAAACAAAACAAAACAAAACAAACCAGCTTTGCCCATGGCTTTCCAATCTGAGCAACACATACATCCATGACCCAACAATGCCTCTCCTAGGTATAGAGCCATCAGAAATGTGTACACACATGTACCAAATACCACTATTTGTAACAGCCAGGTGCTAGCTAGAAACTGCCCAAATGTCCACTGACAACACATGGATAAATATGGGGTAAATTCACACAATGGCCACTACCAGCAATGATAGTAAACACTACAGCCACAGGCAGCAACAGGAGTGACTCCCAGAAACCTTACGTTTGAAGAAAGAGAGACACTGTAGGATTGTGTCTATGTAAGATACAGGGTGTGGGAAGTCAAGGCTGGGGGGGTCCTAGGGAGGCAGTGACTACAGAGAGCACATGGGGAGCTCCTGGAGTCCTGCAAGTTGCTTCTTGATCTGCGTAGTAAGTGCATGGGCATGTTCTGTTTGGAAAATTCACTGTGTGCACACTTAAAAAATATTAATAACCCTGTCTGGTACTCAGGTAAGACAAGCCTTGTAGTGTCCTTAAACCCCTCTAAGCTCATTTTTTCTCCTGCTCCTTTACACATTTCGTTTGCTTCTCTTCTGCACGTGTGCTTAAGCTGGGTCTGTCTCTGTGTGTCACCATCATATTTATGGTTTCCTCCCACACCAGGCCTGTGGTTTGCTGCCCCACTCCCCACCCCCTGCCCCCCGCCTTTGGATGCCTTTGCTTACTTATGCCACCCACACTGATCCTGCCTTTGCTTCTCCTTCCTCAGCAGTTTAGGAGTGTGTAGCATCATTAACGTGGCATATTCCCAGTTGTTTTATTTCTGCCAAAGCTTTCCAGCTAGACTAAAAACACAGAGCATGCCCTCTGGGAGCAATCTCAATCCTCCATGGTGTTCACAGGCAGTGTGGATAAAATCCCTCCTCAGGAGCTGGAAGCCTTCCCCTTCTCCCAACAACTGCTGGCTCTAAGACATGCATCTCTGTCCTGCACCTGGGCTGGACTCCCACTGAGGACCCCTGAACCTCTTTTTGTTGTTTATCCACCTCCCAAAAGCTAACCTGCTAGGTAAACTCGCCTTACTGCTACAAATAGCCGTACAAGGGAAACAGGCAAGAATTGGGGGAAGCAAAACAAAGAACAAAGAGTTGGTTTCTATTCTACCTTCCATAGATCCTTAAAATTCACCACCACCATTGTTTTTTTAAGACATTGTTTTGGTCTGTTGCCCTCGCTAGAGTGCAGGGGCATCATCATAGCTCACAGCAACATCAACCTCTTGGGTTCAAGAGATCCTCTTGCTTTAGCCTCCCCAGTAGGCGGAACAACAGGCAACCACCACGACACCTGGCTAGTTTTTCCTATTTTTAGTAGAGACAGGGTTTCGCTCCCTGAGCTCAAGCAATCCACCAGCCTTAGCTTCCCAAAGTAGTAGGATTACATGTGAACCAATGCACCCAGCCACCACCAATCTATTTTGATAACAGGGAACAATGTGTAGCTATAACAAAATTATAGTTTTAAAAATAATCATAAATGTAAGCTTTCAGGATTTCTGCTGACTGTCCCTCTCTCCCTCTCTTTTCCATAAGGCTTTTTAGGTCTTCCCATCTCATCCATTTCTTGCCTAAAAGAAGAAACACTCATCATAACCAAGAATATCCAAGGGTCATTTCATCTTACAGAAACAGCAACATGAATATAATGGACATACATGTCAAAAGACTCAGGACGTTCTGGCTACAATGCTCTTGCAGTTCATATTAGCCTCTCTCTGTGTCCAAGCCTAAGGGATTCCTGGCTCTGTGACTAGCAACGCTAGACACTCCTCTGAGCTGTCAAGCTTTCAGGATTACACAAGTGAAACCACAACCTGTCCTGACCACATCTGAGTCTGTGCCCCTTTATTCAGCAGAAATATCTTCCACAGTTTCAGGACGGTGTATCCTTCTATAGAAGAGGATTGACAGTCATAAGGCAGAGGCAGAGCTCCACTAAACACCAGAGGGCAGGAGATAACCTTCTTCCCCTTTGTGACCCCAACACCCACTACAGCCCTTAGCCCAAGGAGGAGAAGGCGACCTAGGAATGCCAGATAAAGCGCAGCACATGAAACCATTTTCCCTTCTAATGATACTTAATTAAGCAAATACCACACGCATGAATCAAAATACTAGGATATAAAATTCATCTCCCTAGTTGACTAGAGATTCTGCAGGACCCACTTTATTCTGAATGTTTTGTATGATCAAAAAGCCCAGGGCCTGAATGAGACCTTGGCCATCAGCAGGTTAACCCTCCCAGCACAGACCAAGAGATCGAGCCCACAGGGGGCTCTGTGTCTGCCAAGGTCACCCAGCTGGTGTGGGGTAAGGGCAGGAACCTGCCTCTCTTCATTCGCTCGGCTCATCAGAGGCGCTCTCTGAAAACGCTGCGAAAGGCGCTTAATGAATGCACGCCCTTATCAAGACACTACTCACAATTCCAAAACACCAAAAGGTCGCCAAAACGTCTCCTCCGCAGGGCCGGGAGGGGTGGCGAAGGTCACTGGCTAATTTCTACTGATAGATACCACATCACGCCTTCCGACAAATACAGGGAGCGGTTTCCGGAGCTGCTAGTAACCCTGCAGAGGGTCCCCGAAGCCCGTCTCGGCTCTGCTGGCTCAGAAGCTTCCAGTAATGAATTAAACCCTGAGCCGCTGCGGAAAGCGTAGGGGAAAGGGGCCAGTGCGGCGGGACCAGACACCCCGGCCGTACGCCCCAGACACTCAGCCGCATCCACACCTGCTTTGGCCGCGGCGCCCCTTGCCCAGTCGAGGCAGCCCCAGGCCACGACCCTCGGCTGGCTTCCCCGCCAGGCGCGTCCGGGGGCACCGTGCCCTGGGTGATGCCCTGCGGGTGCTGGAACCGAGACACCGGGTCCTGCTAGGCGGAGCAGGGACTGGTTGCCACCGCAGCCCTCAGCCCACTGGCCTCCGCTATGTAGAGGAGGGGGCTGCGCCACGTACCTCGGCCAGCAGGTGCCGCCGCCTCCTCTGGTCTCGGCTGCAGGGGACGCCGCTCCACGCAGCCGGTGGCCTCAGTCCTCATGCTAGGGAGCGGGTGCGGGCCAGCCGCCAGCCCTGGGCCCCGCTCCCCCGCACGCCCCCGGCGCAGCGCTCACGCCCATTCAGCCCTGGGCCGTCCGCTCCCCCGCTCGAATGCAGAGGAGGGGCGTGGAGGCGGGGTCGGGAGTCACGAGGACGCAGGCGACCAATCCGAGCGCGCAAGGGCTCCCGCGGCGCTCCCGCCCCCAGAGCGCTCTGCTTGTTCGCCCTGCTGTGCGGTGGGGGAAGCAGGGCGTCCCCAGCGGCTACCACTCTCGGGCGGAGGCAGGGCGGATGCAGGGCTAGAGCAAGGCCCCCTTAATTAGGAAGGGGGGAATGTCGTATAATTTTTAAAAGCGTAAATATTAGTGAATCTCAAAATTCAGAAATTAAAAGTAGTTAAAACACTGCTGTTTTATTTCTTTAACACAGCTGAGCGTTTTTTGTGCGCTTGCAGCTTTCCCGCGATTTGGGACTTGTTGACTAGTGTAGCCAGTGGAGTTGGTCCACTTTTAGAACTTCCTTTCAGATAGACGCAGAGCATCGTGGCCTCGTGCCTGTAGTACCCTTCTCGGTTTGGAAAGGAAAATCCCTACACGCAGAGCCAAATGTATTTGCATAAACCGAGAGCCTCATCTCTCTTTTTTGCAACAGCTTGCACAGGACAGCTGGTTTGGAGATGTCTCTGTTCTTACTGGGGTACTATAAAAAAACGTGCTACCTGGGTAATCAAGTCAAGAGCGAAAGCTTTAGAGAAGAAAGGATGGCAGACCTCTACTTTCACAGCTCCCAAAGGGATTTTTACCATAAAATATCTCTGCATTATTCTAAGTGGAGGACACTAGGAGTACTCTTAAATATTGAAGGAAAAGCTGTCACTGGGCCATCTAAATCTAGTGGGTCAGCCAAGGCTCTCCAGGCAGAGCAGCTGCCTGTGTCAGTGACAGCTGCTGCAAGGAGACTGCTGACCACCTCGCCCTCTTACTCTTGGAGACTAGCCTAAGGTCTGCCTGGTGGATCCATCACTCTTTACCTCCCCAGTTCTTCCCCTTCTCTCTCAGATACCCCTTGTTAATAAAGCCAGCCCCTGATAGTATTATGGCTGCTGTGAGAGAGTCACCAGTACCCAGGCTTGTAAGGGCAGATGTGAGGTGGGGGTAAGCAAGAAAGGGAACTTGAAGCTTCCTCCTTTGGCAGCCTCACAGGACATCTGTTAAGTATTCACTGTCTCATTCATCCCACTCACATTTGGGGAGGAAGAGTTGACCCGCTCGTGCAGCAAAGATGAGTCCTACCTAGTCCAGCTGTCTTTTCACCAGCCACAGAGCCATCCTTAGCTACTATTCTGGTTTAAGGCAGAGATCTCCACCTTACTGTAGACTGGGATCAGCTACTAGCTCTTAAAGCCTTACAAGTATCTCTGCAAGTCAGTGGCTAGTCTCAAAGAAACTTCTGGACACTGACTAGAAAAGAGTCACCCAGATTACATTTTTGTTGTTTTGTTGAGACAGAGTCTCATTTTGTCACCCTCAGTAGAGTGCTATAGTGTCATAGCTCACAGCAACCTCAAACTCCTGGGCTCAAGTGATTATCTTGCCTCAGCCTCCCAAGTAGCTGAGACTAGTCATAAGGTCTGGCTATTTTCAGAGCGGGGTCTCTCCTTACAGCCAGGCTGGTCTGGAACCCGTGAGCTCAAGTAATCTACCTGTCTTGGCCTCCCAGAGTGTTGGGATTACAGGCGTCAGCCACCACTTCTCGCCCACCCAGACTATTTGTAAATCCACAACAGCAACTATGACTTTGTAATTTTTAGGCTGATTACTTTGGTCATTCTCATAGCAGATACTGTGTTGCTCCCAGCATCCATTCATCCTCCCCTGGTGTAATGCAACTTGTTTATTTTTTGAGACAGAATTTTGCTCTGTTGGCCCAGCCAGAGTGCAGTGGCATCATCATAGCTCAACGGAACCTCAAACTCTTGGACTCAAGCACTTCTGCTTTGGCCTCCCCAGTAACTGGGACTACAGGCCCCCACTACAATGCCCAGCTATTTTTTTCTATTTTTAGTAGAGAGAAGGCCTTGCTCTTGCTCAGGCTGATCTCAAACTTCAGAGCGGAAGTAATCCTCTTGCCTCAGCCTCCCAGAGTGCTAGTATTATAAGTGTGAGCCACTGTACCCAGCCATGTGATGCAACTTAACATAATATTTAGGTAAGTTTGCCACACTCTCAGTTCTAGGAATAGGTCTAGTCTAAACAAAGGGTTCTCAAAATATGGTCTGAGGATCCCTGAGAATTCCTGAGAATCTTTCAGGGAATCTCTGAAGTCAAAACTATCTCATAGGAATCTAAGACATTATTTATACTTCTCACTGATGGTGCAAAAGCAAAGGTGGGCAAAGGCTGATGCCTTCACAAATCAAGGTAATGGCATCAAAATTATTAAAATCTCAGTCCTTGACTACATTCTTTGTAATATTTTATATGACAAAAGGGAACCTACACATAAAATACTTGCTACAAACTGATGTAAGGTGGTTGTCTAAGTGAAATTATTTGAATTGCAAACTGAACTAGCTATTTTTCTTAATGGAACACAATTTCAACTTGAGAAAATGTATGATAAACTATGATTATTCTGACGTGCATATTTGTAGATATCTTGAAAATGAACTAAGTGAGCCTGTGTCTTCAAGGAAAAAATTGACTATTTGTTGCCAATGATGAAAAAGATCCTACTTTCAAGAGAAATTTAGAATTTTGGGAAACGTGCATCACCGAGTTTGACAATTTCTCAATGTTTCAGAACTTTTCTAATGAGATCAATGGTTTTATTAATGAATGTGATTTTTTGATATTGGATAATGTATGACATATTAACAGCTGAAAGATAATGTATAACATATTAACAGCTACATTCACTCAGCAAATCATTGCTTTACAAATGGCTAATGCATTTTAATGCATGATGTTACAAAATCATACATGAGTCAAGATCTGTTTAAAGTACAAGGCAAACAATGAATATATATACATATATGCTTTTAATATACTCTTATTTATATATACTTTAAAATAGGAGAGGTTTATAGATAAGGTTTCAGATGTCATAGTGCAACAAATATTTAAGAAATGATCCCACAAGGCGGTGCCTGTGGCTCAAAGGAGTAGGGCATCAGCCCCATATACCAGAGGTGGTGGGTTCAAACCCGGCCCTGGCCAAAAAAAAAAAGAGAGAGAGAAGAAGTGACCCCTATAAAGTTTTAGAATAATACGAAAGATAAATATCCACCATTATCTTAAAAGATTATTAAAATACTTGTCCAATTGCATATCAGTGCAAGGCCAAGTTTTCTTCGTAAACTTCAAGTGAAATAACTTAACAACAGATTGAATACAGAAGCAGCTATGAAAATGCAGCTATCGTCTATTAAGCCAAACTTAAAGAGACTTGCAGAAAATATTTAAAAAGAAAAAAAGCAATTTTTCTCACCAATCTTTTTGTTTTGGAAAAGTTAGTTTTTATCAATATGTTATGTAAACATGTAATGGATTTATTATTTTTAATGAATTAGTAGATATTCTTAAAATTTCTCAGTTTTAATTTCTAATTTGACAAAAACTAAAGTAAAACCTATGTTTAAAAGATTCTTTGGGATCCTCAGTAATTCCTAAGAGTGTAAAGTGATCCTAAGACAAGAGTTTGAGACCTGTCCATCTAAACTTCCCCAGAATAGTCTCATTCTCCTTGCCAGTAGGGTGGGTTCATAGGTGGTTGTAGGAACCAGAACGATCCAGTCAGAGGAAATCTCAGGAATTTATTGGATTTGGGGGAAGAGATACTTTCATTTCCTGCTAGATGGGAGCCAGGCAGTAAGGAGTCTCAGAAGCTACTGATAAGACAGACACTTTGGGCTACAAGAAGAGTTTATTTTAGGAAAAAATAATGCTATGGGAAACAGAGGAAGGAGGTTAGAAAGAAATCATTTCCTTCATTTTTGAGTCACTAGGTCAGACTAGCTCTGAAGCCCATCCTGCTTCCCTACACTCTAGTTATGTAAGATAATGAGTTCCTCTGTGGTTTAAACTAACCAACCTCAGGTGCCCCAACTGATTTTCTGTGTACCCATTTGTACATACTTTTACTAAAACAGGTACTAAGGCCTCAAGATCATATACTTTCTAGGGTTTACTCATTCAGCCATCATCATTGCAATTGAAATTAACTTCTGAAATGAAGCTGGATGGCAGATCAGGGTCTTGTAAGTAAAGGGACCTACCACACACAAATGGGGTCAAAACAGCATTATCTGATCTGAATAGCAAGATTGTCTATGGCCATCCCACCCTGAACACGCCTGATCAGACGATTCAGACCATTATAATCTTGTCTGAATAGCAAGATTATAACAGATTTTTATCTTTTACATTTCCATAGTTCTCAAATTGGACAACATGAGCACGTATTGCTTTTATGTTGAGAAAAAAATAGAACCTACATTATTTTTAATAGCCCACTGAATGAGGATACAACATTAGAGACAAGGGGGGGACTGGGATATGACAAAAGAACTCAGGGGCTATAATTGCTAGCAGGAAAAAAAAAGATGATCTGAAAGGGATGCACACAGGCCCCAAACATAAACTTCCCTTCATTTACAGCTTTGCTAAGACCCAACTTCAAAGATTCAAGGGACAAGAATCCCCAAGGCTTAAGGAATGAATTATGCTTCGATTAAATTGGCTGGAATATTTGCAAGAGGAAAAAAGAGGCCAAACTTCAGATTAAATGTCAATGCTAGAAAAGGCTTAAGATATAATATTATGTGAAAAAAATAAAAAAGAGGACAGATTGTATGCCAACTTCTATCATGTGGTTGAAAACTGGAAGAGAACTTGGAAAAAGAAAACAGTTGTGTTAGGGTGGCAGGATCATGAGTAATCTATCTTCCTTTTTAAAAAATGTTCTTTAATGTTGTTATGATGTTATTTTTTGCAATAAGTAAAAATGAGGGGAGTCAATGGTTCAAATTACTGAGGTCTCAGAGGCCTTTCCAGATGGGCTGTTTCTTTTTGTCTGCCAACTGGCTCTCATCCCACACCAAGACAGAAGCGGTGCCTTCCCCAAGAGCCTGGTGTCTTTGATGCTGCTGATGTGACTGTTTTGTAGGTGGCCAAAAGGAAAGGAGAGAAGGAGGGTGTGGGTGACAGCCCAGCCCGAGGGTGTCTGTGAGGCAGGAGGTATGAGGAGTCCCTTGCCCTATAACACAACTCGTGTGATTCTCAGGCCCACGCTTACTTCCTAAAGCATTTGTGTGGTTCTCAGGCCCACGCTTACTT
>NW_003852542.1:2304853-2321851 GCF_000181295.1 Otolemur garnettii | reverse complement strand
TGTGGTTCTCAGGCCCAGGCTTACTTCCTAAAGCATTTGTGTGGTTCTCAGGCCCAGGCTTACTTCCTAAAGCATCCTCTTAGTCTTTTTCTCCTGCTCGGCTTCCCCTTCCCTTACACTGCTGCCTAGTCCTCCTGAGGCACTGTCCCTTCCACAGGCTCCTAGGGGCTGAGGAACAGCTGCAGCCAACAGAACAAAGGCTCTGTCTGCTGCCCTGAAGCACAAAGGAAGTCCTGTCCCTTAGGCTTTTCTAGGAATGTTTCCTGTGAGCAGTCACAAGAGAAGTGGGGAGTAAAACAAACAAAGGCAAAAAGACAGTTACAAAAACATCCTGAGAAAGCTGTCTGTTGGCAGAGGAGGCTCAGATTGAGGAAACAGCCCCACGTGGAATGAAATCTTCTGCAAGTGGCAGGAAGCATGTGGATAGACATAGACATGTCCTTGGGCCCTTGTTGAGTTTATCCTTCACCCATATATTCATCCCACAAACATTTGCTGAGCGACTGTCATGGGCCAGGCATCCTGCTAAGTGCATACATAAATGACTTCATTTTATCTTTACAACTCCCTTGGAGGTAGGATCTTCTCATCCCCATATCTTACCTAAGGAAGTTGAGGCTTAGAGGAATTTTGGGAGATGAATTAACATCCCAAGGTCATATGGCTAAGAATTAACAAAGTCAGGATTGGAACCCAGGCCATTAAATTCCAGGTTCCTTCTAAAGACATGGTCCTGTCTTTGAAGGATTAAAGGGTCTGAATGAAGAGAACGAAACTTTAAAATAAACTAGCAGTAATAGGAGATACGAGAGGACTATTAATCAGCAAAGAGCCATAGGAGCATTGAAAAAGAGCAGCTGCATCTGTCTCAGAGCTCAAGGGTGAGACTTGAATCTGGCTTGGAAGAATAAGGCAGCTGTATTGGCAGGTGAATTTGTTTGGGGCTGTATTCATTTTCTCTTATTATATAACAAATTACCACACATTTAGATTAAAACAACACAACTTTATTATCTTACAGTTGAAATAAAATAAAGTTTAACTGGATTCTCCATCCAGGATGTCACATGACTGATATCAAAGTGGTAACTAGGACTGCAGTTCTCCTCTAGGCTAGGGTCCTCATCCAAGTTCACTGCTTTTTGGCAGAATTTATTTCTTTGCTGTGGAATTGAGGTTCTCATGCCTTTGCTAGCTTTGCCATGGACCACCCTCAGATTGCAGGGGAGTACTCCCATAGAAAGTTTCTTGCCCTGTGGCCCCATATGAGGGTCACAGCAGGGATGTTTGCTTTCTTCTAGGGCAGCCAGAGTATAGCTCTGTTACTTTCTCTTCTGCTACAGATCAGACAGAATTCTCTGCTTTTAAAAACCTCACGTGATTAAGGCAGTCCCACCCAGATACTCTCCTTATTTTAAGGTCAACTGCTGTGGGACCTTAATTTTATCTGCAAAAGCCCTCACAACAACACTTAGCGTTTGAGTGACTGGCAGAAAGTGTGTATAACCCGAGGGCGAGGAATCTGGGGAGCCGTTGTAGAATTCTGTCTACCACAGCTGGAGGTGACAAATGGAGAAGATGAGGAAGAGTGAACAGGGAAGGGGAAATAGGATGAGCAAAGGTTTCTGGGGGTCTACTGGAAGATGAAGAAATGACTGCCATACCTGGCCAACCAGATTCTGGAGAAATCTGCCAACTCAAAATCCCTGACATGCTGGGGAAACTATTAAGAACATGTTTTTTAGTAAGGCTGTCCTGGCTGGAGTGGGAGGAAACCCCTCTGAGGCAGAAGTGATGGGAAAATGTTAATCCTGAGAGGTGAGCAGGAGCCAGCATTAGCCCTGGTGCCACCTGCTAATCCGGGCCAAGCAGGCTGGAAATAGGAGACAAAACCTCCCTGGAGCAGAATGTGAAATTGGACTGAAGACCCTTATGCTCGCCTAGAACCCTCAAAGGGTTGGAATTTCATGGGGCAGTCCAACTTTGCTCCCCAAAAGAAAAGAAATACTTGCCATAGATAGTAAACTTGACTTAAGATGCTTGATTTTAACTGGGTGTGGAACCAAAACAAACATAAAAGTTTCCTCTGAGACTTCCTAACCAAAAGCCACACTCGTTCAGTTTTGGGGCCCTTCTCATGAGGTTTTTAAAAGCAGAGAATTCTGTCTGCTGCCACCTTTGTGACTAAAAACCTTTTAAGCCAGACATTATTTTAAGGTGATCCCAGGTTGGTAGTTTCTGTAGATGTCTATAAAACATAGATCACCTCTAGGGGCATGCTTTCTAGACCCAAGCCAAAGAAAATTTCTCCAAAATTCCAAGGAATTTGAGTTTGCAATCTGAAATGCCACAACACATATGAAAAAATAAGCCACTATAGAGAGTCAGCAGAAATAATAAAATGAAAACTCAGAGAATGGAATGAGGAGATTGAAAAGATAAAAAGAGTTTGTTCAATACATTTCTAGAAATAAAATACTGGAAGTATGACTAAGAAATAGCAGAAGCAAGAAACGACCAACAATAATAACTCCAAAGAAAGGTTAAATAACAGAAGAGAAGGGTAGAGATATAGTGAATTAAAAGATGGATACAGATAAATTACCCAAAATGCAGTACCAAGAGAAAAAAGGTTGTAGATAATACAAATGAGATTAAGAGCTGTGGAGGAGGCAGCCCCTGTAGCTCAGTGGGTAGAGCACTGGTCACATACACTGAGCCTGGCAGGTTCAAACCCAGCCTGGGCCTGCTAAACAACAATGACAACTGCAACAAAAAAAATAGCTGGGCATTGTAGGCGCCTGTAGTCCCAGCTACTTGGGAGGCTGAGGCAAGAGAATCACTTAAGCCCAAGAGTTTGAGGTTGCTGTGAGGTGTGATGTCAGGGCACTCTACCCAGGGTGACATAGTGAGACTCTGTGTCAAAAAAAAAAAAGAGCTGTAGAGGATAAGAATAAGTAAGTCAGACGTTTACTCCCGCACATGCCTGACAGGATTTCTAGAAAGAAAAATATAGAGAACATGGTGTAGAAGCAATAACTGAAGATATAATGAAAAGTTTCCAAAACTGATAAAAAAAAAAACTTGATCTTTAGATTTAAGGGCCCCAACAAATCATAGCTAGGAAAATGAACAGAAATACCGGACACATCATAGTGAAGCTGCAGATCACCAGAGACAAAAAAGAGATCTTAAAAGCTTCCTGAGAGAAAAGACAAATTATTTATAGAGAAATAGCAGTTATGCTGAAGGTTGGCAGAAGTAGTATTTGTAAAGTTCTGGAAGGAAAGAGTAACTGTCACTTTAAAATTGTATAAACAGCGATACAATCTCTCAAGATTAAGGGCAAAATAAAGGGGTCTGGATACAATAGAAAGTGGGGACAATAGATGTGGACAATGGCAGCTGGAGAGCTCCATGAAAAGGCTCAGCTTCTGCCAATTACTGGCATGTGGGAGTTGAGCAATCTGTGTGGCTGGATCTTTGAATTTTTAAAGAAAGCCAAGAAATATGGAATTTTTAAATGTGAATTCTCTGTTTTTTAATTTTTTTTTTAACAATAACTGTGCCTCGGGTAAACCTCATTGGCTATGATACCACCACTGCACAAAGTTGTTTTTAAATGTTAACAGCAAATTCAAAACAATATTTTAAATTACAGGGCAAACAAGTACTGTATGAGTGAGACAAAATGTCCATGTGGAGGGCCTGAAGGTCTATAACCTCTGGACTGATAAAGGTGACCAGGTAGAAACACCAATACCGGGGAGTGTGCAAGATTGAACAGGGCAGTCTGAGGTCTCCGCTGCCTCTTCAAACACTAGCTTGTCTGGCCTGTTTTTGTTTTTGCCTTTGTTTTTAAACTCAGGGATGCTGGCATATTCCCAACTGGGCTATCAGGTCCTTACAGATAGGCACTTTGTAAAACAACCTGATAGAAACAAGCCATTTTTCGCCTCTTTCTCTCAATCCTATTTTCAAAGAATTAGAGATGTTATTTCCTCCCTCCATGCCTCTCCTAGAGATCTTCTATACTATAGTCAGTATTGGAGGGGTGGGGCCCTCTAGAGAGGCCAGAGCCTGTGCCCAGCTCCCCTGAAATGCATCATAGGAATGTCTGTGGATACCCAGATACTGATCACTAAATTCCACAGCTGTGCAGGAAGTTGGTGGTCCTGTGGTCAAGACCTGGGCTGTGGTGATGGCATCTCTGTGGGCCCTGGAGCAACAGATGTCCATTGCCAGACATAAAGATAAATGGTAACAAGGACATCAACCATGGCCTAAGAAGCAGGCCCCTGAAGGTTGCATGCTAGAGGCCAAATCCAGTCATCTGGTCAACCAGGTAGAACCAGGTTTAGAAAATAAGAGCACTGTTAATGCCAATCATGTGGGCAGCTGTGAAATATTTGTAGCTGGCAGGAGCTTCACCAAGAATGGAGCCTGAAGGGGATGGGAGAAGAAAGCTGCTGGAAATAGGAAGACCAACCAACCCTTCAATCATCAGAGACACATCATCTCTGCTTGTTCCAGAAGGCTACTTCACGTTTTGTGGCCATTTTACTAGGGTCAACAAAGAAAACAAAGAATCCCAGCTTTTCTTTTTGTATACACTCAAAATAATATGCTTTTTATGGAAATATAAGAGACATACCAAAAAGTTCAAAAATCATAAATGTACAGCTCTAATCAAAACTGAGTATCTCTAAGGGAACACACCATGTAATTACCCAGATCAAGAATCCGAACATTGCCTGCCTTCCTGAAGCCAGCTTCATGGCACATTGGTTACCAGTTTTCTGCTATGGTAGTCACTCCTCTGACTTCTGCCCTGGAGATTAGATGAGCCTGTTTTTCACTTTGTATAAAAGATAGTATGGATTCTTTGTGTCTGGCTCCTTTCATTCAGCGTTGGGTTTGTGAGGTCTGTCTATGTTGTCACATGTAATTTAAATGTGTTCATTTTCATTGCCACATAGGATGCATAGATCACTATTTTTTTATCCTCTTGATGGATATTTGAGTTGTTTCGAGTTTGAAGCAATAACAAATCATGCTGTGAATGTTCTTGCTCAAGTCTTTTTGGTGGCCTGGGGTACTTTTGTTAAGCTTTAAAAAGAAGAAAAACATTCTCAGAAGAATAGTGGGACGACTAGGAGCCCTGTGGTCATCTCATCATATTACTTTTAATCATAACATTGCGCTAAAGTGAGATGATCTGGAAGTGCGTTGTGATGGCTCCTGGGATCTCCCTGTACTCAGCGCAGCTACATGTTCTGTTGCCTCCTCTGGTCCATTTCCTGCCTGCTCTGTCTGAGACACTGACCTCTACAGACTGACTCAACCAGCCCCCTTGTCCTCTGGCTTTGGGTGTGTCCAGCTGAGAGACACTGGAGGGTAGTATGAGGTTGGGACATTTATCACCCTAACCAGATTGGCAGTGGCTGCATTCTCTAGCAAAAACTGTGGGTCAGGTCAGGCAGCCCCTCTCTTGCAGCTAATGGTTTTACTGTCTTGCCTCTTCAGGTCCACAGGTGATTCTTCCATCTGTTGCAAGCCCCTAGCATTTCTCCATCTCTTGTTGGTTCCCTTAATCCTACCCACCGTTTAGGAATAGTGTCTTCATTAAGCCTACTTCAGCAATCTGTTTCCCACTGGGGGGATGCAGCATCAAACACACCAATGGTAGGCATACATTCCTTGCATCTATACAAGTGCTGGCTGAGACACAGGAGGGAACTCACTTTACCCAAGATTCCACCACCACCACCCCCTGCCCCCAGCCCGTGAGTGGTTTCCCTGGTCCAATGCATTTCTCACTGTAGATGCTGCTCTTCAAGGGAGAATCCTGACTGTTCCGGTAACAATGCCCAAGTGCTCCATGTTGAAAAGTCCTTTTACTGATCTCTCCCTACCCTTCCCCACTCTAACCCACATTTTTCTGGGCCCCACATGTAACTGGAATCATGACCAGCTACCTCTTTCTTCACCCCCTCCAAGAAGTCCCATGTGGTATGCCTCAGCCCTATAGAACCTTAACTTTTCTTTTCTTTTCTTTCTTTCTTTCTTTTTTTTTTTTTTTTTTTTTGAGACAAAGTCTCACTATGCTGCCCTCGGTAGAGTGCTGTGGCATCACAGCTCACAGCAACCTCAAACTCTTAGGCTTAAGTGATTCTCTTGCCTCAAGCCTCCCAAGTAGCTGGGACTACAGGTGCCTGCCGCAATGCCCAGCTAATTTTTTGTTGCAGTCGTCAATGTTGTTTGGCAGGCCCTGTCTGGGTTCGAACCCGCCAGCCCTGGTGTATGTGGCTGGCGCTGTAGCTGCTGAGCTACGGGTGCCGAGCCCAGAGCCTCAAATTTTCTACTGACGCATTTGCATTTGACATCTCCCCTTTGATTGGGTGTCCTTCCTGGCAAAGGCCCAAACATCTCTTCCTCCAGTCTGCTGCCTACATTTTCCCTTCTATCATGGCCCCTTCTGTTCTCCCATAACTCTAACTTAGCTTGTATAGTTGAGTATGTGTTTTCTCAGCCATGCTGTGGCTGCTTCTGTGAACACTCTGGATCCCTCTTCATCTCACCAGCACCAAGTCTTCAGGTAGTAACTTCAGAGCATTATATTGAACAAATTGCATCATCAGCCTAATTAAGAACATTAAGGCATATAAGATGTTCTAATGTAGCGGTTCTCAACCCTCCTAATGCCACAACTCTTTAATACAGTTCCTCATGTTGTGGTGACACTCAACCATAAAATTATTTTTGTTGCTACTTCATAACTGTAATTTTGCTACTGTTATCAATCGCAATGTGTACCATATACAGGATGTATTTTCATTGTTACAAAGGGATCCCAACCCACAGGTTGAGAACAGCTGTAATGAGTCACAGAGGAATGCTCTTTCTGGTGATTTGTTTTTGTTTTTCATCCTGGTGACTTTTAACAATTATTTATTTTAAAATTATGTGCGGGAGACTTATCTGAGTTGAGGATAGCACTTGCCCCAGTCTCCTGTTTTTCCGCAGCAGGACCTGAAGAAAAGGGGTGAGGAGTGGTCATGCAGCCACATTCTGGGCTGAGGGTGTTCCACTGAGGTCCTAAGATGGGTAATATTGGGCTTGGAAATCTCCAGTAATGGGGTGCTAACTGTTGACTGGGTGTGTACTGTTGGGGATGCACCAGGCAGAAAGCTCAAAGGTCTCCTTGAATTCCCAAAGAGCACTTTAGCCTCCTCCTGAAGATAAAGAGGCCTTGCTGATAAAGGAGGTTGGGGCGCAAATTCCCACAAGTTAAGTTGTCCTTTCCCTTGGACTTTTCCTCTGTGCATGGATCCCTCCACCCAGGCACCTTGCACAAGGGTGGCTTTGGCCTCAAGAGACAGCCTATCTGGAGGCTATCTCCGGGTTTGGATTCGGAGTTGTGACCATTTCTTTGTCTCTTTCAGATATAGTTCCTATGAACATCTGTCAGGGGGATGTGCTTGGGAGGCAGAGTGCTTTGTGGAGAGAGTACAGCTCCTACCCCAGGAGCAGATCCTATGTTTACACATTTGCAATGGGCTCACCCCCGGGTAGCTCTGAACTCTGAGCTGGACTTCAAGCTAGTGTGGTCATATGTAGGATTGACAGAGCTGCGCAGGAGGGGACTAGCCTGTATGCTGTGATCTTGCCTCTGATAGAGAAATCTCGAGCTCATGGTGAGTTCTAGGGCCAGTCCCTCCAGAGGAACCAGGAACTAGGATAGAGGGGAGCTTTTGAGGTGGACAGGCGGCCTTAGACTTACTGCCTGCTTTTTCTTCTCTTCTTTATTCCATGTCACCCAAAGCTGAGGGAAAAGGCCTTGAGAATGGGTGAGATCTGGAGGCACCTTACTGTGGCTTCACCCTAGCAGGTAGGGCTGTGGGCTCTCGTTTCCTCGAGTGCTCTGGACACCCTTTCCCACACAACTCCAGGATGGTACCCCATACCTCGGCCTTTCACAGCTGCTCTGCCACTATCTACACCTAGTAAAGGGCATCAGACAGAGAGTCAGAAACCTTGGGTCAAGTTCCAGGTGTGCCCACAGCTACTGTGTGTTCTTGGGCAAGTCACTGTTCTTTGGGTCCCAATTCCCTCAGCTGTGGGAGGGAGATAATCGTCTTATAAGACTTTCAAGGCTGCTATAAGGATCAAGATGATGAGTGTGAACGTCTTCCATCTACTTTGAAGCGGGATTAATATTTGTTATTTCTCTTTTTTAATTAATCATTTTTTATTAAATCATAACTTTGTACATTGATGCATTTAATATTTGTTATTATTTATCCTGGAATCTCTTCCTTCCTTTGAGGCCTGCTAATAAACCAAAGTGGAAGTGATTAGTAATGAACTTTTTGCTTCTCTTTCCAGTTATTTGTGTTTGTAATCAAAACTTTCAATGCTTTTATTCAGAATAAAAATAGGGAATACATCCAAGTTCACAGGCAGGCTATGGAAGAGAACTTCCAAGCAGGTGGATCTGGGCTCTTGCTGGTGTTATTATCTCTCTTCCTAAAGGGATGGACCTTGTTGCTAGGTCAGAGAGGTCCTTGTGCAGAAGGCTGAGAGGAAGAGAATTGCCAAGAACAAAACACTTTCCCGGAAACCCAACTTCACTAATTATTTCATTTGTCAGCCCTTTCGTACACAGCTGGTGCTTCAGTGGGGCTGTTTTCAGCTGAAACATGACAGCAGTGGGAAAGGAAAATAATTCTTTGCTTGCACACCAGGGTGAGAGAGGTTAAGGGAAAGAAATCTGCCAAAAAGTTTAGTGACGTTTGAAGTCTTGGGTGTTTAAGGAGTTTGTCTCCATTTGGGTAGGTTGGCAGCTGTCCTCTTTCTCTCTTGCTCAATCCTTACTCCTGCTTTCTATCAAGCTTCTTGATTTCCATCCAAAGGGCTCAATTCCTTTCTGAGCAATTCCTGTTTTCTAGTCTCCCATCTCCTCCTCATCCTATAAATATAGACACCAGTATATCAGAGTTTCCCAGTTAACGTGGGTGTAAGCCAGCATCACCTCTTACAGTGTCTGGTTTAAAAATTAATGTGTCCTTAAGTCTAACTCAATTCCACATATCACTCCCCTGTTCCTGAGCTCTCAGCAGACTCCCCATTATTTCCTGAATTAATTTCTATCTACTAAGACTTTGGGGCCTTCCTCCATCCGGTCCGTAGGGTAGCAGGCAACACGGATACAGGGCCAGAAGTACCATTTCCATTGACTGACACAACTTCATGGCCTTGGAAAAGGGAACTGCACCTGGGTCTTAGTCCCCTTGTCCTTACTTGCCAGGGTGCCTTTACCAGGCCTCTGTTTGTCCCGTGCACTTTTCAATCTTATTTGTTACTTTTCCTTCTCCCCTGCCTGGTCTCTGACCCAATGCCATACTCACTATTTCTCTTAAAGGCTTTACACTATCCTAACTCTGCATGTTTGTTTTTGGTTTTTGTTTCTGTTTTTGTTTTTGTTTTGAGAGCGAGAGAGAGAGAGAGAGAGAGAGAGAGTCTCACTCTGTCCTCCTTGGTAAGAATGCTGAGGCATCATAGCTCACAGCAACCTCAAACTCTTGGGCTCAAGTAATCCTCTTGCCTCAGCCTCCTAAGTTGCCAGGACTATAGGCACCCACCACAGTGCCTGGCTGTTTTTAGAAACCAGCTCATACTGAGGCTGGTCTCACAATTCTCGAGCTCTAGGATTACAGACGTGAGCCACCATGCCAGGCCTTGCAGGTTTGTTATATGATTCCCTTCACCTCAAGTTTTGTTAAGTCCCTGTAAAGTCCCCTACGGGCCACCTCAGATGACACTCATCAATTAAACATGTGTGCATGGCACCCGGCCATATTGTAGGGGATCTGAACAGCCTACAAAGTCCAAAGGGACCCAGACAGCAGTGTCTAGGATTTTCCTTTTGGGCTGTTCAGACTTCTCAGAGATCAGCCTTCTGCCTGGAAGGTGGGGTCGGGCTGCCAGTACATTCTAGTTCCCCTCTAGCAAGAAGGGCTGAAACCCTTGAATTTGGAAACCAGTGCCATCAGTCTGTTTTCCTGTCCATGCCCCACACTCAACTGACCCAGTGCTGAGACCCCCAGTGCTGAGACCCACCCTGTCACCTTGAGAAAAGATACCTGGAAAAAGTAAGGTTCCAAAGAACAAAAGGCAAAAGACTTCTCTCTCTCTCTCTCTCTCTTTTTTTTTTTTTTTTGCAGTTTTTGGCTAGGATTGAGGTTTGAACCTGCCACCTTTGGTATATGGGGCTGACACCCTACTCCTTGAGCCATAGGAGTAGGCTCGAAAGGCTTCTCACAGAAGCCCAAGAACACTCCTTTAAAGTCCTCCCTCTAGTGACTCAGCTCTTAAAAATATCCAATGTACTCAGTACTATTACGAATCCAATTTACAATCACTCACACTTTCATATGAAGAATAGATCACAACTATGGCCCAGGATGAAGAGGGGGGGATGAGAGCAGAGGGGGAGATCAGATAGAGGGAAGGTGAATAGTGGGATCACACCTATGGTGCATAATGCAAGGGTACTTGTCAGATTTATTAAGTATAGAGTATAAATGCCTTAACACAATAATTAAGTAAACAAGATGAGGTATATATTAACCAGTGTGATGTAAACGCTCCTAATGCTATATGAAATTAGCACCCATACACGCATTAATGTATACATGATCTATGCATTTATGATTTAATAAAATAAATAAATAAATAAAAAGAATCTGTAGAAACTTAGCTTTCTTGGACCTTGAAACAAATGCTTGCTTCCTGTTCTGTAAATCCCACTCCTGCCTTCCTGCACCCACACTTTCCCACATCTGTTTTGAAATCTCTAAAGGGAGACAATGTGGTAATTTCTTTGTCTGTCTACTTTTGAGTCCTATTTTAAAGGATAGGGACAGAGCTGATTGGGGAGCTCAGCCATTCTGGGATGCATGTCTGCCGAGGGTCCGCTGGCTGGAATAAAAAGCCCTTCCTCGTCCATATCTCAGCGTTCAGTTGATTCTTTCTCTCCACCAGGCACTCATCTTCCTGCAACAACTTTCTCTAGAGAGTAGAGCTCCAGATTTCTGCTGAGGTAAGAGGAGGACAGGGAAGGGAAGGGCGGCCCAGCTGAAAGGAGTCGGGAAGGAGTCTCTAGAAAGACCCTCCTAGATTGCTCACCAAGCGCACATATTGCTAGTTTATGTCCAAAGTCATTTACATATATTCATTGGAACTACCTCTCAAGTAACTCTGCTCTTAGTCCTCTCTGTTTTAGCTACTCATCAACTTTCTGACAGGTTCTGGTGCTTGTGGAGCTCCTGCTTGTGATGTTCAGGGAGGCTGTGGGATAAAAACACTGGTTCTGGCTTTCTCCAAGTCAAGCTTGAGACCTGGCTTTTGTTTGGGTCTGTCTCATCACATTTGTTCACTTTCCTGTTTACAGTGTGTCTTTGCTTTTGTCTTCTCCCAAAATCCCTTCACACAAAGACATCAAAGTCAACCGTGTCAGGGAACTAATGGAGGGTCATAGAGAGAGCTGCTTACCCCTCTGTCCTGCCGCAGCAAACTCCCCACGCCTGCCCCTGCACAAGGCCACCCCCAGAGCCACGTCCAGGTGGGAGGATAGGCCTGTGTGAGTACAGTGCACACTTTCAGTCTTGTTCTCAAAGCAACATACAAATGGAGTCAAAGATGGGGTGAGCGGGCAGATGCAGCTCACCCCTGTATCTCAGCAGTCTTGGGAATGCGGGTGGGGGAGCAGAGAGCTGTAGTTACTCAGCCATCAGCATCACGACCACTCCTGCCTTCACACAGGGCGTTCATCCTGCCATCTAGAAGCTCTACCTTTCAACTCATGTGTGAGTTCTGCCCTGAAATTGTGGCTGAGCCAGCCCTAGGCCTTTTCTCCTCTATGCTTGGTGACATGGCCTCATAGTTTTCCATTTATGTTCCTTTCTTGGCTTACTATACACAGGCCTTGTCATGATCAACCATACCTCGAGGTTCGAAGTGTGGTTTACCCTAAATCCCCAAACTGCCTCCAGGTACACAAGGTTGGGCCCTATCAGGCCTCTCAGACTTAGGAAGGTTTAGGGCCTAGACAGGGCCACTGCTAGCCTTTGAACAAATTAGGAAAATGCCCTTCTTGGAATTTTCATAATAAATATACAAAGCTCTAGTGTAATGTCTATAAGGAGACTATCTCTTTGATGTGGTGCCCTGGCGCAGTGCACCATCTGGGCAGTCATACAAGGTGGCTGTGGGTCCAAAGCCAC
This sequence comes from Otolemur garnettii, assembly GCF_000181295.1. Lineage (NCBI taxonomy): Eukaryota > Metazoa > Chordata > Mammalia > Primates > Galagidae > Otolemur > Otolemur garnettii. Next base: position 2,309,564 of record NW_003852542.1, on the reverse strand, counting down.
AGCAGCCCAGATGGTCTCTTTTGGCCTTCTGAGCTCACAGCCAATGTCTCCTTTCTTTATCTTTCCATCCTGTTGGTTAGGGGAGGCCTAGCTGAGAAAGAGTCAGAACAGACAGTCACAACAGTCTGAGAAGCAAGAATATTTCCTTAAGTAATGTTTATTATTATTATCATTTTAATTTATTTTTTTTTTATATTTCTTTTTTCTGCAGTTTTTGGCCAGGGCTGGGTTTGAACCCACCACTTCCATTATATGGGGCTGGCGCCTTACTCCTTGAGCCACAGGCGCTTCCCTATTATTATTCTTCTTCAATTAATAGACTTTGTTTGGGGGGCAGTTTTAGGTTTACAGAAAAATTGGGCAGAAAATACAGAGTTCCCGTATATACCTGTAGCCCCCACCAAGTTTCCCTCATTAACATGTTATGCTAGTATGGTACATTAGTTATGATCAATGACCCCAAATTGATGCATTAATTTTAATTAAAGTTTAATTAAAATGGTTTACATTGGGGTTCCTTTCTGTAGATTTTGGCAAATGTAAGACAACGTGTATCTACCATGCAGAGTAGTTTCACTGCCCTAAAAATCCCTTGCTCTACCTGGTCATCCCTCCCTCCCCTGTCCTGAACCCCTCACTACATTAATTCTCTAACCCCGAATTCCCTGCCCCCCACCAATACTGAGGACTCCACTTCCATGTTCTTCCTCTATGGTGAGGAAGTAGGAGAGGGAAGAAGGAGGGGAGGAGAGTCCTGGGAGTTCCCCTCAGGCCAGCTCAGCCTGTTCTTTTCTCTGCTCACTCACTGCCTCCTAGGAGGGAGGCCAGCTACACAAACCAAGGAAGGCTAAGCTGCTGCCTTCTGCCCCTTCCTCCTCCATCAGATCAGGAGGACTGAGAGGAGCCCCCATTCATTTAAGAAAAACATCCAGTGAAGGCCAGGGGCAGAGGCTCACACCTGTAATCCTAGCATTCTGGGAGGTGGAGGTAGGAGGATCCCTTGAGCACAGGAGTTCGAGCCCAGCCTGAGCAAGAGTAAGACATTGTTTCTACTAAAAATAGAATAGTTAGGTAGTTGGTATGGCAGGTGCCTGTAGTCCCAGCTACTTGGGAGGCCGAGGCAAGAGGATTGCTTGAACCCAGAAGTTTGAGGTTGCTGTGAGCTGTGACGCCAACAGCACTCTACCCAGGGTGGTAGAGTGAGACTCTGTCTCAAGACAAAACAAAACAAACAAACAAAAAAATCCAGTGAAAAGTCCTTTTATTTTCTGGTGCTGTATCAAAACATGTTTATCAATACATATTTTATTATTTTATCTGAATGTTGGTAGAAAGCATCTGTTTCATTATACTGGCAAAGGATATCAGTTAAAAATGGGGTTTGGGAATCCTATTCTGTGTAATTTTGAGAGTTTCCAATAACACAGTCAAGCTATGTTGCTTGCAGAAAACATCTCTGGATGGCTGTGAGTAGTGGCTCACACCTGTATCCTAGCATTCTAGGAGGCTGAGGCAGGAAGATCCTTTGAGCTCAGGAGTTTGAGGTTGCAGTGAGTTATGATCATGCCACTGTACTCTAGCCAGGGTGAGAGAGCAAGCCTCTATCTCAAAAAACAAAAAAACAAAAAAACAAAAAACAAACCCAAAAACCAGTTTTAAAAGTTTAAAAGAATGAGAAAAAATATTTCTTTGGTTATCCTGTTCAGGATGCAAGGACACAACCATGTGGGCTGAGTGATAATTGAAATATTTAGTAACTTGCAACACATTGGTGGGTATTAGGAAGCATCAGGTCATACTGTGATAACAACCCCCAACAGGAAGTGTCTTAAAATGTTTATTTCTTTGTCACACTGCCTGCTTCTCCTTCTTCTGCATAGGTTGAGGGGGTAAACAGCAGGAGTGTTCTGCCAACTACTATTCATCAGAAAAACAATGGTCATGCAGCTGACTAGGGCTCTGGAAGCCTCTGCAGTGCCAGGATGTACCCTTTAATTAGATTATGAAGAAGTCAGGAGGGGTTCCTGGTAGGGCTGACTTCACAGGTATTAATCATTTAAATTGTTTTGTTTTAGAGATACAGTCTCACTATGTTGTCCAGCCACTATAGTACAGTGGCTATTCACAGGCTTGATCATGGTACACTACAGCCTCAAACTCCTGGGCTCAAGTGCTCCTCTTGCCCCTGCCTCCTGAATAGCTGGAACTGGCAGATATGTGCCCAGCCCAAACATCTTTGAACAAGAGGGTATGCATTTCCATTTTGCACTAGATAGTGCCGATTCCTTCATGTGGCCATTGTGGTCTCAGGGGAGGAGCTGAGAAAGCCAGAAAGAATGGTAAAAGGGCCCTCTGGGAGATGGGAACAACAGTGACTTACTATCCAGTAGAAAAAGTATTTTAACCTTTTACCAATTAGTAAGGTGAGCATCAGCCCTCCTCATGGATGGGTTAACATGACAAGGCCTGAAGGGGCCCACATTTACTAAGACAATCAATCATTTGGTGTAGAAGTGATTCGTTAGATTGGAAAACAGAATTCAGTGGGCAGGGCCTTACGAGGCAGGCAAGGCTTTCTGAGTTACCTTTCTGAATCTAGATTTTGAGGTGGTTGGGAGTTAAGAAGGGTAGCTGTCACATGTCATTATGGGGTGAACCTTACACATTCTTCTGAGCAACCCCTCATTTCAAAACATTACAATTTTTTATTACCCTGTGGTTATTCACTTGAAATAATAATTTAAAAAACCCTTAGCCCAGAGTTAGCAAGTACCCAACATACACACTCTCACTGTCCTGTTATCCCCTTCTGTGCCCAGGCTGTCACAACTAGTTAATCGTATCACTCTTTCCACTTGGTCCTGGGTGTAACCTCAGATGGCTCCACATAGCCTGCCAGGCAATCACTAAGAACACTGCAGGCTGGGACCAACGAAAACCCCAGGCATTGCAACACTAGCCTTTTGTCAGGTCTAGCTGAAGCATTGTGACATCCATGCTATGGGATATTGTTGTATAATAAAAAAAAAAAAATTTGGTCTTTTTCCTGGATTCCCTGTACAGAACTTCTAAATGCTTGGAATTTCCTGAGTGGTAGGTCTCTGTTATTCATGGTGAGCTCCTGGGACCACTCTTGAATTTATACCAACAAGACAACTCATGGTAGGCTCTTAAGTACTTTTAGGATGAGGGCTGGCCAGGCTGTAAAGAACAACCATATGATTAGAAGGTTGGAGCTTTGAGCCACATGATATCTGCCCACCAGGGCAGGGAGGTAGAAATAGAGTTAAATCATGGGACCAATGATTTACTCCGTCATGCCTGTGAAAGAGACCCCAATAAAACTAGCTAGGGCGTCCAAGCTTTTTTTTCCCACCACATGTTGGAAGAAGGAGAGTTGTCTTGGGCCACACATTAAACACACAAACACTAAAAAAAAGCTGATGAGCAAAAAGGTTCATGCATAATTTTCACAATTTCTGACACTACAGATAAGCAAAATAACCCATATGTGGCCAGTGGGCTGCAGGTTGGACACCCCTGCTAGATACCAGGATGCAGGGAAATGTCCTACCTGGTGATTATGTTGATATGCTGGAAGGGTGATGCCCTGTGGTCCCATGTGGAGAGGACACAGAAGCTCCATGTCTGGGACCCTCCCAGACCCTCCTCCAGACCCTCCCAGAGTCTCTTTATTTGACCAGTTCTGATTTGTACACTTTATAATGAAACTAAAATCTTAAGTATCATGCTTTCCTGAGTTCTGTGAGTCATTCTAGTAAATTATCAAACATGAGAGGATAGTAGGAACCCTTGAATTTATAGTCAATTTATTCAAAGTGCATGTGGCCTGGATGCAGGGGGTTCAGTGGTATACCCAGAGATGAGACCCAGAAAGGTTCAGGCCAAGTTTAATAAAAGGGGACTGTGGGTGGTGCCTGTGGCTCAAGGAGTAGGGCACTGGCTCCATATACCAGGTGTGGCAGGTTCAAGCCCAGCCCCAGCCAAAACTGCAAAAAATAAAAGAATAAATAAAAGGGGACTGATGCCTTGGTGCCCATAGCTCAGTGAGTAGGGCACCAGCCACATACACCAAGGCTGGCATGTTGGAGCCCGGCCCAGGCCTGCTAAACAGCAATGACAACTGCAACCAAAAAATAGCTGGGCGTTGTGGCAGATGTCTGTAGTCCCAGCTATTTGGGAGGCTGAAGCAAGAGAATCACTTAAGCCCAAGACTTTGAGTTTGCTGTGAGCTGTGACACCACAGCACCCTATCAAGGGTGACATAGTGAGACTCCGTTTGAAAAATAAATAAATAAAATAAAAGGGGACTGAGACCTGCCTGGGTAAAGATGGCGACTGCACTGAGAGTGGTTAGGGGGTTGTTTCTATATTAGGTTTGGGGGGGGATATTCCATATGTTGCTGGAAGGTTAGGGTCTTTCCAATGGAAGTCTTGGGGTGGGCCAGGTAGGCCTTTTGTTCTGGGAGGGAGGTGGGAGAAGGGTTTAGTCACCTAAGACTATGGCCCCTGAACTCACAAGTGGCATCTGAAGGAAGGGCCGGCTTGTAGGGGACTATATCCTTAACCTGTGGAGTCTGCTCCACTCTAAGCAGTTGGTGTCAGAACTGTGTTATAGGCTCGGAACCTGTGGCTCAAGCGGCTAAGGTGCCAGCCGCATACACCCAATTTGGCGGGTTTGAATCCAGCC
>NW_003852542.1:2296743-2302490 GCF_000181295.1 Otolemur garnettii | reverse complement strand
TAAAGACTTCTGCTTTGCTAGCCCTGTGAGGCTTTGCCACCCTTGCAGATTTCCCCTAACCCTGCACACCTCTTTGTAAATAATCCTTCCTGACATACTCCTCAGATCCTCCATCTGAGATGCTGTTTGCTTCCTATGGGGACCTTGACCACAAAGACATCATTGCTGCTTTTGCTGGATACCTGTCATCAGTCTACCACATTCCCAGCCCCCACCCCCACCCCAGGGCTTCACCAATAAACCCTGGCATTCTTTTTTTTCTGAGACAAAGTCTAACTATGTCACCCTGAGTAAAGTGCTGTGGCATCACAGCTCACAGCAACCTCAAACTCTTGGGCTTAAGCGATTCTCGCACCTCAACCTCCCAAGTAGCTGGGACTATAGGTGCCCGCCACAATGCCTAGCTGGTTTGTTGTTGTTGTTGTTGTTGCAGTTGTCGTTGTTTTAGCTGGCTCGGGCCAGGTTTGAACCCGCCAGCCTCAGTGTATGTGGCCAGTGCCTTATGCACTGAGCTATGGGGGCTGCCCAGCCTCTGGCATTCTAAAGGGGCATAGCTAGCACAGTGCCAGCGATGCATAGCTGCCCATGGCAGTGAGAGAGGGACATCTGTCCCTGCTTGGCTTCACTTTGTCAGAGGGGTCTCAGAGGCTAGACTGCTTGTGCTCAAAAGACTCTTAGGATTTTTAGTGAAACAGCTCCTTCCATTTTTACCTGCGTGAGGCTTGAGGGGGAGTCCTAAGAAAAGGAGCTGCTGAGTTGGAAGGAGCCAAGGAGCCGTGCTCTAACACAGAGGCCATTTCCCTGGAGCATAGGTGCTGGGTCTGGGTGCCTACTCTGCCGCAAAGTGGCTGTGAGACCACTGATCGGTCACGTGTTTTTAAGACTCCCTTTCCTCACCTGCGTCACAGGGATTGGTCCCGGTTATTCTAAGCTGCTTTGGGCTCCCGACCTCACTTCAGCCAGAGTAGATTTTGGTTAGTCTGTTTTTAGAATTTGGGCTTTTGTGAAGATTCCCTTTAAAGAATGAGTTTCACTGCTTTAAAAATGCTTGAAAATAACTAGACTGGAAGAGTCTAAGGTCCCTTCCAGCCCATACATTTTTGAGCATAAAATCAACCTTATTTTCCTTACTCTTGTGCCAGGAGGCCCTGGTTCCAAGAATTAATGGAAAACTGAAGATTAATGATCCACCTCCTGCCAGGCTTTCTGCCACAGCAAATCTACCATGACCTTTAGGTAAAGGCTTTTGTACCACATCCGTCCTCACTACCTTCTCACTTTTTTCTGCCACTCTTCATAGGCAAGAGTAGGAAAGGGAAATTTTTAATCAGTTTCATAAAATACAGAGCAGCCTGGCAAGTAAAAATTTGGAAGAAATGGCAAGGAGTAACTCATTGCACCTTTGTAGCTTTTACAAACCGACCTTCTGGGAGGTTTGCAAAGGCGCGGCCCACCACAGCGGAAGCTGGCAGTCCTCAGTAGTCCATCCCAGACGTTTGGTACTGGGGAGAATTTTAGAACAATGGTTGAGAGTCTGAGCTATGGAGTCAGATAGATGTAGATTCAAATCCCAGTGCCACCATTTACTAACTGGGTGATCTTGAACAAGTTAGTTGTATATGCTGAACTATCTTTCATAATCTATAGAATAATAATAGTATTACTATTTCATAGAGTTATTATGATGATTGGGAGTGAGTTAATACTCACTTTCTTTTTTAACTTTCTTTTTTTTTTTTTAGAGACAGCGTCTCAGTCTGTCACATAGGCTGAGGTATAGTGGGCTCAAGTGATCCTGAGTAGGTGAGACTACAGGTGTGTGCCACCATGCTTGGCTAATTTTTGGGGTTTTTGTAGTTTTGTGGGTTTCCCTGTGTTGCCCAGGATCATCTCAAGCTCCTGGTCTCAAGTGATTCTCTTGCCTCAGTTTTCCAAATTCTGAGATTAGAGGTGAGAGCCTCCACTCCCAGTCCAATGTTTAGCACTGTGCCTGGCACATGGAAAGTACCTAATAAATCAGCTATTTATGATTATTGTCATAGGATTACCATTCCTGTTGGCTTCCAGGAAGCTCAGACATCAGAACTCAATGGAGTTCTCAACTGAGAAATTTCCTAAGTATCATTCATTTCCTCTCCTCTCCCATTCATAGCTTCTTTATTTTTTTTGAGACCAAGTCTCAGCATCCTTGATAGAACGTTGTGGCATCACAGCTCACAGTAACCTCAAACTCTTGGGATTAAGCAATTCTCCTGCCTCAACCTCCCAAGTAGCTGGGAACCCAGGTGCCCACCACTATGCCCCCTTATTTGTTTTGTTGCAGTAGTTTAGCTAACCTGGGCCAGATTTGAACACGCCACCCTCCGTGCATGTGGCTGGTGTCCTAACAACTGTGCTATGGGTGCCAAGCCATAGCTTCTTTTAAGATGGTTATTTATTAAGTGCTTATTATGTGCCAGGACATCCACCAACATTGCTCATTCAAAGAAACCTCCCATAAATGTATGCTGCTGTCACTTGAAAGTCCCCAGATGATAGGGTTCAAATGGGAGATGCCCCTCACCTCCAGTCACAGGCTAGAGGGACGTGTCAGAGTCCGGGTGTATAGCGACATGGGGAAAACTATTTGCAATTGTGTTAAATGTTGGTTTATGTCTATTGAATATCTTTATATTTCTTAGCAAGAATGCTTAACAAATAGAGTATGCAGGGACCCTGAGCAACCAGGGAGGTGAGCAAAGAAAAGAGGGTACAAAAGGAGAAGGTGGTAAAAAGAAAAGCTGAAAACAAGCTTGGTCTGCCACTCGGGGTTGCCTAATAGTTCATGAATTCAGTTGCTTTGTGGCCCTGGAGCGGGGTGGGTAGAAGTTGCATGGTGCTGGTATCGGTAGACAGAAGTTCTAGTCATCTCTGACATTTATGAGACATTTATGTATGAAATAGGAGGGTCTCTTCAGCTATCTTAGGCTTATTTCTATTAATGTAAAGTGGGAAAAATAATAATACCTCCCTCACATGGCATAAACAATGAACAGGGCATTGTTGTTTTGGTAACAGCTGTATTGAGATATAATTCACATAGCATAAAATTCATGCCTTTAAAGTATACAACCCTGGTGTTTTTAGAATATTCGCAGAGTTGTGAAACCATTACACATTATCACATATTGACACATTTTTATTATTGCCAAAACAACCCGAAGCCATTATTAATCACTCTTCATTCTCCCTCCAAAGAGAGTGATTTTTAAACTGCTTGGTACTGTACCCATTTTGATCAGTATGGGTAACAATTGATCAATGATGCACAATAATCTGCTTATTTTTCAGATTTAGTCTAAACTGGCTTGAGAACTGTCAGGAGTAAGCTCTGCAGGGGAATATTAGAGCTAAAGAAGCTTAAAGAGCACGGTTTATTTCTTGCTCATAAAATAGTCTGGGTAGCTCATAGCTCCATCTTCCCTAAGGCATGACCTTCTTCCTCAGGATCCACAATGTCAGCTAGAGCCCCAGCCATGGTATCCTTGTTCCAGAGAGAAGAATGAAGGAAGGGGATGATGGTTGCATGCCATTGACTGTTAAAGAAAGGTATCAGAAGCTGTCACGAACACATCTACAAACATCGAATTGACCAGACGCATTTATATGGTCAAATGTAGCTGCAAGAGAGGTTGAGGAATTTAGCTCCTTCCAAACAGCCAGTTAATAAAATGGGGTTGTATTATGATGAAAGAAAAGAATAGGGGGCCAGATGCGGTGGCTCACGCCTGTAATCCTAGCACTCTGGAAGGCTGAAGTGAGTGGATTGCCTGAGCTCACGGGTTTGAGACCAGCCTAAGGAAGAGCAAGAGCAAGACCCTGATCTTTAAAAATAGCAGGGTGTTGTGGCAGGTGCTTATAGTCCCCTCTACTTGGGAGGCTGAGGCAGGAGAATCACTTGAGCCCATGAGTTTGAAGTTGCTGTGAACTATGACACCAGGGTACTCTGCTGAGGGTAACAAAGTGAGACTCTGTCTCAAAAAAGAAAAAAGAAGAACAGATATTGGTGGATGTGTCAATCAGTAAAGGTTATCTTAATTCTGCATAAGAACCTCCCACTAGAACTCAGTTTTTCTTATTCTCAGGTCCAGGGTCTGGCTGGGAAGCCTGCATCAGGCTACAGAGCTGCTGGGCCTGGATTCAGGCTTCAAGGTGGCTTGGGCCTGCCTGTCTTCATAGTTTCATTGAGCGAGTACTACCAGGGCATGTTATCTTCATGCAGATGGCAAGAGCATAGGGAGTTAAGCAGGGACACATGTCTCTTGAGGTCTCTTGAATCCTTCCATCACACATGCCACTGACCAAAGCAAGTCACATGGCCAAGCTAACATCAACGCTAGGGAGTATCCTCCACTCACGCTAACAGACAACACCACAAAACCACATGGCAAAGGGTAGGGGTATAAAATTCTAATATAGGAAGCAGCTGAAGAATGATGAACAATGATTCATTCACACAGAGAACAACTGCATTGCTGGGAAATCCTCCATCTGCAGTATTGGTCCCCTTGGGACCTCCCTCCCCCCAGGAGCCTGGTACTGCTCCTATTGTCAGAGGGATAGGATGCTAGGATGCTAGGTCGCTGGCCCCGGCCCCGGCCCCGGAAACTGCCAGGACATAGACCACTATTCATTCTTGCTCTGGGTACAGCTCCCCATGGGTGCCGGGGAACCCATTGTCTCGATCAGGTCAGAGGCACCTGAGCACCTGAAAGGTATAGCAGTCAGTCTTAGCAGGGGGAGCCCCGACTAACTTCTCCTGAGACTATTTATAGATGCAATCCCATGGCTATTTGTACCACAGGTGTGGAGACTGCCAAGCAACAATGTATGTATTCTCATGCTCTTGTGCTTTTTAAGGAGAGACCAATCCCTTCCCCATTCCCTAATTACCAAGGCGTTTCTTTTCAGGTGTCTCCTACATATCCCCCCTTTTTGTATCTTAAAATAGTTTTAACTGGGGGACCATGCAACTGGTCTTCTATCTCTGCTTTTTTCTGTCTGTCCTTTTGCCGAAGGTTTATCTGGCCTGCTTTTTATTTTTGCTGAAGGTCTTTCTGGCCTGCCTTTATTTTTTTCTCTGTCTTTTTTCTGTCTTACATTTATCTTTCTGTCTGTTCTTTTGCTGAAGACCTCTTTGGCCTGCTTTCTGTTTTGCCGAAGGTCTTTCTGTTCTGTCTTTTTTTTTTCTCTGTCTGTCCTTTTGCTGAAGGTCTCTTTGGCCTACTTTCTGTTTTGCCGAAGGTCTTTCTGGCCTGCCTTTCATTTTTTTTCTCTGTTCTGCTTTCTTTGTTTTCCAAAAGTCTTCCTGGCCTGTCTTTCTTTTGACTGCCTTAAAGGGACTAGGGGTAATGACCATTCTAAACTGCTTCCTACTGACGATGGATGATGATATGGGGAAGGCAGTTAGAGGTTCTTTCCCTAACTGATGAGTTCTTACAAGTTGTTCCCAAACTTCATATCTCAAACTTTTTGTATTTCTGTTTGCCAGAGGTCCCCTTACTTTGAGTGACATCCCCTCTGGTTTCTTCCCTACTGTTTGCCTCTATGGATGGGGAATTGCCCTTTGCTTTCCCATACACTCCCTTCTCTTGTTTGCCAAAGGTTTCTCTTACACCCAAGTCTTATCCTTCTCTGTCTCTTTTAGTTCTTATATATTTATCCTCTCTCTTTTTCTTTTGTTTGCTACAGGCTTTTGTCTGCTAAAG
>NW_003852542.1:2293127-2296439 GCF_000181295.1 Otolemur garnettii | reverse complement strand
GACTAACTTCTTCCGAAGCTATTTATAGACGTGATCCTGTGGCTATTCATACCACAGGTGTGGAGACTGCCAAGCAATAATGTATGTACTCTCGTGCTCTTGTGCTTTTTAACGAGAGACCAATCCCTTCCCCATTCCCTAATTACCAAGGTGTTGCTTTTCAGGTGTCTCCCACATCCTATTATCTAGCTCCTACTTTAGCTTCCCTAAAGTGTTTTAGATCACAATTCCTAGTTCTTGCCTAACTAGCCACCCTATAGCCCAGGTGTCCTCAAACTATGGCCTGCGGGCCACATGCAGCCCACCTAGGACATTTATCTGGCCCGCTGGGTGTTTTTGCCACTGCTGCCTGTCCTGCTTAGCAGTCCACTCCTCCCGGGGCCTACAGTCCAGCCCTCCAAAGGTCTGAGGGACAGTGAACTGGCCGCCTGTTTAAAAAGTTTGAGGACCCCTGCTGTAGCCTTTTCTCTGAGGTTTTGCCAAGAAAAACAGAGTCTCCAGGGTGTTCAGGATGCCTCCATGTGGGACCAGCAGCCATTTTCCTTACCCAAGTCTGTGGGAGCCCAGCAGGGTCAGATCCCTTTTCCCTATTCAATTCCCCCAAACACAAAAGTTTCATCATGCCACTTTCTGTTACAATTTGCCTTGATGATACATCTACAAGAGAGGGAAGACCCAGACAACTCGGCCTTCAAATTACAAAGAATTCTGTTTATCTTTCCTAAAGTAAGAGTAAGTCTACAGCAATGAAAATTCAGAACTCAGATTAGCCTTTCAGAGGGTGACCTTACATAGTTTACATTCTCAACAAATCACTCTGCTAAAATGTAATCAAATTGAGCTTAAGGCAAATTTATGAAAGGTTTGGTCAAACTTTAGGTATAAATAACTCTCAGTGTATCTCAATAGTTTGATTTTGCCTCTTGTCCACTTCCATTAGTAGTGTAAATAAGCATTTTCTTGGGTACAACCTAAAGTTAGTGTCAATTATACAATCTCTTGGTTAATTTAGCAAACAGCACAGTCAGTTTGAATAAGAATTATGGACACCCTCTCCCAATGGAGGTTATTTTGATGTTGTCTTTGCACAGCTTGGAAATTTAAGCTGATTTCTGAATAAACATTCAGGAAAATGACATAAAAAAAAGCCACAAGTTTCTTATAAAGTTAAACATACATCTATCTTATGTCCTAGGAATTCTACTCCTAGGTATTTTTACCTTAGGCAAATAAAACCTTATGTCCACTCTACATGAAGACTTGTAAATAAATATTCATGGAAGCTTTCATCTTAACAGCTAGAAACTGGGAAAACTCAGATGGAATGTCCATCAATAGCAGAATGGATAGACAAATGTGAAATATACACGGAATGGAAAATGATTCCACAGTAAAAGGAAGGAACCGCCCATATACACAATAACATAGGTGAATCTCACAGATATTATGCTAAATGAAGGACGCCAGACACGAAAGACTATATACTGTATGAAGCCAGTGATACGACATTCAACCAGAGACAAAATCAATCTATGGGACAGAAATCAGGACAGTCGTGATTGACTGGAAAACGGTAAGAAGCACATTTTAGGTGATGGGGTTCTTTAAGTCTTGATTGTAACGATGGTTACACAGTATAACAATGTTACACTCACCAAACTCAATAGGTTAGGTCTGAGCATTTCAGTGTATACAGATTATACCCCAATAAAACATAGATTTTTTAAAAGTCAGGCTATTTCCACAAATGTTTCAAGAGCAAACCTAGGAGATCTGTGTCCCCCAGGACCCAGTAACCAGAGGGTTAATGCACTTGGTACAGGTGGAGACTGGGCAGGGTGGATGACCAGTGAAGGAGGCAGCACTGAGGAGTCATTCATGAGTTTATCCTCCAACAAGTACACATGCAGCATTCACATGACAGACACCATGCCAACCTCTCTGGACACAGCAGCAGCAACACTGACACGGTCCTTATACCAACAGCTGGGTGGACAGAGGAGCGAGAAGTCAGTTAGAGCAGAGTGATGGATTCTCCGTGTGCTGTGGCAGCACTGAGTGGGGGCACCAACTCAGACCTGGAAGACTCAGAAAATGCTTCCCAGAGGGCTCGTGATCTCAGCTGAGACCTAAACAGGAAGCCAAATCATTCAAGTGAAGAAGCATGAGGAAGAAGGCATCCTAGAGAAAGGAATGGCATGTGCACAGACCCAGGGAGAAAGGGATTCATTCAAAGAGCAGAAAGGAATTGATCACATCTGGATGCTTAGAACCAGAGAGGGAGCGGGTGGCGTGAGGCTGGCTCATTAGGGGCAGGATGTACATGGGCAGGCATATTTCCAAGAACAGCAAAACAGGCAGGTCCAGAGCAAAGATTCTGGGATAAGACTGCCTGGGGTGGCCACGTGGCCCTCAGGGAAAGTCCCTCAGCCTTCCCTACCTCAGTGGAATCATTCTAGTGTCTGCCTCCTAAGGAGGATGAAGACAGGTAACTGTCATGCACCCAGAAGTACCTGGCCTATGATAACTATCAACTTATTTCAGCTGTTACTGAGGCCCTAAATCCCTCCAGCAAGTCAGGAGTGGTCCCAAAGTAACCCATAGTTCTGGAGGGAGGGGGGTGCCTGCTCATCAACCAGCTGTTACCCTTAAAGGAAATATAAACAAAGACTAAGGCCAGCATTATAATTACCAGGAGAAACACAGCTCTCTTTCAAATAGCATTTAGAAAGGTGGCTTCTATCCATTTGCTTATTGTCTTAAAACTTATCTTGAGAAGGAAGCAGTGTCCTCCTTTTTACAGAAAATGAAATTGAACTTTATTGCCTGGAATAGACCAGGTCCTCTGGCCTCTCTTTCCTGCAGGCCCACCCTTAGCCCTGCCCCAACTTGCCAAGCCAGTGAGGCAGCAGCTCCCCACCCCCACTCCCACCCCCATAATTAGGAAGGCACCCATCTTCCCACAGAATCCTCGTATCTCTCTGGGCGAGCATGGGGATCAGGTTTTGAGGCCCCCACCCACAGGCTTATCTTAGATGGTGGGCAGCTCTCGGCAATGTGGAGCTCCCTTTCCAGCAGCCCTGCTCTTCTGGCCCATAACAGGATTTGTGGGTCTAGCAGTGTGAGGAGGGACATGCTCATGCCGGTGACCACCATGTCAGAGACCACAGAGACACAGTCCAGCAGGCTGCCGGCAGGGTGTGACAGGAGGGCAAGGCAGGCTCTGTGCCACCATGGGCTGCTGGCCCAGCCAGGCCTTCCCACATGTCAACCTAGAAAGGCTGCGGGAAACCCGTGGACCAGAGACCTTGC
>NW_003852542.1:2287628-2292892 GCF_000181295.1 Otolemur garnettii | reverse complement strand
GGGTGAAGCGGAGCTGCGGTTCCCCCTCCTTTGTTCAGATTCCTGCTCTGCCATGTATGGACTGTGTGTCCTTGTCCACGTTGCAGCCACTCCTCTGAGCTTTCATTTCCTCAGCTATACACCAGGCTAATTAGAGATAATAGCAACAGTAATACCCTCAGCATTGTTTAAAGAGTGAAATGATGCAGATAAAAGGAATTGAATTGTAAATGAAAAAATGTTAGGAGACTATTTGTTTCTTCTTCTACTTCTCTGGGAATGGCCTCATTTTCTCCTTCTTTTTGTTTAACATTTGCCCACCCTTCCTTCAAATCTCAGTTCAAGTTTCTCTACTTACAAGTAATTTTCTGACTTCTTTTGCCTTACATTGATCCTGATCTTTCCCAAGGCTCTTGCATTTAATAAGTCCCGCGTGGCGTTGCTTAACTGTTTGATTCTTCTTTCATCCGTTACTTTTATGTCCCATCTTATGCTCCTTGGGGTGAGGAATTTTGTCTTCTACTTTTCTGGTGTGTCTGTGACTCCCAGCACAGTGCCAGGCACATAACAGCTAATCAATAACTAAGTGTACATTCTAAGTGCCATCTAAGTGTACATTCATAACGGGTAAATATTTATAGCTGTGTATTCCTATATTGTGGTGGCAAGGGAATTTGGCAGTCATCTGAAGGTTCTTAGAAAACTGTAAAAATTAAGCCAAAATGTTGGACTTTAGCAGTTATCTTCCAGTCTTGGTTAAGGATGGGTTAGTAAAAGGAGAACTTATTGTGAGCATACAAAGTAACCTCAGAGCATAAACCTGTAGGAAGTACAGCCAGGGCCCATAGGACCGGGTGAAGCCAGGCAGGTTTTCTTTCTCTGATTCTCTCTCTCCCTCTCCCTCCATGTGTTCTTCATCTCTGCTTCTCTTTGCTTTTTCTGCAGGCTTTTAATATATCCTTCTCTGCAATAACTCATTGTTTTGGGTTACCATGCTTCCCCAAAGAGCCTCAACTCTCCATGATCTTACAACTCACATGGCCCACAATATTTGATTGATTTATGTGTCTCTTGCTTTGAATCCCTGAGAATCTAATTGGATTAATTCCCTCCTTTGTTTCAATCAGTTTTGACCATGGCCACTAGGGCTGCCCCTTCTCCTGGGAGGATTGGGAGCTCTTCCCAAGTAAAGGCCCGGTGCTATAAAGGGCCAAAGCTGCTGTACATACTCAGTCCCCAGCTAGGCAAGCCCCAAGGATCCACTCATTCTCCACACA
The DNA here is from genome assembly GCF_000181295.1 of Otolemur garnettii. NCBI lineage: Eukaryota > Metazoa > Chordata > Mammalia > Primates > Galagidae > Otolemur > Otolemur garnettii. Next base: position 2,291,636 of record NW_003852542.1, on the reverse strand, counting down.
GACATTGGCCCAGGACCATTCATTTCAATAAGTTTTTTTTTCTTTGTTTTGTTGTTGGCTGCCCTTTACCTTCCCAGAATACTTTGGGCCTAGAAAGTGGAAGGAAATTTTGATATACTGGATAAGGGTCTTGATTTCCCAGATCTTTCTCTAGTGCAGGGCCTCAACTATTGAACTCAAGGACCAATAAAAAGTTAAAACATGGAGTAGGTACAGTAATTCTAGGTGCAGGAATGTGAGAACATAAACCTGAAAGATGGGCCTACCACAGTAAATCAAAATCAGCACCCCTATTCAACTATCAGATTGGCAAATATTAAGAAGAATGATATAACCTGCCACTGGCAGGATGTGGGGAAATAGGCTCTGTCACGCACTGTTAGTAGGAGTGAAAAATGAAGCAATGCTGCTGTAGGCTACCTGGCAATATCCACCAAGTCTTCATCCCTTGCAACATGCCAAATCCAGATCCAGCAACTTACATAAGTACAGTTGGCCCTCTTACAGCTGTGGGTCCTGCATCTGTAGATTCAAACAAGCACAGATCAAAACCATTCCTAAAAAATTGCATTTATGCAATTTGGATAAGTGTTCAAGGATATTCGTATATGCGTGTGAATGCATTGTTGTTCAGAGGAGAAAAAAAACACTTCAATGGGGTGGGCGCAGTGGCTCATGCCTGTTATCCAAGCACTCTGGGAGGCCAAAATGGGTGGATTGCTGGAGATTAGGAATTTGAGATCAGCCTGAGCAAGAGCGAGACCCTGTCTCTAAAAACTAAGCAGGTGTGGGCAGCGCCTGTGGCTCAGTGGGTAGGGCGCCAGCCCCATATTCCACAGCCCTGGCCAAACTGCAACAACAACAACAACAACAACAAAAATAGCCGGGTGTTGTTGCGGGCACCTGTAGTCCCAGCTACTTGGGAGGCTGAGGCAAGAGACTTGCCTAAGCCCAGGAGTTGTAGGTTGCTGAGAGCTGTGTGACACAACAGCATTCTACCAAGGGTGATAAAGTGAGACTCTGTCTCTACAAAAAAGAAAAACTAGCCAGGCGTTGTGGTGGGTACCTGTAGTCCCAGTTACTCAGGAGACTGAGAGAAGAGGATCATTAGCGCCCAGGAGTTGGACATTGCTGTGAGCTATGGTGCCATAGCACTCTATCAAGAGCAACATAGTGAGATGCTGTCTCAAAAAAAAAAAAAAAGAAAGAAAGAAAGAAAAAAGAAAAGAAAAGAAAAGAAAAGAAAAACACTTAAATGGCATACAAGCTTGATTAGGCAGATTATAATAAAATAGAACATCATAAACTATTAAAATAATGATTTAGCTTTATATTGGCATAGTATATGATATCCTGGATATATTATTGTTGCAGGACAATGAGGTCCAAGGGAGAGAAAGAGCACCCAAACACCACATTTATAAGCGAAAGGGCTTTATTCACCAGCCAGGACCTTACAGCATAGAAGAATTCCAAATGGCCACGCTCCCTGACGGGCTTGGTCTTTCCCTTTTTATCAACAGTCAAAAAGTTCCAACCCATAGGTACCTTCTCATTGGTAAGTTTGAGTCAAGCAGGAAATGCTATTCAAGCTCCTACAAAACTACAGGACTTCACAGAACTTGGAAATGTCCTAGTTCCAGGAAGTTAAGTTTACAAATCCCCAAGAGCTGAGTCGCGGTGGAGAGGACCCTGCAGGTGTATCCTTTGGTCTCCTTGAGAAGACCTGTTCTCCTAGACCTCACCCTTCTTGGGTACCCTCTCTCATTATTATGTGTGGTGGGGAGGAAGCAGGTGATAAAACAGCAACTCACATTGGATCTGATTTATATAAAATTTTTCACATTCAACTCTGTGGACCCTAGGCAGTCTGGAAGAATTGCCAAAATGTTAAAGAAAGGCTGAGATTTCAAGGGAATGGTACATCTATCTTTATTTTTTATTATTTTTTTAAAATTACAGAATATTATGGGGGTACAAACATTTTGGTTACATAAATTATTGCTTTTGTACAGTTTGAGTCAAAGTTCTGAGTGTGCCTGTCACCCAGATAGTGTGCCTGTTAGGTGTGAACTAAGCCAACTCTCCGTCCTGCCCCACCTGCTGATTTCTGATGAGTGTTATTTCTATATGTGCACAGAAATGTCCATCGATTGCTTCCAGTATAATAGTGAGTACCTGTAGGGCTTGTTTTTTCATTCTTGTGATTCTTCACTTATAAGAATAGTCTCCAGTTCCATCCAGGTTCATATAAGAAGGATTATTTTTTTTATGGCTGAGCAGTATTCCAGGATATACATAGACCACATTTTATTAATCCACTCATGTATTGATGGGCACTTGGGTTGTTTCTACATCTTTGCAATTGTGAATTGTGCTGCTACACATAGGAGTGCAGGTGTCTTATTAGTAAAATACCTTTCTTTCCTTTTACATTTATCCTTATATTTTCTGTATTGCTTAAATTTACATTATTTATTTTCATAATGAGAAAACTCAATAAAACTAGTTTTTCTCTTTTTCTTAAACTTTTCATTTTAGAATAGTTTTAGATTTACAGAAAACTTGCAAAGATAGTATAGAGTTCCCATATATTCTGTACCCAATTCCCCCCTTGTTAACGTCTTACATTAACATGATACATTCATCATAATTAATGAACAAATATTATGCATTCTTATTAATGAAGGTACATGTTTTATTCAGACTTTCTTCAGTTGTTAGCTAATGGCCTTTTTCTGTTCTAAGTTTTTATCCACAATACCACATTACATTTGGTTGGCATGTTTTTGTAGGCTTCCCTTGTCTTTTCCTTATTTTCTATAATCTTAACAGTTTTAAGGAGTACTAGCCAGTATTTCGTATACTATCCCTCCTTTTGGATTTGCCTGATGTTTTTCTTATGATTAAATTGGGACTATGGGTCACTGGGAGGAAGATCACAGAGGTAAAGTGCCATTCTCATCACACCATATCAAAGGTACATACTATTACAATACTTATCACTTGATTTTAACCTTGATTGCTGTGTTTGTCAAGTTTCTCCACTGTACAGTTATTCTTGTTTTCCTTTAATATACTGTACTCTTTGGAAGGAAGTTAGTGTTACTCTACAGGGCCCACCCTTAAGGGGCAGGGAGTTAGGCTCCACGTCCTTAAACTAGCTATCTAAATTATTTAGAGTTCTACACAGAGTCTCTTCTGCCCCATTTTTAAGTTTAATCATTTATTTTTATCAATATGTCTCACGGATACTTATTGCATATTTTGGGTTATAATTTCATATTACTTTAATTATTTTCTTGCTCAAATTGTTCCAGCTTTGACCATTGGAAACACTTTCAGTTGGCTCCTGTGCCCTTTGACATATCTTTATCGATGTGAATTCGTTTATTTTTGTGTGTGTGTGTATGTGTGTGTGTATGTAATATTTCCTTACTTCCTTATTTTCTGGCACTTTGTGACATGCATTTCCTGTTCTGTCCTAGAATCAGTCTTTCCTTTGTGAGAGATAGAGTAGCAAATGTCTGCCCGTGGCCAGCCACATAGATGGCCCCTGCCATAAATAAACCCTTTTTGTTCCTTCTACTTGTCAATAAAACTTCACAAACCCGCCCAAACCCGTGACTCAGTGCCTGAGTGCAGCCCTCCAGAAGAATGCTTTGAAGATGATAAGCAGGAAAGAGCACAGGTTCCTATGTCTCTGACCTGAATAGCTGCATTTTTAGAAAAGATAAATGCAATGATCTTAGCCCTTGCCTTTTCCTGTATATAATATTAATGTCTAACAGAATTAAAGATTAGTCCTTTGTAATCTAGAATCAGATATACTCTCTCACTCAAACTTTGATAAGATTTTTCTCTAATTTATTATAACTTCCGGATGACTTATTTAACGATGACTTGTAATTTGTTTCGATGGTCCTAATGTGACACTGTCAATTCTATTTTTGAGGCCAGGCACAGTGGCTCACACTTGTAATCCTGGCACTCTGGGAGGCTGAGGTG
>NW_003852542.1:2269293-2286048 GCF_000181295.1 Otolemur garnettii | reverse complement strand
GTAGGAAAGCCTGTAATAAGTACTTCTGAACATAGCTTTCTGATAACTTTAAGATCAATGGACTAAATGAAAACTTTCAGAGCTCTAATGAGAGCATTCATGAAGATCGGTAAACACTGAGCAGCACAAGAATTACATGCATAACACTGAACCGATGAAGGACTAAAGTGATTTTTATGACTTTAGTTTGAAAACATTGTTGATTCTGTTTATATTTTGTTTTCCCAAGTTACAAAAGTTTATTTTCTTCTGAGCTATTTATATCTTAGAACAATTGAGTAGGATATACTTTTGTGAATAAAATTAAAACATTTACTTTTTTCTCTACCTAAATTCTCCAAAACTTGAAAACTATTTATTAATAGCTAAGGCCAAAAAAAATAGTTGCCCAATGACTGGGGATACTCATTATTTAGAATAGTATGCAGCCTCATGCTGCGAGGCTACCTGGCTTACCAGCAATAACAAAGTTCTTTCCCCCTCCTGAGGGCCATGAATTCCTGACAGGATTAATGATTATGCACCTGTAATCTATAACCAGATGTACTCTCACAGCTAAACTTTGATGAGATTTTGCTCTAAGGTAACTTCTGAGCACATTTGATACAACTTCAGAGTAATGCATCTGGTGAAGTTGGGGACTGAACTACTGTGCTTTGATGCAATCTAACATCAAGAGAAAGTCTCTGAGAGATTTCTCCGGGGTTGCAATCCTCAGGAAGACTCTGAATAAAACTAAATTTTAGACTGCATTAATGTACATGGCTATGATTTAATAAGACCAAAAAAGAAGAGAAAAACTACATTTTAATTCTTTAAAAGCTTGTTTTTAATCTCTGGTCAACACCTCCAAGGAGCCCTGGTTTCGGTTATTGGAGACCCGTATTAGAAACCAAGATCTTTGCATCAGGCAGGTGTACACATTACAAAGAGAGTAACAAAGCCACTTTTATTTTCAAAAGTGAAGAAAAGTCAGCAGCCATGTAAGCAGACAGCAAGGCCCAGTGGCAGAATGAGGTGGAGAGGGTGAGGCACTGTCAGGAGGTGGGCTGGGTGGGCAGGGTGACAAACTGTCCCTGGGAGTAGTCTAGCTGGGGTTTGGTCACAGGAGCCTTGCAGAACAAAGAGAATTCATCTGGCTCTGTCCTGAGCCCATCTCAGGGCTTTTCCTGAGTGGCCAGTGGGCTATAGGGGAAGGGGGTGGAGGAGTGGGAGGTAGAATCTTTTCTCTCCCTCCTTCCTACCCCAAGATCTCTCAGAGCCCATGGAAGGTCCTGCTTAGGGCCTGGCTGCTCCACCTTTTGGGGCAATGCTCAGGCTTGTGTCTGCTAGTTGTTCTTTTTGGCTACCTGGCAGAGCCTAAATCCATTTGGGGAAAATGCCACCACAAGGACCTGGAAGAGGTAGGGCCCACCTGGAACAGTGGCCTGGGAGGCAGGGCTTGCTCTCCCAGCATCCCCAACCACAGAGCCACAGCATGTGACTGCACTGCCCACAGAGTACGTGCAGTCAGGCCAGGTTGGGGCTTGTACCCAGGCAGAGGGAGGTGGGGGCTGATTCTTGCCAGCCCTGCCCACTTCAAGGGTAGGCTCATAGGTCTACTTGGCCTTCCAATGTCGTCTGCCCTAGCTTGATAGATTTAGCAAATAAAAATACAGATTATACTTTTACTAAATGAGAAATTCTTAACTAACAAAAAAGTTATTCTTTGTTTATCCAAAAGTAAAATTTACCTAGGCATCCTGTATTTTCTTTTTCTTTTCTTTCTTTCTTTCCTTTTTTTTTTGAGAAAGAGTCTCACTATCTTGCCCTTGGTAGAGTGCTGTGGCATCACAGCTCACAGCAACCTCAAAATCCTGGGCTTAAGCGATTCTCTTGCTTCAGTCTCCCAAGTAGCTGGGACCAGAGGCATCCACAATGCCTGGCTATTTTTTGTTGCAGTTACCATTGTTGCTTAGCTGCCCCAGGCTGGGTTCAAACCTGCCACCCTCAGTGCATGTGGCCAGCACTGTAACCACTTGTGCTATGGGCGCCAAGCCTAGGCATCCTGTATTTTACCTGGTAGCCTTCTAAGGATGGTGTCAAGGCAGAGCAAGGTCAGGTTGGGTTTGTACCAATCAGAGTGTCCTCTCCTAATTCAATTATCAAGTCATCTCCTATTCAGATATTTTGCCTGAAATCCTGATAATATACATATATACAACACAAACCTCTCCAGCTGATAAAGACAATTCCAAGCACCAGTATTTGTTTTTCCCTGAGGCTGGAGTGGGGGACACTGACTGTGTCATTTTCCCCTTGGTCCCAAGCACAGCACTGGGGACTAATGTCACGGTGTTGCCAAAAGGCAACAGTGGAGACTTGGCGCCCATAGTACCATGGTTACAGCACCAGCCACATACACCGAGGGAGGTGGGTTCAAACCTGACCCCGGCCAGCTAAACAATGCAACAAAAAAATAGCCAGTTGGGTTGGATGCCTGTAGTCCCAGCTACTTGGGAGGCTGAGGCAAGAGAATCACCTAAGCTCAAGAGTTTGAGGTTGCTGTGAGCTGTGATGCCATGGCAACTCTACCCAGGACAACATATTGAGACTCAAATGTCTCAAAAAAAAAAAAAAAAAAAAAAGGCAATAGTGGAAGAGCTGAGGCACACACCACAAAGGGCTGGAGAAATTTTTGCAGTTTTTGGCTGGGGCTGGGTTTGAACCTGCCACCTCTGGCATATGGGGCTGGTGCCCTACTCCTTTGAGCCATAGGCACCACCAGGGCTAGAGAAATTTAAAGAAGGCAACTGAATGGAGAATCAGCTCATCCACTGAGCCAACCAGATGAGCTAACTGGGAAAGATGGGGGAGTAGCAGAAATTAATGGGGAAGCAGATGTGGATAGCTTTGCTGATATAAGCCAACATGTAGCTAGATTTGTCCCCTTGCCTATTGTGTATGCACAATAAGGATAAGATGACCTCTTTCCTAACCCTGTATGACGTAAATGAGGCGGACAATAACTTTACCCAATTAATCCATGCCTTTTTCAAATGAAAGCAAGGCATTAAAGCTGGCATAGCAAATATGGCATATACCAATTCTCAGCTGATATAAATGTACTCATTCCCATTGGAATTAGACACTGCCTCACCGTTAGATTCATTCTCAGCACCTTACCCTGTTCTCACCCTTTTTCCATCTCTGCTTTATAGCTGCTTGTCTCATCCCTGTTCATGTCTCTGATCCCTGGACAATACTGTGGGACTCCACAAGTCAAATGCCCCTGTATTTATGAGGACACTTACTACTTTTATTATCATTATTTTCTTTCGGTAGCCAATCAAGTGAGCCTGATGCTATTTCTCAAATTTTGAAGTTTTATTTTAACCTTTGACTCAAAGCAATAAAGTTCTAGAAACAACAATGAAACGAATGTTGCTGTCTCCATAAACACATTTAGCACTGTGACTGCCGCAGAAAATGTGTTCAATAAATGGTAGCCATGTTCATTCTCCTTCAGCAATTTTTGGCGATCAAACATTTTCAAAATGTATCTCTAAGCCAAAGGAGTTAGAAGTCACAGCAGTCACCCATGTCCTTGGAACTCCTGTGGGAAATTTTAAAAAAGACATACTTAGGCCAGGCACAATGGCTCATGACTGGAATCCCTGCACTCTGGGAGGCTGAGACGGGTGGACTGCTTAAACTCAGGAGATGGAGACTGAGCAAGAGCAGAACTCCATCTCTGCTGAAAACAGAAAAATTGTCTGTAGTCCCGGCTACTGCGGGGGCTGAGGCAGGAGGTTTCTTGAGCCTAGGAGTTTGAGGTCACTGTGAGCTAGGTTGATGCCATGACATTATAGCCTGGGCAACAGAATGAAACTCTATCTCAAAAAAATCAAAAAGAAGGACATAATTATTGCCTAGGTTTCCTAACCTTGGCGCTGTTGACGTTTTGGGCCAGATCATCTCTGCTGTGAGGAGCCACCCTGTGTTCCTGAGATATTTAGCAGCACCCTGGGCCTCTACCCACTAGGTGCCAATAGTCTTCCCTTCTCATTTGTGACAACCAAAAATCTCTTCAGACTTTGCCAAACATCTTCTGGAGGGAAAGGAAGTGAAACACTGTCCTTAGTTGGAAACCACTGCAGATTATCAAGTTATCTGTAGTTAACTGTAGCAGAGGAAACAAATTCTTTGGTCAACCACAACTGTCTTATAAAGAAGGAAATCTGTTAGGTAATAGGACACTTTGTTCATCTCTGATCTAATATAGCCAAACACTCTTGGGGGAAGAAACGGAGAAATGAGACTTCCCGATTTCAAAATTACTACAAAGCTACAGTCATCTAACATAAGGACCGACATATCGATAATGGAACAGAGCTTAGAGTCTAAATATGAATCTTCACATTTATAGTCAACTGATTTCTGACAGAAGTGCCAAAATAATCAAATGAGGAAAAAAAAAATAGATTTTCCAGCAAATGGTAAAGGAGCAAGTGGATATCCACATATAAAAGAATGAGGCTATGGGCAGCGCCTATGGCTCAGAGAGTAGGGTGCTGGCCCCATATACCTGAGGTGGTTGGTTCAAACCTGGCTCTTGGCAAAAAACTGCAACCCAAAAAGAAGAATAAAGTTGGATTTCTATCTTATGCCACATACAAAACTTAGCTCAAAATGGATCAAAGACCTAAATATCAGAGCTGATATTGCCAAGCCCTTAGAAGAAAACACAAGCATAAATCTTCATGAACGTGAATTTTATGACGCTAAAAGCACAAGTGACAACATAAACAAATTAGACTTAAACAAAATTAAAAATGTCTGTGCTTCAAAGGATACCCACAGAAAAGTGAAAGGCTAATCCACAAAACAAGAGAAAATTTTTTGCCAATCATATATTTGATAAAAGGCTTATATCTAGAATATATAAAGAACTCCTACAACTCAAAGATAAATAGTTCAATTTTTAAAATGAGCAAAGAACCTGAATAGACATTTCTTTAAAGAAAATGTACAAATGGCACATGAAATATATACCACTGCTTATAAATGAACCATTAGGGAAATGCAAATCAACAGATATAAGTCCACCTGATTAATGGCAAAGGTGACATTTGCATTATTGCAAGGCAAGGGTGGAAAGATGGTGTTTTGAAGGGCAACTGAATAGTTAAATGGATGAAATAAATCTTGACCCCCCCCCCACCTCACATCATTCATTAAAAAAATCAATATCAGATAGACTACAAGTCTAAATGTGAAAGATCTAAAAAAATCTTTTAGAAGAAAAGTTGGGGTAGGGAAATGTTTCTTACCAGGATATAAAACGAACTTACTGGTGGTACCCGTAGCTCAGTGGGTAGGGTGCCGGCCATGTACACCAAGGCTGGCGAGTTCAAACCCAGCCCAGGCCAGTTAAAACAACAATGACAGCTGGAAGAAAAAAAATAGCTAGGCATTGTGGTGGGTGCCTGTAGTCCCAGCTACTTGGGAGGCTGAGGCAAGAGGCTCAAGCCCAGGAGTTTGAAGTTACTGTGAGCTGTGATGCCATGGGAAGCTGAGGCAAGAGAATTGCTCAAGCCCAGGAGTTTGAAGTTACTGTGAGCTGTGATGCCATGGGTAGCTGAGGCAAGAGAATTGCTCAAGCCTGGGAGTTTGAGGTTGCTGTAGGCTGTGATGCCACAGCGCTCTCCCAGGGCAACAGCTTGAGACCTTGTCTCAAAAAAAAAAAAAAAAAAAAGAACTTATTTACTTAGACTGGGAGAAGACATTTATGATACAGGATTCATGTGGCGATGTGAATGCATTATTCAGGTCCCTCTTTAAGAAAGCGTCCTCTACTGAGCTGTGAGGAGCATGATGAACTCATAACCTCCTGCTCTTAGCTCTTTCAGATCTGCATCAGCTTCTAGGGCAAGGTCATACTCTTCTTGGGGGGCAATCCTTGGCCAATGATTAAGGAAGGCAGTGATAACTAAGCATGTAGTTTGCAGAGGAAAGAACATTCTTCTCTAGCTGATGACTAAACAAGGCATTAGTATAAGGGCTTAGCTATTTTCATCTGATTCAGGGCTCTCTGACGGGGAGTCTTTGCTCTAACAGGGTTCTCAAACTTTTTAAACAGGAGGCCAGTTCGCTGTCCCTCAGACTGTTGGAGGGCCGGACTACGGGCCCCAGGACAAGTTGGCTGCTAAGCAGGACAGGCAGTGGCGGCAAAAACACCCAGCAGGCCACATGTGCCGCAGTCCATAGTTTGAGGATGCCTGCTCTAGAACTTCCTGCTGGGCTGTCAAACACCACTGAGTTTGAATTGCTGTCTGATAATTCCCAATACCCAATCCTTCTTTCTTTCCTTTTCTTTCACAGATGTATTCCATGATATTTATATTTCTTTTTTTTTCACCATTTATCATTTTTTATTTATTTTATTATTTTTATTTTTTTCTTTTGATATTTATACTTATAACTCTACACTAGTCTCTTGAACTGGTCAACTTATATCCAGAATATATACATTAACTCCTAAAAATCAACAAGCAAAATGGCAGACAATCCAATAGAAAGTGGGCAATAAATAAGTACTTCATAAAAGAAGATAGACAAATGGCCAATAAACAAATGAAAATGTGCTTGTATTAGTCTCCTGGGGCAGCTATAACAAATTCTCACAGCCATGGTGGCTTAAAACAACAGAAATGTATTCTTTTGAAGTTCTGGATGCAAAAAGTCCAAATGAAGTCTCCCTTGGGGAAGAATCATTGTCTGGCTTTTCTAGCTTCTAGTGGCTTCTGGCAGTTCTTGGCTTCCCTTGACATATGGCTGCATCCCTCCAATCTTTCCCTCTATCTTCCCTCACCTTCTCCTCTGTGTATGTCTGATCTTCCTCTACCTTTCTCTTTAAGAACACTTGTGATGACAGTTAGGGCCCAGTAGATAATCCAAGATGATCCCCTCACCTCAAAATCCTCAACTTAATCACATCTGAAAAAACTTTACCACATAAGTGTACATACAGTGTCCAGGGAATGAGCACTGATATCTTTTGGGGGCAGTATTCAATTCACTATAGTTTATATCATTAGCCATCAGGAAAATGCAAAACAAAAAAAGTGCAAATTAAGATCCTAATGTGCTATTCTACTTTATGACCACCAGATTAGGTAAAGTGGAAAAGGCCATATTAAGAGAACTAGTTGGTCCTTACACTCCTTGTGGAGGTACACATTGATGTATTTGTCAAATTGTTTGGCAGCACTAAAGCTGAGTATATACATATCCTATGGTTCAGAAATTTCAGTCCTAGGCATGTGGCAGTTTTGAAACATGACTACAGAGTCTTTGATGTGTCTTTCATTGAGAGGTGGAGTCAAAATCAAATGCCTTTGAATCATGAAGAGCTTATATTATTCCAACCAATGGAATGCAGGGTTAGTGACACGAAGCTTCCATTTTTCTTTCTAGAATACTTGCCCTTAGAGCCCTAAATCTCTAGGTAAGAAGTCTGACTAGTCTGAGATCACTATGCTATAAGGAAGCCTAAGCTACATGGACAGGCTATGAAGAGGTGCCCGAACTACAGTCCCAGGTGAACCTAGACTTTGCGTTATTCCAGCCCAGGCACTAGGTTTGTGAGCAAAGAAGTCTCCACATTGTTCCATCTCTTAGCAATTCAAATCACCTCCAGACATCTGAGTTTTCTCAACTGGGACCTCAGGCAGGTTAACAGAGAGACAAGCATACCTTCTGCGCTCTATTCAAATTCCTCACTCATGGAATCCATGATTGCAATAAAATGTGTGTTGTTTGATGCCACTAAGCCTTGGGACACTTTGTTATGCAGCAATAGGCAGCTGGGACAACATACAACAGAAGCATGTATATAAATTCATCAAAAGACAAATCCAAAAATATTCACAGAAGCATTATTTGTAACTACGCCCAAACAGCCATCAAGCCGTGAAATGGATAAATAACTTGTGTCATGTTAGAATGGTGGAATACTCGACAGCATACAGAAATAAGAATAAACAAATTACAGCCTCATACAGCAATATGGATGACTCTCGCAGACATAACATTAAGATCAGAATCCAAACACAAAAAGAACACATATTAATTATTCTGTTTACATGATTTAAAAGCAGACAAAGCTAATATTGTTCTTAGGTTCATGGTTGCCTTTAAGGAAAGTAGTCACTGGAAGGTTTGTATTCGGGATTATGTTTCTTGGTCACACACAGATGTGAACTTCATGAAAATGTATCATGCAGTGCGCTATGATTTGTGTGCTTTTGTGTAAATATGTTATATTTTAATAAAAATTCAAGAAAGCTGTGTCTTGGAAGCAATGAAATAAGAGTATGTCAAGGGGAGACAGAGGAGCGAAGCAGAGAGAGTAACTGCCAGGTAATAGTCTCTAGGCTTCAAAGAAATAATCTTGGTTCCAAGTGGAAGCAAAAAACTCACAATCCTCCTAAGTTTTCATAGGAACCGCACTGCCAAAGAAATGTCAAGACCGGCCTGCCACAGTCTGTGACCAGTAGGAAGCAGATCATAAAAGATGTACAGCTCCAAGAAGCTTCCTTTCTAATGCCCATTCACGTGGTAATGGGGTAAGGGGCATGGAAGAACTTCGGAGGAGGCAGAGCTATCACTGCTAGGATGTTTTTCTCAGGCAAAAGAATCCGGGTCACCAGGTCTAACCAGGCAGCTTACCCCACCACCCCACTGCCAGGGATGGAAGTCTCTAGTAGTCCCACCAAACTGGATTTTGTGATTGCTGTGGACCAGTGATGATTGCATGCTTTCCATTCTCCCCTTCTCTGAATGACAGCTGTAATCATGTTAACCAGTTATTCTTTGTGATTATTGTCTATTCCATGGATTGTTTTTTTTTTTTTTTTTTTTTTTTTTGAGACAGAATAGCACTCTGTTGCCTGGGCATCAGAGTGCTGTGGCATCAGCCTAGCTCACAGCAACCTCAAACTCCTGGATTCAAGACATCTTCCTGCCTCAGCCTTCGAAGTAGCTGGGACTATAGTCGCATGCCACCACGCATGGCTAATTTCTTTATGTTTAGTAGAGACAGGTCTCACTCTTGCTCAGGCTAGTCTCAAACTGCTGAGTTCAAATGATCCTCCTGCCTCAGTTTCCTTGAGTACTAGGATTACAGGCGTGAGTTGCTGTGTCTGGCCTAATGAATTACCCTTTGATTTATAAGTCACCAGCACATAAAAAGCCACTTCTAGGCTCAGCGCCTATAACTCAACTGGCTAAGGCGCCAGCCACGTACACCTAAGGTGGCGGGTTCGAATCCCCGGCCCGGACCCGCCAAACAACAATGACGGCTGCAACTAAAAAATAGCCAGGCGTTGTGGCGGGCGCCTGTGGTCCCAGCTACTTGGGAGGCGGAGGCAGGAGACTCGCTTGAGCCCAGGAGTTGGAGGTTGCTGTGAGCTGCAATGCCACGGGACTCTACCCAGGGGGACAGCTTGAGGCTCTGTCTCAAAAAAAAAAAAAAAAAAAAAAAGCCACTTCTAGACCTGATAGGAAGAACTTTATGTCACCCAAAGATACTAGATGTCAATCTTGATGTAGTAATTGAATGGGAATTTCGAGGTTTCTCTTTTGGAGAGTGAATGTGTTCTATACGTGGAAGGGGGGTATAATATGGATGTTTGGCAGCCAAAAGGTAGACTGGGAGAGAGATTTCTAGTTGCCAAAATCCCTTGTCCTCCTCTTCCTAATGTCAGAACCACAAATTTACTTGGGATGGCAATGCAACCTACCAAACTTCTATAATTTCTAACCTCCCTTGTAGCTGGGTATGGCCAGGTGATGAAGTTCAGATCATTGAAGTATAAGCAGAAGTGTGTAAGACTTGTGGGAAATCTCTCTGGGGAAAAGAAACCAAACCCTTCTTCCCTTGCACCATTCTATTGACTGAGACTGAAACTATTCAGGCGTCCTCAAGCCACAGGCAGCCCACCTAGGACATTTATCTGGCCAGCTGGGTGTTTTTGCCACCACTGCCTGTCCTGCTTGGCAGCCGACTCGTCCCGGGGCCCACAGTCTAGCCCTCCAACGGTCTGAGGGACAGTGAACTGGCTCCCTGTCTAAAGAGTTAGAGGACCCCTGTGATTGTAGGACTAAGGAGCAGTGAAATAGAAGGGCCATAACATCCCAGGATTGCTTAGCATCTCACTACTTGCATGTGTGAGAGAAATAATCTTTGGTCTCTTACAAGCCCGTATTATTTTGAGTTTTCTGTCATATGTATTTAACTTAATTCTAAATAGTATAGACATCAATTGCCAGATTTGAAAAGCTCAAAAAATCCAATGCAATTTTAAAAAGGAAATTTATACCTAGACATTTCATAGGAACATTGCAGAACATTTGAAACAAAGAGAGCGTGAGGGCAGACAGAGAGAAAAGACATGACCTCCCAAGACTGACAAACTGATAGTTGGCTTCCTGTATTTATTTAATTAATTAATTTATTTTAGAGACAGAGTATTATTTTACTGCCCTCAGTAGAGTGCCATGGCGTCACAGCTCACAGCAACCTCCAACTCCTGGGCTTGGGCAATTCTCTTGCCTCAGCCTCCCAAGTAGCTAGGACTACAGGGCCCGCCACGACGCCTGGCTATTTTCTTGTTGCAGTTTGGCCAGGTGCGGGTTTGAACCCTCCACCCTTGGTATATGGGGCCAGCGCCCTACTCCCTGAGCCACAGGCGCCGCTCCAATATAGCTGGCTTCTTAACATAAAAACAGAAGCCAATAGACAGGTTAGTGATATCTTCAAAATAATAAGAGAAAATAACTGTCAGTGTCAAATTTTTATCCAGGTAAATTCCCACGCAAGAACAAGAAGAAAATCAGAGCATTTTCAGGGAAGACTTACTTCCAACAGACTCTTACTTCACAGGATATATTTTAGGAAGACTCAAAATTATTCCAGAAGAACAACTTAAAGTGTATAAAGGGGAAATGAGCAAGAAAAATTATAACTATCTGGAAAAATCTCAACAAACACTGACTATGTAAAATAATAGCAATTGGTGTGTTTAAAAAGAACTAAAATTCTGGACAATAGAATATAAATTGAATGACAATAGCCTGAGTTAAGATCTTTGTATTTTGCTGAAGGAGGGTAAAGATATTAACAGTAGCAAATGCTATCGGCATCCTGCCAGTAGAGCTTTGGGTTTTTACCACATCTAGCCTCAAGCCTGGCTTTTTTTTTTTTGCAGTTTTTGGCCGGGGCTGGGTTTGAACCCACCACCTCCAGCATGTGGGGCTGTCGCCCTACTCCCGTGAGCCACAGGTGCTGCCCTAGCCTGGCTTCTAAAGGGCATCATTTGGGACTCTTTGCTTGAGGGCTCCTTCTGACCACTGTTGTTCCCCTGTGCATGTGCAGGACAAGCCAAAGTGCTGAGGAAGTAATATCCCCAGAAACAAACTCAACTGATGTGGATGAGGGTTAATGGGTAAATACTCCAGCTTCCTCATCCCTTGGTTTGTTCTTCACTGTCTCCTCGAGTTCTCTGTTGTAATTTGGTTCTAGAGGCCACCTTGGTAACCTAAGGAGACACTCTCTGTTGGCTTCCTTCCCTTCCCTGCCCTATCTCACCTCTTTACTCCCTTACCAGGGTTCTTTCAAGCTGCTTCCCAAATAAATTTCTTCATTCAAATTCTGACCTCAGGGTCTGCTTCTGAGGTAACCAAAATTAAAACATTAACTTTGAACTTCATTAAATGTTTATGTTAAAATTTCTAAGGTAGCTACTAAAAGAACAAGAGGGAAAAAATGGAATGAGAGAAAAATATTCAATTTAAATAAAGCCAAGAAAGCAGAGAAAATAAGAAACATTAAAAGACGCTTGTGTTAACTTTGGTGCTATTTAGCACCAAATAAACTATCAAAATTGTTCTAAACATATCTGTAATAAATGTAAATGAACCAAAATCTCCAGTTAAACAGAGATTACCAAATTGGATTTTTTAAAAAATCAAACTACACATTGCCTATAAGACACAAAGGTAAAACATAAAAACATTGAAAGGATGAAAATGAAAACATGAAGGCTGGGTGTGGTGGCTCACACCTGTAAACCTAGTACTCTGGGAGGCCAAGGTGGATGAATTCCTTGAGCTCAGGAGTTCAAGATCAGCCTGAGCAAGAGTAAGACTCTGTCTCTACTAAAAACAGAAAAAACTAGGTCAATACCTGTCATCCCAGCCACTTGGGAGGCTGAGGCAGGAGGACTGCTTGAGCCCAAGAGTTTGAAGTTGCTGTGAGCTGATGATGACATCATGGCACTCTACCCAAGGTGGGAGAGTGAAACTCTGTCTCAAAAAACAGAAAAAGACAATCTATGGGATAGACTGTAGTCACAAAAAAAGAAAAGAAAAGAAAAACATAAAAAAATGATACCCCAGATAAACTCTATTAACAGAAAGCTGGTGCAGCTAGGTTGATAACAGATTAAATAGATTGTAAAGTTAAAACTTATTGTTAGTGATAAAGTGAATTAAACTTATTGATATAAAATTTATTTCATAGAAAGATTTAACAATTCCAGACTTGCAAATACCCACTAACAGAGCAAAAATTACAATGACAAGGAGAAATTGACTTATCTGTGATTATAATGAGAGATTTTAACACTCCTCTCTGTGATTTATAGTTTGAAAACAAACAAAAAATCAATAAGATTATCAATAATTTGGGCAACACAAGTAATTATCAATTTACATAGAACTCTGTACCATTCAATTTAGGGAAATATTCTTTTCAAGCATCTAAGATATATTTTACAAAAATTGCCACATTCTAGTACATAAAGCAAGTCTAAACAAAGTTCAAAGAATTGGCATTTATACAGATCACATTCTCTCGCAAAAAGCAATGAAGTTGATCAGTAACAAAAAAAACTATAGGTTTGAAAATCAAAGCATATCATCTAAGTAATTCATGGCAAGTCAAAGGAAAACAGATGATCTGAGGCTCTAAACCAGCGGTTCTCAAACTGTGGGTTGTGACCCCTTTGTAACAATGAAAATACATCCTGCATATCAGATATTTACATTACGATTCATAATAGTAGCAAAATTACAGTTATCAAGTAGCAATGAAAATAATTTTATAGTTGGGGGGGTCACCACAACATGAGGAACTGTATTAAAGGGTCGTGGCATTAGGAGGCATTAGGAAGATTGAGAACCACTGCTCTAAACTTTCATGAAATAGAATAGCTGGTGAAAAGTGTGATGGTGGGATAATCAAATCACCTTAAAGAAAGTCTAATGCTGAATTTGAAGCTGCTATGACTTTTTTAGCCTTCTTTGGGTAAAGAAGACCCCACTTACCTCATGCTCACATGCATATATCAGTCCTGATTGGCTTTGCTTGGGTCAAGTACCCACACTTGAACCAGTCACCTATGGATAGTGAGATGGAGGTCCCCTGACTAGCCTGTGCTAGGCCCTACCTTGGGGAAAATGGAAATAGAGGTGGAGGTATTTTGACTTCTAGGACCTCCAAAATCATATGGGGTTGGAATACTCTAAATGCCCCCGCCCAGCATAAAACAGAGACTATATAAACAAAAACTCAAAAACCCAAATCACTTCTAGTTGCTAGATCCAGTCCCAAGCCCAGAGTCTCTGGGTGATGTGTTTTCCTCTTTCATCAGGTTCCAAAACAACCTTTGAGGGATTTGGCAACCTATAGCTAAAAGACAAGTTTAACTACCATCACTGACCCCCCTCTACATACCCAGGTCCCCGTGATAAAGGGAAAGCAGAAACACTGCAATAAAATCTCTCATTGGTATACTACATGCTCTCCAGGACAGGAACCGGGACAGCCCAGGGCAGGGCAGTCATCCCTCGGTCAGCCAACCCAGGTGCCCCCTACCCTCTTCTTATGGCAAGGACACTCCCCATCTAGGGTTTTCCATGGCCTTTTCTGAGAAGTATGTGTGGAAGCAGCTTCCCACGGGGGTGGGAGAGTGGAGGAGAACATAATTTCAGGGCCTGGAACTTGCCCTGGGGGGTTGAGTAATCACAGAGCAATGCTTGCCAAGCTGGAGTTCTCTGAAAATATCATTTTCCCCATAATCCTTGTGGGAAGCTGTTCTATTTGATTTTTTGTTAACTAGTAACTAACACCAGAAATCTATTCCTGGTCATGGTCCTTGAATTGAACTTGTCCTTGAAGTTTCTGATTCTTAACAATAAGCACTGCCCCTTTGGCCTTGTGCTCAAATCAAGGGCTTCCTCTGGGCTTGAAATGAGGAACAAAACTAACTGGGCCTCTGCCTCCAGCCTGCACTCCAGAGCATGTTGAAAAAGAGCAATTAGCAGCTCTGGCTACAGGTTCAGGGGTCCTCAAACTTTTTTAACAGAGGGCCAGTTCACTGTCCCTCAGACTGTTGGAGGGCCGGACTGTGGGCCCCGGGACAAGTCGGCTGCTAAGCAGGACAGGCAGCGTGGCAAAAACACCAAGCTAAATGTCCTAGGCAGGCTGCATGTGGCCCACGGGCCGTAGTTTGAGGACACCTGAGTAGATCCAAGGGTGTCTCCAGCTGTAGTACACTAAGAGCTAGATCTTGGTGCTCAGATGATACCGTCAAGGCTCTGTCTCTTTTCCCATTTCTCAGCTCTGTGTGCCTCTGCTTGGCATCATGCCAAGTGAGGCTGTTTCCATATGATGGGCAAGAAGAGTGCCTAGGAGCCTCAGGTTCATACCCTTTCAACTTAGCAAACATATCGATGTTTGCCACAGCACATTCTCTAAGTGGCCCACCTGGAGTTACACAGTCATCCTGTGGCCAGGTGAGTGAGGCACTCTCGCCAGCTTGAGTCAGATACCCACCCTGTGATGAGGGTCAGAAGTGGAGCATGCGCACTCTGACTAGCAGCTCTGTAGGGACAATATGGACAGGGACAGCATGCTTCAAAGCAAGGGCTACTAGACAGACAAGCAAGAAAGGTCCACTCTATAGGGGCAGGAGGAATGAAGGCAGAAAGCAGGATTGGGCATGGAGACTAGGTCTGCATAAGTCCCTGAACATTTTTTATTTATTATTATTATTATTTTTTTTTTTTTTACAGTTTTTGGTCAGGGCTCAGTTTGAACCTGCTACCTCTGGTATATGGGGCTGGCGCCCTATTCCTTTGAGCCACAGGCGCTGCCCCCTGAACATTTTTTACAAAGTACTTCCAATATACTGTTTGCTGATGATGGAACCCAAGAAGGAAACATGATCACTGCTGTGAGCCGAATGCTGGCTGAGGTTTCCAGGCCCAAGGGAGATCCTAAGCATGCCCAAGGTCTCTTCACTTCCCTAAAGGCTTAGTTTCTCAGGGTTCTTGACCCCACAAAGACTACCTCTGTCCATATTGCATGGCTTCCAGATATAACATTTAGCCTTTTCTTTGATTTCCACAAAGGATTCGACTCACATAAAGAAGTTAGTGAAGATTTTAATGGGAAGTCAAGCTTGGGGAAATAGAGGGTCATCTTCAAATGCCTTTTGGCCCTCTGCCACTGGCCTTTGCCCCATTCACCATCTTACAGGCATCTTTTCCCATCTTCTCTTAACTTCTCCAAATTTTCTCTCCTCCCTCTCAGGTCAAATCTCCCTTTTTATCTCAGGTAGAATAGTCTATCCCTCATCTTGAGTTGCTTGGCCTACACAAGCATCTAGTGCTTGGGTTCCTACTCTCCCTTCACAGATTATCAAAATGTTTTCTCAGACAAGACTATTTACTGCCCAAGAAGAATTCCACTACAAGTAATCAAGATCATAAAATGACCCCTCCTTTTAGCAATGTTCCAGAGATGAAAACAATATTAATGTTAGAAAAATGTCCCCCTGGGATCCTCATGCAAGGGAAGCTGAGTCGCATGTGAGACACCCACCACAACATGCTCATGATAAACCAAACCACCTCAAACACTCAGCCAAGGGCCTGGCACCCAAGGGCAATGACCACAAATGGAAAACTTCCAGGAAAGTCAGAGTTCCAAGGGCACAGACATTGATGGTCTGACTCAGTCAAAAATCTAAAGGAAGAGATACACTAAATTCTCCCCAGGCCATTTTCTGTGAATATCATTTCTCCTGGGGTTGAGATTTGGATTGGCAGCACCAGTTTCAATTAATAAGCCTTGCAAGGGCATAGTCCACAGACATTACTGTTACAGATTAGAGCAGATGTGTATAGCTGTAAAGTCAAACATGTGAAAGGAAAGGCAAATTTTTCCATATAAGAAAATTGAGGCTCAGCTTGGTTGAATAAGGTCAAGGTCAGGGCTGTAGAGGAATGGACACCATGCTTACAAAGGACAGTTACTGATTCTTAACACATTAAAAGGAAATGCTGAGAAAAGGACAGTCTCCTGGCAAGCCTAGAGACATTTTGTGACTTGGGAGCAGTCCCCCAAGTAACTCAGTGTTCTGGAATGAGATTAGATTGGTCACTCACTAGTAAGCATGTGTTAAACACTGATGCTTGGTACTTCTTCAGGGGGGTTGTGGGGAAAGAACACGTGAGGAAAGAGCACGTGGCGATCCTTACCCATACAGCCCTCATATGTAATTACCTTAACTTTCCACACCTGTTGTGTATAACCTTAATAAATAGCTGTTTTGGAGGGGTCTCTGGGCTACCCTGCACTTAAGGTTGGCCCGCCTCCTGCAAGCTTGTACTTTTTTTTTTTTTTTGGAGACAGAGCCTCAAGCT
>NW_003852542.1:2242023-2269182 GCF_000181295.1 Otolemur garnettii | reverse complement strand
GCAACCATCATTGTTGTTTGGCAGGTCCAGGCTGGATTCGAACCTGCCAGCTCAGGTGTATGTGGCTGGTTCCTTAACCACTTGAACCAATCTGTGTCACACCTGGTACTTTTGTGCAGCAATCGAGATCAGGGCCTTAGGGGTTGCAACACAGGGCCAATGTTTCTATCTGGTCTCTTTAATGCTGAAGTCTCTAAAGCTTTAATATTTAGTTGTTGATCTCATTCTTACAATAGGTATAGTGTTAAGAGCAGAGACTTCAGGTTCAAACCCAGCATGGTTTTAGTATCTGAGAGGCTTTGTGGAAGTTGCTTAACCAATCTGTTCTTCAGTTTCTTTAGCTTTAAAGACAACAAAGTACTCATACCTTAGAGTGGCTGTGAGGGCTGAGCTTAGAACAGTGTCTGGCACGTAGTAGCATTCAGTGTGTTCTTCTCTCATGAGAGCTTCTTGCCTCTGTCCCATGTACAGCAATAGATCTGTAACAAGCACCTATTCAACACTGCCCCTGTCTTTAAGCTGCTCTAGTGGAGGAAGGAGAGACAGATGCGTCACCAGCTGAGGTGCAGTAACCCTGATGTGGGTGGTGAGTACTGCTATGCAGCGTTGCTGTTCTCAGAGAGCTCAGACAGCAAACTCCTAGGGGAGAATGTACACAGAGCAGTAACATGTGTTCCAGATCTAGGAGAATGAGTAATGATTTTCCAGGAAAGGCATGGTCTCTTTACACATGGAGTCATCAGACACAGGTGGTATGTCACGGGAGGCAAGGGAGGTGGTGCCACTCTAAGCAGTTGACTGGAGCACAGTAAAGGGTGCTTGGGGCTGGGAGATCCCAACAAGACCAGACATGGTTTTCATCCAGAGGGAGGGCTCACACTGGTGTTTACAGAGTTCTGGCCAGCATGATGGTGAGGGTGGTTGGTGGGATTAAAGCAGCTGGTTAGAAAGATTCCATTCAGATCTCATCGTGCCCAGGCACGAGGATCATGCAAGAACTCGGGTGGGCTGAGTGTGCCAGGCTGACATGAGAAGCAGGAAGCTCCAACCAGGGGCTGCCAGGCACGTGCTCCTGGGCAATCTGTGTTTACCAGAGCACCTGTCTCACTTTACCCGTGGGGGTGTGATGTCTCAAGAAAGAGCCTACAGGCAAAGTGGGATCTGCGGCCTGCATGTGGCTTAAGGTTAGGAAGATGCTCAAGAGAGTTGGCTGAAGGTCATGTGCAGGGCCTGTAATCCCAGCATTCTGGGAAGCTGAGACAGGTGGATTGCTTGAGTCAGGAGTTCAACACCAGTCTGAGCAAGAGTGAGAGCCTGTCTCTACTAAAAATATAAAAATTAGCCAGGTGTTGTGGTGAGTGCATGTAGTCCCAACTACTCAGGAGCTGTGGCAGGAGGATCACTTGAGCCCAGAAGTTTGAGGTTACTGTGAGCTAAGAAGCAATGGCACTCTACCCAGGGCACAGAGTGAGACTGTGTCTCAAAAGAAAAAAAAAGAGGGAAAGTTGGATGAGGCACGTGGCCCTTCTGGGGAAACAATCAAGGCGAGAGCAAGCTGCCATGCTGCTGATACTACCAGGGAGTGCTCCGCATGGCAGCAAGGGGTACGCCTGACACAGGAGACCAGACTAACACAAGACCAGCCTAATCCTGGAACATGCAGCTGCTCCAGTCCCTCAGGAAGTAATATTTTTGTGACAACCAAGAAATATTGATGAGCAAGAACAATCAAGTAGTGTTTTGACTTCAGTGCACATGAGAATGGTAAAAGTGTCAAGAAATCCTGCTGCTTATAATAATCCAGTGAAAGTTGCTAAGTCAAGGGAAAGAAGGAGGAGGGAGAGAAGAAGGGATAGCGGAGGGAAAGAAAGAGGCCTTAAGTGAGCAGCAGCTCCACTCCTATCAGAGGGCGGGGACGCAGGGTGCCTTCCGCTTGCCTCCTAGTTTCCTCATTCTCTCTGTGCCAACAGAGAGAACTCCGGGCACACCCACTGCCGAATTGCCTCCCTCCTGTTCCACAAGTGCCTCAGAGATTTCCTGGCTAATACATCAGTTCTCTCTCTGCCACAACCAAGGCACTTCAGATGTCTGTGTCCTGAGCATCACTTTGGATCGGGGAAAGGGAAATCCTAGGACAGGGCTCTGTGAAATGCCTGCTGTGTACGAGGCTATGAGGCTCTCACCACAAGCTTTCCCTATCTCCCACGGCTGCCCTCAGAAATAATGCTGCTGGGGGATTGGAGGGATCACTTCTGTGGTTTATCTTACAAGGGTACAAGTGAATCTTTCTAAGAGTAGAATATGAACGTTTTAACACAATAACTAAGAAAATGACATGAAGGCTGTGTTAACCAGTTTGAAGGAAGTGTTTTGGATTGTATGTGAAAGCACCACACTGTACCCTAGAAGTGCATTAATGTACATTGTTACCATTCAATAAAAAAAAAAATAATAATGCTGCTGCAGTTTTTAAGGATGAAGAAACAGGCTTAGTGAGGTTAGGGGTTTACTCAATACCACACACAAACAGAAGTGCCTTTGTGCTCCTGGATCAATATTTTCACACAGACTGGATGGCGTGTGAACTGGAAGGGGTGGTACCATCTTGCATTCTCTTAGCACTCGTGCCTTCTCAGGGTGTCCCAATCGCCTTCCCTCCTGAACAGAGCAACACACACTTGCCACCTTGTTAGCACAGATCTCACTGTGTTTGCATCAAGGTGGCCAATGTACACCCTCTCCACCCTTGGCCTTCAGGAAAGGCACTTGAGGTAGGAACAAGGATGCTGGTATTCTTGGCACAGGGCAAAGAGGAGTAACAGGGTGACAGCTACTGGGGCCCCACCCTGCCTTGGGGAATTTAAGGAGCTCCTGTTCTGAAGTGTCTCATCAGTCAGCAAAAGTGCGCATGAAGAATAAAAGTGCATGGACAGTAAACAGTCGTCACATGTATACATAGTTAAGAACTTGCAGGGGGGAAGTTCCAGTTTTTCAACATAGTTTCTGGCCGAAAGTGCCATTATAACCCTCACTGCTGTCCCCTACTTAAATTTCAGGGCTTCCTTTGCCCTAGACCAAGGCTTCCTCTCTGCCCTTCCTGGGGCCACCACGGTTCATCTCTGCTGTTTAGTCTTTTTCTCCTTTTTTGGTCTTCTGTTTAAATGTGAGGGTTACTTCCGGCCTGGCCTTCCTCTTGCTGAGATTTGACAGACACTGATTGGTACCCTGTTAGGTATCTTCACATGCATGGTCTCATAACATTCTCACAGTCAGCCCATAGATTGGTTTAGAGATAAGGAAACTAAGGTCTCAAGTGGTTTGACCACCCGGCAGCAAATGGTACCCACAGGGTCAGCCAATGTCACACTCATAGATGTGGACATGCAAGGGCCCGTCTAGGGTTGGAGACCTTTTCTAGCCCCAACCATCACATGCCTCAATTACCTAGTTTGATTACATTTTTCCTACAACTACTTCACAGCCTGAACCACATCTTTCAAAGTATTTAATTATTTCTATGGCTGGATTTACAGTCTGGATCTCCTTCTTTAGGAGCGGCCTTCCCCACCTTGTCCTCATCCCCTTTCATGTTTCATACAAACTCTAAGGGCTCCCTGAGGCTCTGGAAAGAATAATTTATTCCCTCTGCCTGAAAAATTCCTCCCTGTGCTCCAATGACTACTGCTATAGTAGACTCAGGTAGTTACAGATTTTTGTTTACAGATTTTCCCCTTCTCAGTCTTTTGGTAATAGTGCTCTTCCTTTTTTTAATTTAGGGAACTGCCTCTTTCCTAATCCTAATCTGTAAGGCTCAGCTGTCAATCACAATCCTTCTGCATCCCCTGGCATCAGAAGAGAGCTATGTTACTGAAGCCTGGCCAATCAAAAAGCCCGAACCCTCTGGCCATTGTGATTCGTTCAGGGATAGAAATGTGGCCAAATGACTGCAGTTTTACCCTTTCCAAGCAACGACACATTGAATATGATATACTGGTGCCAACATCTTTTTTCATTTGTTTAATTATTCCC
This sequence comes from Otolemur garnettii, assembly GCF_000181295.1. NCBI lineage: Eukaryota > Metazoa > Chordata > Mammalia > Primates > Galagidae > Otolemur > Otolemur garnettii. Next base: position 2,265,153 of record NW_003852542.1, on the reverse strand, counting down.
ACTGGATAAATGCCTGGTTTGAAATTGCTGAATTGTATGTACACACACATTAAAAATATTGGCAAATTTTGTGAGATTGCCCCACAGAAAAGTTGACACAAACTTATGCCATTCCAGCATATGAGTCTTCTTTGCAACACCTGTTGTTGTCAAGCTTTAATCATTTGTCAATCTGATAAATGGAGACAGCTGTTGAAATCTGTTCCCAATTCTCGACTCCTTTCTGGGTCATGTTTCCACATGCCTCTCCATAAAGTTTCCTACCATAGCCTTACTCCTAAATCTCTTGTCTGTGCTTTTATCCAATTGTATTGGTTTGCCTATTACCTGGTCTCAGTCTACTAGACTGGAAAGTATGTCTTCATCTTACATATATCCCTTTTCTCTTTTAAGCTCCTTGCAGGTGCTGAAACAGTTTTAGAACCCAATAATTACTTGTTGAATGAATGAATGGAACCCCTTCTGTGATTTGCCATTTCCTATTTAGTTCTGAGTGGTGCCATGTGTTTGAGTCAGCACTACGTTGATAGATGAATGTCCAAGAACACCAGATTTCTAGTATCCCAATATTTTAATGGTTAGGATCAGGGACCATGACTCTCCCATTCCAGGAAATGGAAATGACACTCCCCACAGAATGTCTTTGACTAACAAATCTTTACTGATCATCTGCCATGTCTCTAGTGTGGAGTCAAAGGACACAGTCCCTGATCTCAAGTAACATATCATCTGTGTGAGAGGCAAAACTAACAAAAGAAGGATTTGAGGTTAAGTGGCAGCTGTATCAGGTAGCATTTGTGAGATTCGATCCTTTGGGAAAAGCAGAGTGTAACATGGAGTTGGAACATTTGAGAATGTTTTATAAAAGAGATGATTGTTAAGGGGACTTAAGATTAGAGAGGTACTTACTCTAGGATCTGCCAGTACATATTAGGGGGTCTGATGTATTAACTCCTCTGGTATGAGACAGTATTATTGGCCTCTAACCACTTTTCCCTCTCTTAAGCTGAGTTTCTTAACCTTTTTGCTTGTTGGATTGGGATGCCCATAGGCCAAGAGGAAAGCTCTGAACCCTCAGTGATTTGGAGAGGGATGTCACAAATTGCTAAAACCTCACCAGGACAGGAAACAAACATTTCTGAGTTAGGTGTAGGTGTTGCAGTTGGCCAGAATTACTTGTAGGCTTCCCCAGTGATAAAAAATGTCCAAGCAGGTGGCACCTGTGGCTCAAAGGAGTAGGGAGCCAGCCCCATATGCCAGAGGTGGTGGGTTCAAACCCAGCCCCCGCCGAAGAAAAAAAAAATTCCCAAACTATTTCAAATCAATCTGGTTTTCTTCTATTCCGTGGTGCTAGGACTCGAAGGAGTCACAGCTGCCTCAGTAGAGAACTCTGACACTTATAACAGGGAATTAGAACCAGTCTTCAATAGATGGATAGAAATTAGATGAAGAGAAGAAGTTCATCCCAAGTAGGTGAAGGAAAAAGTGCATTTCCATGGGACTTTGTAGTTTATAAGGTGCCTTTACAAACATAGGCTTTTATATAATTCCAAATAACTCTGAAGGCATTATTTATTATAGTTATTATTGTTCCCATTTTCAGACAGAAAACCTGAGATTCAGAGGGGTTAAAAAACTTATTCATGTTCTCTCAACTACTAAGAGGCCAGAGTCAAGCCTCAAATCTATGTCCACTGACCAGTGATGGTATCAAGATATTTAATTATTAATGTGGCACAGGCACAATAAAGAAACTGGTTAGCCACTCACCAAATCCATTTCCACTTCTCCTCGAGTCAACAGCCAGGCTACATTTCTCGGCCTCCTTGTTATTAGAAGTGGTGTATGCCAATTTTAGGCCAGCCTGAAACACTTTGATGCATGTCCCTTCCTGGTTTTTCTCATCTTGAAACTTGTCCTTGTGATTCTGAGAAATGTGTCTTCTGCAACTGGCAAGATAAGAGGGGCATAGCCTGGGCCCCAAATCCTCACTTAGAGCAGATGCATCCACCAATCAGGAATATGTATTTTAGACTTTAAGAAACAAGCTGCTTTTATTCTTGTGTCACTGTACATTTTTGTTACAGCAGCTAGCTTGACCCTAAGTAATTCAACCCCCAACCTCTTGGAACAGAGGTTAGCTGTAGCACAGCACCACAGCAGAACCCCCGAGGCCCCCTGCAGTGCCTGCACTGCCCGGGTACAGCAGGTCCTCCCATAATATCTGTTCATCAATGTCATTTTGCTAAAATGATGTTTTAAAAAACAAAATTGGTTCCCTGCAGAACCACCGTCTGTGTGGAGTTGGCAGAGTCCCTCCATTTCTATGTAGGTATGTTTGTGACTACAGCACCTTGCATCCTGTCTAGCACACTGAACTGCTAGGAGAGGTTCTGACCACCTCCAACTCCCAACTCAAGTAAGTAGATAAATCATTATCTTATTGTTTTTATTAATCTTTCTAATGTGTGTATAGAAGTGGTGAAATAAATATTAACATGTATTTCAATGGTTAATATTAGAAGTCTTCTGGTCTTTATTTAGAAGTCTGGTGATGTTTTGTGACCAGAAATGTTAGCAAACCCACAGGTGGGGTTCACCGGCTGCACAGGAAGCCAATTCTGAGGCAATGAGTATTGTCAAGGGGGAAAGGATTTATTTCAGAGGATATGTCAACTTGGAGGGGGAGGCACAGGCTATCTCAAATCCACCTCCCAGATTAGCAGGATCAAGGGGGTCTTAGGGAGGTGAAAATGAATAATACATAGAGGGAGTGAGCTCTTTGGATGTTTGGGGTGGAGTGCAGGGCACGTGAGCACAGTAGAGAATCATGCTAGTTCATATATCTCATGAACAGAAAATAGTGGGCAAATCCCTTCCCAGGGTGGGAATCATAGTATTATAATGAGCTAGGGATTATTATCATTCATTTTTTCAGCCTATGCGGGGGCTGAGTGGCTCTTGGTCACAATCTGTGGTGGCATATGGCTTTTCTTGATGTTCCCCAGACATTCTAGTAGAGTTAAGGCACCATAGTTATCTCAGGGCTGCAAGGAGGTTCTGCTGTTTCCTGGGAAAAGCTCAAGGAAATTGTATCAGTGCACAGAAAATTACAAAGTTCTCTTCAGCAATTTGTACTGAGACCTCTCTGTCTCTTCTCTACTTTTTCTGAGACTGCCATTGCTAGATCACTAGAGCTGAGATAACACTCATTGTTTCATCCCTGTCCAGTCAAAGCCACTTAGCTGCCTGCTTCAGTTCTAAAGTGAACATTAGAAATGCCCTTTGAATATGAGAGTTAAGACACTAGAGAATTGTAAAATTTTGTTATAAAACTGGTCATGATTTCCTCCCCTTTTTGGCTGATTCCTCATTCTTGGGGAATCTGGGCATCTATTGATTTGGTTACTTCCTGCTGGAGTGGGGCAAAGTTGGGGTTCAAAGAATGAAAATTTTGAACCTGTTGTTGAAATTTTCTCGAGTTGTAGGAGAATAATTAAATGTTTTTAGTACCATGACCTGAGTGTTTCTGCTCATTGCTTTGAAACAACATCATAGTTCACATTTAATTAATGTATGATTATAAAGTAAACTAGGAAAATCAGTAGTAAGAGGGAAAGCCTGAGCTTTAAGATTCCAGAACGAAGAGAGCGAACATTTTGAGAAATCCATGAAAATAGGTCTGAGAACAAATCTTCTAATTCTAGGTCATTTCTGTCAACTTGTAACCATAAAGCTTGTTGTCTGATTTTATCAACATGTGTTTCTACTTCTGTGGAAGTATTATGTAAGTACAGCATGAAGAGTTGGCTATAATACAAAAACCTCCTTGTTCTACTAAAATATAGTCAAGAGCCATGCAATTATCAAGAACTACTTGAGCTAAAGAGTTTAAGGATTTCTGTTGTGCAGTTGTTGCTAATGTAGTTTCACTGGCAATTAATTTTAAAGTTAGGGATAAACTATAAGGCACATGTTGATGGGCTGCCACTCCCCACCAGGGAAGTAGGATGTGCCCCCAAAAAACAGTCATCCGCATCTGAGAGTCCTTCTGGAAGATACTGTTTTGGGGCTTACCAGATGGAGTCTCCATCTGAAATTCCCCTAGTTACTCTTAAAAGCACTTTTAGGGAACCAGTCCAATGAGCTACTTCAGATCTGTTATGGACTGAGAAAGTGATGGTTAGAAATCCTAACCAACAAGTGCTCCCGCCCCCATTGCCCAGCTGTTTAACAATCATGAGCCCAAGGGGTGCACAGAGAGTACCTACTCCCGTCTGAAGGTTTATAGAGTCATGGCTGGGCAACGTCAGGGTTAGATTTTTAAACCAGTGGTCCATATGAGGGAGTTTATCTTGTCCTTCTGGAAGTTGACAAGCTTTTAGTTTCCCAAAGCTTTGGGGATACATTCCTTATTGGCATATTAGGACACAAATAGGAGTTCCGTAATCTGTGTGAAATTGGTTAAAATATTTTTTTTGGTAGATAATCTAGAGAGAATGGTGCAAAAAAGACAGTGACAGATGAATTTTTACAATTGGTGGTTAATTCAGTGAGACCCATTGCCCAGTGGAAAGCACACTGGTGAGAGTATGGGTTCCCACTGTCACTTTGTACATAATATCTGATACTGGGTTCTGTAAGAAAGAAGCATGGGACTTCTGAGTGTGGAATTATTGCTTATACCCTATAAATGACTCGGGAAACAGGCTTTTGTAAATTCAATGAATGGGGGTGGGGGGGCGCAGGGAAGTAGTGAAGTTGTGTACGAGGACAACTATAGGGTCAGAATGGTCTTGTGCCACATGAGGTTTGAGATGACAAACCCATTGGCAAGACAAGTTAGCAGAAGATGCAATAGTTTGAGAAATTCTGACCAAAGAGTTCTCTTGCCAGGCAGACAGAAGTCCCCAAGAGCACATAAACTGTATAGCATGTATAACTTCATGTTACTTATCCCTTTTTTTTTTTTAATGGAAGAGGACGTTTAGGTCTTCTAGAGGCTCACAAGCCCACTGGTCCTTCAGTCTCTGTGAGGATGATGAACTCTGAAGTGGTGGGGTCTTCAATAGGGGTGCTTCTTTTATTTGAGTGTAATGAATCCATGGCTTAACTTCTGCAAGATTAACTGAGGAATGTGTTGTCAGAAGCACCTCAAATGGGCCAATCCGCTGTGACTGTGATTGGTCTTTAGGATGCTGACTTTCCCAGGTTTTCAGCAATGCCATTTTTTCCTGGCTTTATGGAATGCAGAAGCACATCCATTGGAAACTGGAACCTGTTGGAAACAAACTTAAAAATACTAGTTAGCATATTACCAAGTTTTTTTATTTATGAGCTAGCTTCCATCTCTGGGGGCAGACAATTACTGGGGAGCCCTGCATGGAAGCTTTTAGGAATGGTCCTCCATATAATATTTCAAAGGGGCTAAGCACCAACTTACTTCTGGGGGCCACCCCAACAGGGCAAGGAACAATGCTTTGTCCCAAGTTAAACTGGTTGCTTGACAAATTTTGGAGAGAGTCCTTTTTAAAGTCCTATTCATTCATTTAGTTTTCCCCGAAGATTGGGGTGTCCATGATGAATGCAGGTTCCAATCAATTTCCAAAATTCTTGCTATTCATTGGGTGATTTTGGCAACAAAAGCTGTCCATTATCACTCTGAAGAGTTAATGGAAGTCTAAACCTAGGAATAACTTCCTTCAAAAGAACCTTAGTGACTTCTGATGTTAGTTCAGTCTTGGTGGGGTAAACTTCAGCCCATCCTGAAAAAGTATCAATAAAGACCAACAAGTAATGAAAATTTCCAGAGACTCATGGCATCATGGTAAATTCTACCTGCCAATCTTCTCCTGGGAAATACCCTCTCCATTGTGTTCCTTCCTTTAGCAATGGTTGTGAATCTCCAGAAGGCTTTGGGTTGTTCCTTAGGGATATAGGGTAGCTATGGAATGCTGTTTGAATATAGCAATTTGTGGGGCCTGGCTGGATGAGGTTGTATCCACTGTAAGGTGGCATCTCGTCCAAAATGAGTACTTTGATGAATCTGCTCTAGCACTGGTCCAACAAGAGCTTCAGGAAGGAGGACCTTCCCTTCCATATTTGTGATTGTTTACATTGAGAACCCCCATTCTTTAGCTCATTCTAGATCCTCTTCAGAATACTAGAGATCATGTTTAGTTAGCTGGATAGAGAGAATCAGAGTCAATTGGCTATGAATTTGGCTGCTCTTTTTGCCTCTAAGTCTGCCACAGTGTTACCTTTGGATATATGAGTATTTGTTTTCTAATGTCCCTGGCAGTGCACAATGGTGCACAGTTGCTCTTTTGGCAGCAAAACTGCTCTTAATAGTTCAAGAATCTGATGTCCATATTTAATTTCTTTATTTTCAGAAGTAAGATATCTACGTTTTTCACAAATAGCTCCATGAGCATGTACCACCATAAAGGTATATCTGGAATCTGTATAAATGTTAATACATTTACCTTTTCCATGATGTAGGGCTCTGCTTAGTGCAATCACTTCTGCCTTCTGGGCAGACGTCCCAGCAGGTAAGGCTTGTGTCTCAGTTACCTGTTGGGTGGCGACCACAGCATACCCAGCTCTGCGTTGTCCATTTTCCATGGAGCTGCTCCCATCCGTGAAGAACTCATCTTGGTCTGACAAGTGCTGGGCAGTGATTTGAATACAATCACATATTGAGGGTTCAGAGTCTTTAGACAGCAAAGTGGTAGGATTTAAAGTGGATACTGCCTTCAAAGTGACGTTGGGGTTATCTAACAGAATGGCCTGATATTTACCTAACCGACCAGCAGTTAACCAATATCCCCCCTGTCGTTCTAGTAGGAGTAACACTTAATGTGCAGCATGAACAGTTACCGGTTGTCCAAGTGTAAACTTTGCAGCTTCTTGTAAAGTATCACAAGTAGCAGCAACTGCTATCAAACAAGTGGGCCATCCTCTTGCTACTACATCTAATTGTTTAGAGAAATAGGCCACAGGTCACTTATAAGCCCTAAAGTTTGGGTTAATACCCCGGTACTATTCCTTGTCTTTCTCGGATGAGCAGATCAAAAAGTTTACGCAGGTCTGGGAGGCCCAATCCGGGAGCAGTTAGCAGTTTTTCTTTAATAGTCAGAAAAGCCTTTTGACATTTTCCTGTCCAATTAGGGGGTTCTTTTCCCTCTCCCTTTAGGGCTTTATAGAGGGTTTTGGCTATTAGGCCAAAGCGAGGAGTCCTCACAGTTGCTTGTAAGTAGTAGGGACTGCTACTCTGTTTACAGCCTCCCTTCCATCTAGGAGGAGATTCTGAGTTCCCTGGGACAACTCAAATCCCAAGTACTGCACAGTGGGCAGTGAGATCTGAGCCTTTTTCTGGGACACGTTATATCCTTGTTTAGGTAGGAAATTAAGTAGAATTATAGTATGTTGTCTTGATTTAGCTTCAGTCTCACTTACAATTAGAATGTCATCTACATATTGTAAAATTACTCCTTTTTTAAAATTTACTTTCCTCAGATCTCTTGCCAGAATGTCTCCAAAGATGGTTGGAGAATTTTTAAATCACTGGGGGAGGACAGTCCAACAATATTGGCACTTGGTTTCTGTCTTTAAATCCTCTCATTCAAAGGCAAAGAGTTCTTATGAATCCGTAGCAAGGGGGATACAAAAGAATGCTCTTTTTTTTTTTGAAACAGAGTCTCACTATGTTGCCCTTGGTAGAGTACCATGGCGTCACAGCTCACAGCAACCTCAAACTCTTGGGCTTAAGCGATTCTCTTGCCTCAGCCTCCCAAGTAGCTGGAACTACAGGTGCCCACCACAGTACCCGGCTATTTTTTGGCTGTAGTTGTCATTGTTGTTTGGCAGGCCTGGGCTGGATTTGAACCTGACAGCTCTGATGTATGTGGCTGGTGCCCTAGCTGCTGAGCTACATACAGGTGCAGAGCCAAAAGAAGGCATCTTTTAAGTCTATTACTGTAAACCATAGTTTTAAGCAAGTCAAGCAAAGTTGCCAGAATTGTGAGAAGGGTGAATGTCTTCTACTATTTGGTTTATGGCTCTCAAGTTCTGAACAAACCCATATTCTTGTGTTCCAGAGTTTTTAACTGGTAGAATGGGAGTATTATGAGGAGAGCAGCGAGGTTGGAGAAGTCCATATTCTAAAAATGCCACTACTACAGGTTGAAGCCCTTCTCTAGCTTAAAGCTGTAATGGGTATTGTTTGAGATGAGGGTGGATCTTCCTGGTTTTACCTTGACATGAACAGGGTCCATGAGTGCCCTTCCAGGTGCCCCGGTAGCCCATACCTCAGGGTTGACTTGATTGAGGACTTTAATGGGCAACTCTTGAGGTTCAGCCAAGGGAGTGAGCAGGGCAGCTTGTAAAGCACAGGCATACTCTGGGGGAATTGAGATATGCAACTGTTTACCCTGAAAGTTTACTTGAGCCTGTAATTTAGAGAGAACAACCCAACCCTAGCAGTGGAAAAGGGCATTCAGGCATGTACAGAAAACTGTGTGAGGCATGAATTTCCAATTGCACAGTCTAATGGCTGGAGAAAATATTTTGGGAGGATTTCCCCCGATATCCCAATTACCAGCCTCGAGGCTTCTTGCTAGTTTATAGTTTCCTCCTTAAACACAAAATTTACTTTAGAATGTGCTTTTTAAATTTTTCGGGGAAAAGGTTTTTTGGTTGTTTTTTTTTTTTTTTTGCTACCTCTTATGTTTTGCTTTGCTTTGTCTAATTTTTTTGCATTGTGGCCAACCATTAACGTTTGTATGATTTCCTCTTTTTGAAATGTTTTGGTATTCTCTTGTGGTCAAATACATAGATAGTTTTGTAAAAGAATCATAGGTGTTTAGAAAAATGAGTATTCTCTACTTGTTGGTCACAACATTCTATTGATAAATATATGGAATCGATTTCAAGGTTCTACTGTGAGATGCTCTGAGGCATATGACTAGCATATCTTTCTGGTGGACTGTAACTTTTATCAGTATGAACTCTTCCTGTTTGCCTTTGTGCTTCTTATTTTAAATTATTTCTGGGCTGGGTATGGTGGCTCACACCTGTAAGCCTAGAATTCTGGAAGGCTGAAGTGGGTGGATAGCTTGAGCTCAGGAGTTCCAGACCAGCCTAAGAGTGAGACTCCATTTCTACTACAAATAGAAAAAAAATAGCTGGGTGTAATGGCAGGCACCTGTAGTCCTGGCTACTTGGGAGGCTGAGATAAGGAGACCACTTGAACCCAAGAGTTTGAGGTTGCTGTGAGTTATGATGATGCCCCAGCACTCTACCCAGGGTGACAGTGAGACTCTGTCATAAAAAAAATACCCTAAAATAAATTTAAAAAAAGAAAGAAATTGTTGTTTCTGATTTTAATATTGCTACATAGTTTTTATAGCAATATACCAAACATTTGCTGTTTTTTGAGTAATAAACAATTTACCTTTTCTATAGCAATTGCCTGATATTTGGTACCTATTAAGGTATATATGTATTTCTATACTTTTGTTTTTAAATATCCTGCATAATTTTGTTTATATACGGCACATGGCTCAATGTTTTTTTCTTTCTTTACCTAAACTGAAATTCTGTCTTATAATAGACTAATTTAACCTGTTCCTGTGTACTGTTATTACATATTCATACATAGGCAGGCTCAGGATGGGGCCCTGGAAGCTGAGAGACCAGGGTGCAGAGTTAACCAAATACCTGCCAGCTCGACAAGAAGCTCCATTAGATTCGCCCCTCTCATGTTATTTTATGTTTTCTATTTATCATACTTTCTTCTTTTTAAAATTTCACTTTCTTTGTTTCTTTTACTTTTTAATCTTTTCTTCAGCAATCAATCTTATTTCATTGGTTTTCCTTTTGTGGGTTGGCAGTTTTAGATTCTATTTTTCTAGCAGTTATAATTAAGTTTTGAAGACATGTACTTAAACACAGTTTTATTAAATATTTTAAAGTCATCTAGATCAGAGGTCAACAAACTATAGCCTATGGGCCAAATCCCAACTGCTCCCTGTTTTTGCACAGCCCACAAGCTAAAAATACTTTTTATATTTTTAAATGGCTGGAAAAAAGTCAGAAGAGTAATAATGTTTAATGACATGTGAAAATTTTTTAAAATTCAAGTTTCAGTGTCCATAAATAAAATTTATTAGAATATAGCTATACATCTTCATTTATAACATCTATTACTGCTTTTGTGTTACCATGGGAGAGTTGTGTGGTTGACACAAAGACTATATGGCCCACAAAGCCTAAAATATTTGCAGACTTACCCTTTACTGAGTAAGTTTGCTGATTCCTGAAATGAATGTATACATCCAAATGGATGTATATCCTCCTCACCCCAAATAAAATCAGATTAATTCTTTCTTCCAACCAAGTCTTACTCTATGTCATTCTAATGTTTCATTCATTTGGAGTGATAGTTCCAGAAACTGGAAACAACCTGTATGTCCATCAACAGTGAATGGATAAACACGTTGTAGTATGTCAGGACAATGGAATGTTACTCATCAGTAATGAGCTATTGATACACACAATATGGATGAGTCTGAAAAGCAGGCGAAAGCAGCTAAAAGCAAAAAATTACATACTGTATGATAACGTCCATGTGATTTTCTAGGGAAGGCACAACTATAGTGATTCAAAGCAGATCAGTGGTTTTCAAGGGCCAGCAATGAGGAAGAGGTGACTGGCTACAAAGGAGCATGAGGGAACATCTGGGGGTGATGGAAATATGTTAGATCGTGATTGTGGTTACATAACTATTTATACCTTTGTTAGAATTCATCTAAAAATTAAAATTCATAAATTTTATTGCATATACATTATAACTCAGCAAAGCTAATTTAGAAAACCTGTTTCGGGCAAAACTAATCTTTACTGGGGTTCAAAAGTCCCTACTAAGAGAAGGAGCCTGAGAGAACTCTCTGAGGGGATGGCAAGACTCCATATCTTGATGGGATTTGCTTTACATACATTTAATGCATTTAACAAAACTTAGCTAATGCACATTCAAGATTGGTGCATTTCATTGTATATAAACAGTATACAGAAGAGAATGTTCTGAATATTGAACTCTAGTTAATGATCTGTATACTTGAATATTTAGGGGAAAATGTACTGTGGTCACAATTTATTTCCAAATACCTCAAAAATAAGATGGTTAATGAATGGCTTGATGAATAGATATGTGACAAAGCAAGTATAATAAAGTGTTATTGGCAGAATCTAGGTTTTGGGTGTTCTTCATAAAACTAAAATAAAATTTCTGTTCTGCCTTGGAAGAGGTTGAGTGGTTGTATGTGCTCAGCTTGGCAACCAGACCCACTGTCTTTGAACCGTATCATGTATAAAGAAATAATTGTTAAAATATTTTATGTAGGATATGTACCTTACTCTGCTCACTTTCCCTTCTTCAAAGGCTGAGCAGATAGGTCCAGACCCACACGCTCACCTCGCTTGAGCCAGCAGCTCCCCTGGTCCTTCCTGGTCTCTGACATGCACTGCCCTTGTTTAGATTCCACAGGGGCGGCTTCTCTCTCAGCCTGAGAGGATTACAGGAGTCTAAATGGTTCTGCTCAGACCCTGGAGACAACACACTGTCAAGGCCAGACGCTTCTGGAACTCAACTTGTTGCCAGTACTCTAATGGAAATGTAGCAGAGTCCTGAAAGGTTAGTGTTGGAAGGAACTTAGAAACCATTTCACAGACACAGAAACTGAGGTCCAGACAGGGAAAGTGGCTTGTGCCAGCCATGTGGCTCCATGATAGCAGAGTTTGTTCTAACACCCGGCTCACTCTCCTCCTAATGCTAATGGCTGCAGCCAATCTGACAGCTTCTTGTAAAACACTGCAGGGGAGGATTCCTGGGGTTCATGAGGTGGTAGCAGCTTCATCACGAGTGAGACCTGCTCTCAACCCCTGGCTCTGAGACATTGGGCATGTTACTTAATCTCTAAGACCAGGTTTCCTCAGGAGTAACATAAGAACAATTTTACAGTATTGTGAGGCTCAAATCACAATACTGTAAGGAACAGATGATTTTGAGGAACAGCATCTATGGAGCAGTCTGCATACTGCCCAGGCCTACTAAGCACTCACTCTACAGTCACTGCTAATACGGGTGTTATTTGGAAGTGCACTGATCTGAGATTCCGAGAAACAAGATTTTGGCCTGGTGCTATACTGACTAGCCCTCACAATAATCCCTAAGGTCATAGCATTTTCTGTGTTTTACAAATAAGGAAACGAATATGTCCAACCTCCAATCTTGAAATCTGGATCACATATAAATATTGTATTGTACTAATTCTTTTGGCTCAAATGGTCTCAGCAAAATTACCAACCGGCAAAGTTTATTTTAGTTCCTCCTTCATTCCTTTCTAATCTCTGTTCTTCTCTCCCACCAAATCGGTGAGAGGAAGAGAAAGCTGGGAACAGCCTGGTTTTCCTGGGTGATAGCAACACCTGAGGGAACCACATTTCCTAGGAGCCTCAAGGCCATCTAGAAAGTTCTCCACTTTTCCAGCACAGACAAATTGGCAGACAAACTCAAACAATACTCAAAGAGGGTTCACTAGTGCTAACCCAAATAATACTCCAAGAGGGTTCACTAGTGCTAACCTCAGGGCAGGGGCATCAGCACACTGCTGGTTAACCAACCACCAGCATCCAAACATTTGGGAGCTTGTAAGAAAAGATAATTCTGCCCCCACCCCAAGCAGACCTACTGAATCAGTCTGTGGGGGTGCAGCCCAAGAATATGCATTTTAGCAAGCTGTGCAGGGGATTCTCACACACAGTGAAGTTTGAGAAGGTGCTATTCTAAGGACCATGAGAGTGGGTCAGTCTCTGTAATCTTGCCCTTTCCCAAAATGAGACCACTGATCTGTGCTGAGAGTCTCTCCCAAGGATAACATCAGACCAATAGGGGAAATCTAATTAAAAAAAAAAGTTGTTTCTTTATTTTGGTTACTCTCACATCTCTCTTCTAACAGGTTGTTTTCACTGTCAACAAAATGCCTAAATGAAACTGATGGCTGTGCTGTGTCTGGCAGCACAGGACAAGTCAGAGGAGTGTGAAATGCATGCCCACCTGGCATGGCCCAGCCAGGCAGGGAAACTGCTCCACTGGGAGGACCTTGGCAGGGTGGAAGCAACCGCAGACTAGAAGTGGGCCCCAGGCTGTGTTTAAGAAAACAAAACCAAGAACTCTTTCAGCTGTTCCTGTGTTGCAGGAACCACAGACCCCAGTCAGGCCAGCCTGGCTTCTGACCATGCTCTGTCACTCCCTCACTGTGAGACCTTGGGCATGACCTGGGAATCTCTCTGCCAAGGGGATTACGTGTCTTCAAGTACCTGGCATCTAAGAGGCTTGCAACATAGGTCAGAACCCCCAGCTGTGGCCCTTGTTGTGAAAGGAGGGCAGTGCCAGGCACCAGACAGGGGCAGGGAATGTGAGGCCTTAAGGAAACTAGTGGCCTTCCTGGTCCTTAGGTACAGCCTTTTGAATGAATCCAAATTTTACATAACAAATCCTTTCATTAAGACAGATGCAGCAGAGAAAGAAGCAGCTTTTCTCGTCTCCTTTGGTGCTTAAAAAAGAATAATCTTGAAGGCCAGGTGACTGGCGACTCAGGCCTATAATTCTAGCACTCCAGGAGGTCAAGGTGGGTAGATGTCAAGCCTGAGCTCAGGAGTTCAAGATCAGCCTGAGCAAGAGAGAGACTCCATCTCTACTGAAAATAGAAAAACTAGTCGGGTGTTGTGCCAGGCGCCTATAGTACCAGCTACTCCAAAGGCTGAGGCAAGAGGATTTGGATTGTTCAAATCCAGGAGTTTGTGACTGCTGTGAGCTGTGACACCATGGCACCCTACCCAGGGTGACAGAGTAAGACTCTGTCTCAAAAATTGAATAATTAATTAATTAAATGATCTTGAAATCAGAAGTTCACAGGTTCTCCACCCCTGGTCGGTGGCCACCTTCTTGATAAGCAAAGATCACACTCCCTTCTCCTGGGGCCTTTCATTAATGCTCTTCCTGCACCTTTGCCCCTGTGCCGAGCCTTCTGCGGATATGGGCCCTTATTGGCCATGGCTGTCTCCACAGCTTGTTAGTGGGTAGGGAGAGGGGAAGGGTGGGCTTTAGGTTTGATTAGCCTCAGAGTGATCAGGGTGGGGTGACCCATCTCCAACAGCCCATGTTCAACCTACGAAGAGGAAACCTGCTGGCATTTCCGTTATACCTCATTATGCAAAAATGGTGCCTGTCTCTTCCCAGCCTTAGCTGCACTGTGAGCCTTTCCCAGGCTCCAGGAAAGGAGGTGCAGAGGAAGGAAGAACCTGCCCCTCCACACCTCAGGCAGCCTCACAGCTGCTTGCAGAACCTCTCTCCTTTTCTTCCACTAGCACTCACAGGGACCTGGGTCCTCGAATAAAAATTCTAGTATATTCTCAAAAGCCCAGAGGACAGTGTGTGAGGCTCACAACCATTGCCCTGTGTCCCTGAGGCTGAGGCATGGTGTCTGGTGGAACCAAACAAGGCTACCTGACCCTTGGCATTGCTTCAAGAACTACTACTTTGATGTGTTTCAGTCTAAAAACTCATAATATGTTAATCAAAACCTACACTGGAACAACTCTCAAAGCCAATTTCAAGTCCACATGATGGCTTTAGATATACGGGAAGACTGGAGAAGTTGCTAACAGCAGTTTATTTTCTCATCCTCCTGCCCAGACAAGCCCAGTACACCCCTTCCCCCTGCCCTCACTTCTGTTTGGTTTACACCTTTCTATTTCCTATCTCTCATCAGTCAGATAACTCCAAACTCCATCACCAGAGGCAGAAACTACCAGAGTTCTACACGCAGCTGGAAAAACATTCTGGAGTTTTTGCATCTGGCAGTGAATATCTCACCTCTTAACCAAACTTGATCACAGGGAGAACCTCTCTCCAAATCTGGCCCCCTGCCCAGCTGGGTCCAGTGCCAAGGTGTGGCTGGCACAAGATTAAGTTCTGTAATGTATTAGCTGTAGAGCTGCATTTAATAAAGGGCAAAGAACTTCTGAATGCCCACATTGGAAGAAAAAAGAAACGAGTTAGAGCTCAATGGCCAAGCAGAGGCAGGGCATGGGGGCATGGGAGGGTAAGGTTTCTAAAAGAACCCAAGGGTTATGAAGGAATCTTTGCAGGGACTAGAAGAGACAGCAATCAGTTAATTCATTTCACAAATATTTATCGACACTGGAGCTATGGACATAAGCACTAAAGATGGCTGAATATAAGGCAAGATGTTTTTCTGAAAATCATCCCTCAGAAAAGATGAATTCCAGGCAGTCTTATATTGGAATACCCTCCCTTTCTCCCTTCCCCTTTTCTCATTTCTTTTCTTTCTGTCTCCATTTCGCCGTTTCTTCTTTTCTCCCTTCCTTCTTTCCTTCCTTTGCTCATCTGTTTAAGTAATCCCAGCCATCTGAGAAAAACGCCTTAGCTTGAAATGACCTCTGTGGGTTCATAAAGGTCACCTGATGACACTGGTGAAAAAAAAAAGGCAAAGAAATTGGAACAAAGATTTAGTGCGTCTCCCTAGGGATATGACCTCACAACGAAAAGAGTTTCATGTTTTTGTAAACAAGGCTTTTAAAGATCATTTTAAAATGCAAGTTCTGGAGATGACGGATTTGTACCTACTGGGTAAATGGAAGCAAAACTGTCCTAATGTCATGTGACTGGTAATTGTGGTTTGGGTCAAAATTTCCAAAGTCAGTATCACGTGTGGGTTTAGAGCTGCCTTTCAAATAATGTGGGAGGAAGAGAAAATTATATGTTCCAGGAAATGAGGTAGAGACTCAGAATGCTTCCACTGAAGCTGCTACTTCCCCTGCACACTCTCAAGTGGTGGCTGTCCTCTGCCACCCTCACAGCTCCTAGGCACTGTGGTGGGTCGGTATCCCCTTCATGCTCATTGCTGCTTCCTCATCATTCTCTCCTTCCTTCCAAAACAACCAGGAGGCTGAATCTCCCTTTGAATTTCACCAAATGGTACCACTAACGCCCTCTTTGTTGCAGACACCTGGTGAGTCTGGGTCAGCTCTTCTCATTCCTTGAGGACTTTGAGCTCATTCTCACTCTGCCTTTGTTTTATCTAATGGCGATTTCAATATCCATGTAGAAAATCCTTCCCCGCCTCTCAGTGCTACGTCCTATTCTCCACCAATGATTTGGTCACCTCCACCCTGATCATTCACTCCATGAGTGTACTTTGGAATCATCACTCCCACTAGCTGCAGCCCTCTGCTATCTCGGTTTCCACTAATGCCCTGTGTTTCCAGCTCACTTCTTCTCTTACCCAGACTCTAATAATTTTTTCACCAACTGAGACTTAGAATCTACGACCCAGTGGTGGAGCCTGTGGCTCAAAAGAGTAAGGCACCAGCCCCATATGCCAGAGGTGGTGGGTTCAAACCCAGCCCCAGCCAAAAACTGCAAAAAAAAAAAATTACTTGTTGGTACCTGTGGCTCAAAGGAGTGAGGCACCGGCCCCATATGCCGGAGGTGACGGAGCCCAGCCCCAGCCAAAAACTGCAAAAAAAAAAAAGAATCTACGACCCAATCCATTGATCATTATCCCCTTCATTGCCTCATCTTCTTCTCTATCCAACTTAGACTTCACAGTTGACCATCACAGAACTTCCCTGCCCACCCACACGCCAACTCCCCCTGTTGGATTTGTCTTGGTGAACCTGGTCATGGCTGACCGGGAATGCCCAATCTACAGGGTATCCAAAAGATAGCCCAAAAAGTCACCACACACAAGGAAAATGGAAAATTATACCTACATGTACCTTTATTTATAAACTATTCATTACAAAATTTTATAAAGAGATGGCAAACACGTAGAGAAAAAAAATTTTTTTTGAGACATAGTCTCACTCTGTCACCCTGGGTAGAGTGCCATGGAGTCACAACGCACAAACTTTTGGGCTTGAGCGCTCTTCTTGCCTCAGCCTCCCAAGTAGCTGGGCCTACAGGCATGTACCACCATGTAACACCATGCCCAGCTAGTTTTTTCTATTTTTAGTAGAGACAGGGTCTTGCTCTTGCTCAGGCTGGTCTTAAACTCTTGAGCTCAAGGGATCCACCTGCTTTAGCCTCCCAGAGTGCTAGGATTACAGGCATGAGCCACCACTCCCAGCCTATAGAGAAGATTTGAAAAAATATTTCGTAAAGTCAAAGAAATATCTTACTTGAACTGCTACCCATTGACTTTTGTTACCTGGCTCCACTAAAACAGCTGATGTCCAGACCTCTGAGAATCTCCAGTGGCCAAATCCAATGGGTAATTTTCACACCTCATTTCACTTGATCCAGGAGCAGCAGTCTGTCCCAGAGTAGCCCTCCTCCCTCCTGACACCCTCCTGGGTTGGACACTCACTCCCCCTCCGAGCTTCCCCTGCCTGACTGGCCACTCTCTCTCTTTTTTTTTTTTTTTTTTGAGACAGAGCCTCAAGCTGTCCCCCTGGGTAGAGTGTCTGGCATCACAGCTCACAGCAACCTCCAACTCCTGGGCTCAAGCAATTCTCCTGCCTCCACCTCCCAAGTAGCTGGGACTACAGGCGCCTGCCACAACACCCAGCTATTTTTTGGTTACAGCCATCATTGTTTGGCAGACCCAGACTAGATTCAAACCCACCAGCTCAGGTATATGTGGCTGGTGTCACTTAAGCCACAGGCACCGAGCCTGACTGGCCACTCTCACATCTCTCTGCCTGGGAACACTGGCGTGTTCACAGGTCAGGCGTTGGACCCTTCCTTTACTGTTCCTTGCTGACCTCATCCAGTCTCAAAGACTAAAGAACTCCCAAAGTTAGATCTGTACCCCAGACTCCCAACTTCTTTATCCAACTTACAACTTGACCTCCTACTTGTATGTCCAGTGTCATCCCAGAGCTAACATCTCTTGTCACTCCAGTGTGTTCCTCTTGGTCCTTTCAAGCACAAAAAAAGGGCAAGTCCAGTTTCTCTGGAAAAAAGCATGGCAGTCATCTTTGATTCCTCTCTTCATCTCATCTCTGCATGCAATCAGTCAATCACATTAGCTTACCTTTGAAACACATCTGGAACTTAACATTTCTTACCACTGCTTCTAGTATGGTCCAAGCTCCCAGCATGTCTCACCTGGATTACTGCAGTGGCCTCCTACATGGCCTCCCTGTCTCTGCCTTCATCTCTACCATCCATTCTCCACCAAGTAGCTGGTGTAAACTTTTAAAACTCAAGTCAAATAATACTACTCCTCTGTCCAAAACCCTCCTGTGGCTTCTCACCTTATCCAAAATAAATGGCCAATGTGTGGCCCACAGACCTCACATGACTGTCCTTCACCACCCCATGACCTCATCTCCTACTTCTTCCCCCACACTCATTCTGCGGTTGCCATGCTCTTGCCTTGGGATGTGTGCACTTTGCTGCTCCCTCTTCATAAGACAATTGTCCCCACATTGTCACAGGGCTTGCTCCCTCCTGTTACATGTCACCTTATCAAAGAGACCTTCTTGAATCACACTGTATAAAATGCCAAACCTACCTGCACCCCATCTTCCTATCCCCTCTGAGTATGGCTTTACGCTTTCTCTATAGCCAATCACCACTTGACGCACAGAACAACCGTGTTTTCATAGTGGTCTCTCTCCACCTCATTGCCCAGCCCCATCCCCTCCATGTAGACTACACAGATTGTCTGTTCTGTCCCCTGTTGCTCCCCTGGGGTTGAGCACAGAGACCAGGCACAGAGTAACATCTCCATAAACTGACTAACTGACTGAATGAATGAACGAAGAGAGAAGAACAGGGTAAACTGTCACAGAGTGTTTTATTTGCATCTCTCCTAAAGGAGACATATCCATCCCCACTTAAGGTTAATATCTCCCCACCCCCGATCTGGGGCTGCCCACTCCCTCCAGGGCTTTAGGGCCAGCCTCACTGTGAGAGCTCTTTCCTGTTCTCCCACCTCCTTTGAATCCACTTCAATGCTAGGAGGGTGGGGCCTGAATCCCCGTTTCACAGATGAGTGGAACTAAGACTTCCCTAATGGCAAAGCCATGGTTTTAAACATGGCCGCCTCCAGCTAGGAGTCCGATGGAAGACCAGTGGGCTATGAAATGATACTTGAGAGAGCACATTCTCTAGAGGAGCCAGCACAGTCAAACACTAGGAACATGGTGTTCCAGAAGACTTTGGCCTTCCTCTCTCTTAGTCCTGGGGAAAGTCCAGCTCCATCTTCCAGCCATCGTTCCAGGTAGCATTCAAGGGCATGCTTCTAATTGGAGACGCTAGAAATAGATTTTCCTGTCCTTAAAAAGGCAAAAACCACATCTACACAGAGCTGGATTATTGGGAATTGGCCACTTGGGGGATGGGAAGCGAAATTAAGCAAAAAGCTTTTGCAGTGAATTCCGGTCTCTGGTGGGCACCTGCAGCTTCTCCCAGGAGTTTTTCCTGCCCAGGATGCAGCATCCCCAAGTTGAAGGAAAAAAGTTTCTTACTAGCTGGGCTGAATACAAATAAATTCAGATTCTATGGAAATGCAGAGGCTGACTCCTGAGTTTAAGAGACATTTAAAACAATAAAAAGATTGTAGCACTCGCAGAAATGCTTCAGATGTAGAGAGAAAGCATGCAAATGTGCTGAGCTTTTAAATCCCACATTTCAGAAAGGAAGCAGTTCTCTATTCCCAAGACCTGAATGTTCCAATCTTCCAAAGAAAGAGGCCCAAACGAAAAGGTCTGCAGAAGCCAGGGACTTGGAAGCACCTACGGCAGCGAACAACAGCCCTCTAAAGTCCCAAGGTGTAGGGCCCTCACTGCCCCCTCCAGCATTCTGGCCCAGACATAAGGCTGATCACAGTCTCCAAACCTAAAACCCAGGACACACCATCAAGAACAATGTTTTTTTAAAGGTGGTATATGTTCACAGTAAAGTATTATTCAGCCTTTAAAATGAGGGAAATTCTGTATTTTGGGACAACTTGGATGAATCTGGAGGCATTATCCTTAGTGAAATAAGCCAGATACAGAAAGACAAATACTGTGTGATGTCACTTATATGTGAAATCTAAGAAAGCCAATCTCACAGAAGCAGAGAGTAGAATGGTGATTACCAGGGGCTGGGGATGGAAGAGGTTGGAAAGATGTTGATCAAAAGATACAAAAGTCCAGTTAGAAAGAATAAATTCAAGAGATCTATTGTGTAGCATGGTGACTATAGTTGATAATAATGAATAGTATATTTGAAATTGCTAAGAGAGTAGATTATCATTTTTTTTTTTTTGAGACAGAGACTCACTATGTCACCCTGGGTAGAGTGCCGTGGTGTCACAGCTCACAGCAGCCTCAAAATCTTGGGCATAAGTGATTCTCTTGCCTCAGCCTCCCAAGTAGCTGGGACTACAGGCAACCACCACAACGCCTGGCTATTTTTTGGTTGTAGTTGTCATTGTTTGGCAGGCCCAGGCTTGATTTGAACCCACCAGCTCCAGTGTATATGGCTGGCGCCCTAGCCACTGAGCTATAGGCGCCAAGCCAGAGTATGAAGCTTATAAATCATTACAAAAAGAGTGGGGGCTCAGAGAATGACCAAAATTAGGTTTTGGTGGTAAAAAAACTTATGGGAGGGAGAGAAGAGGAGGCTTGGCTAGCAAAGGTGGTCTTGTTAGGTAGATGAAACTTCACAGGCAGTAGCCCTCAGAGAGAAAGTAAATGTTTCTCTCAGACCTTTAAAGGTATCAGACCCTCAGCTAGATCTGATTGTATCAATGCAGATTCTCAACAGGTGCAAATTTTCCTCACCAAAGACTGCTCCTTCAAGTTGCTGGCTGACATCCATCTCAAAATATGTCATAGAGATATATTTTGGGTAAAACATTTTTTATTTTCTCCATGAGAGTCCCCTGATACTTCCCCTCAGAGATACTTACCTGACACTCAACTGATTTGGCATTTGCTGCTCCCCACCATCCCCTTCTATATACATATCAAATATAAATTGCCCGGGCGGGGCGCAGTGGCTCATAGCATTCTGGGAAGCCAAAGTGGGTGGATCGCCTGAGCTCAGGAATTTGAAAGTAGCTGGAGCAAGGTGAGACCCTGTCTCTACTAAAAATAGAGAACAAAACAAAACAAAAACTAGCCAGGCATTGTGGTAGGTGCCTGTAGTCCCAGTTACTTATGAGACTGTGGCAAGAGAGAGGATCACTCAAGCCCAAGAGTTTGAGGTTTCTGTGAGCTGTGACACCAAGGCACTCTACTCAAGTGACAAATGAGATTCTGTCTCAAAAAAAAAAAAGTATATATATGTGTGCATGTGTATGTATACACATAAAAGAAATTTAAATTGCACATGAACTTTATAGCCACCCTGTATATATAAATTGTCCGGAAGCCCAGCCTCTCTCTCCTGGAGAAGACCTGGGAGAGCAGAGCAGAGCTGCCACTGGGGACATGTAAATGGACAGGACGCCAGGCTGGAGGTCTTCAGGCCTGCACGCAAGCAGGGCACACCCCTGCAGGAAGAAGCTATTAGGACTTCTTTTTGTGTGTGCTCATTTAAAAATTATCTTTTTAAAAATTCTGATCTGCTTTTGTTTTATAAATAATAAAGTTGTGTGAGTGTATAATTTATGCATGAATAGATACACATATTAGGGTGTGTGCTCACAAATATTTTATAGCTGTGTAATCAAGAAAGTTTGGAGACGACTGCAGTAGAACTTTCTTTCTTGGCCTGGATAGCACATCTGGCCTCTCTTACCCTGTGCTCTCCCCATACCCTGTCCTGGCGGCTCATTCTCTTCTCAAACAATTATATCTCCCTGAGATTCAGTGGCTGGCCTCTAAAGACTCCTGCAGGAATCTGTTACTTGTTACTTGTATAATCACCAGGAGGAGCTGAACCTTGCCCCTGGCCAGCCTCAGGTTCCCTTTCCCAGGCCTCTCCCTCACCCCCACCTCCTGACCCATCTCCTACCTGTGCTCCCACCAGACTGCTTCTTTGTATTCTCTGTGCCCGGCAGCAGGCCCCGAGTGTCCCATCTCTGTGGTTCCCCTCAACCCTGCAGGTCTTAAATCTCATCTGACTCCGAGGCCCACCTCAGAGGCCTCATTCACCAAGAAGCTTCTCTGGATAACCAGGAGACACAGCCTCCAGGGCCCCCCAGAAACGATACCAGTGAGACTTTGTAGAGGCCACACTGGGTCAGGAGCAGCTCCAGAGTTGGTGGTGCTCAATGCAGAACAAACATGTGAGTGCGCTGTTCAAAAAGAAAGAAAAAGGTGCTGCTGAAAGCACTAAAATATGAAGTTTTTCCTTTCTTCCATGGTCTCTCCTTTGACCTGTCATGCTGATTATTGTTCTTTATTTAATGTTGTGCTCCATCAGGCGCTGGGATACTGAGGCGGAGTGCACAGTTGGTAGGGGGTGGTTGGGAAAGATGATTCTATGCGTGCCTCTCACAGTTCTTCCCTTCTGGCCTGGCTGAGTCCTGCACCTTCTGCAGGGGTAGGGCAGGAGCAGCTCCTTCATCCCTACCTCTGATGCTCCTGCATGTCTGTCCTGGAGAATTGTCCTCCTGGCACACAGGGTCTCCGAAGGAAGAAGTCAGATAGGTTGCAGAGAAGCAAGGCTAGATACAGTATTACCTCTCTGAGCCTTAGTTTCTTCAGCTGTAAAATGGCCACAGCCCCTTATGTCGTAGGATTTAGAATAAGATTCAGAGAAAGAATATAAAGGTACTAGCTTAAGGTTTTCTTGTTTTGTCAGGTCTGAAGTCAGCCATTAATGAACTAGAAAAACAAAAGGGTCCCAATGGGGCAGTGGCTCAGTGGGTAGGGCAGCGGTCCCATATGCCGGGGGTGGCTTGTTCAAACCCGGCCCCAGTCGAACTGCAACAACAACAAAAAATAGCCGGCATTGTGGATGGTGCATGTAGTCCCAGCTACTTGGGAAGCTGAAGCAAGAGAATCCCCTAAGCCCAAGAGTTGGAGGTTGCTGTGAGCTGTGTGATGCCACTGCACTCTACGGAGGGCGATAAAGTGAGACTGTCTCTGCCAAAA
>NW_003852542.1:2238638-2240909 GCF_000181295.1 Otolemur garnettii | reverse complement strand
AAAAAAAAAAAATTTTTTTTTTAAATTGTAAAAATTATGCTTCCTGTAAGACTTTTATTTATCCATTGATGTGGCCATGTGTTGTGAAGAAGGAAGTTGAAAGATGATTATTCAATGACATAGAAAAGGACTGAGAGGGTCGGATGTTCTCCCCATCTCCCAGGGAAATACAGGGAAAGGAAAGACTTGCTCAATTTCCCAGAATGTCTCTGAATTCCTGAATGTGCACTCCCTTAGATTCCACACCTGGGGGGATGCAGTGATGTGCTAGAGCCAGCTTGTCTGAGCTCTAAAACCTGATTGTGCACATCCCTTCCTAGCTCTGTGCCCACACCTTCACAGTGGTGACCTCAGTGGGACTGTTTTCCCAATGAAACAGCCAATTGCTACATCATCTACATAATTGATTCTTCCTCCACTTCCTTTTTCTCTTCATTCACTTTATCTCCCCTTCCTGGGGAGGCCCGGCTCTGGTACCAGCTCTTCTACAGAGTCTCCCGGGAGACCCCAGATTATTGCAGGGCATGTTGTTTGTACTCAGACAGTATTTGCAACTGGCTGCCTAGAGTTAGGTGTTAACTAGGTTAACTAGCTACAGTGCTGCTTTGGTTTAAAAAAAAAATGTGAGCAGCATGTCCTCAGGGTTTGATAGATTGAAAAATACTCAACTTGGCACCAGAACTTGTAAGTGATGAATCAGTAGAGGGGAGAATTAATTTATTGGCTTAGGTGTGGGGAATATGCACAAAAGGGTATGTGTCACATGTCTGCCTCCCTCCCCCAGATGAGCAACTCTGAGGAACCAAGCCTGGATTCCCTGGCAGGCCCCCAGCATTGCTACCCTTTCCCAAAGTGGAGCGGGGAGGTGTGCAGGCTTCGAAGGCCCCTGGGTATCATCCTATAGCACAGTGCAAAGAGGCATTTGCAGGACCAGAGGAGATGGCTCCCTCCCATCCCTGCCCCCTACTCCAGGGAAAAGGCTGAGACTCAAAAGACTCCCACACAATGTCTCCATTGACACTTGTGGCCAAATCAGCTCCTGGGTGCCATGGAAACCTCTCTTGGGAGCCCCAAGGGAAAGCAGCCCGTCCAGTCCTTCCACACTAGGCCTATTGTCCCGAGATCCAGTCTTCCCTGAAAGCACCCCCAACCCGCCATCAGCCCCTTCCCCGGCTGCAGCTCCTGCCTCCTGCCCACCCTCTAGTGACACCAGCTTTCCCTTACTGGCTTGGCCTGAGGAGCCAAAGGGGTCTCACCTATTACAGGATCCACTACCCAGATCCTGCCCTCCTTGCTCCCCATGAAATCAAGGCAGTCCCAGTAGTGAGGCAAGAGAGCTCATTTGTTAGTTGGTGGAGGGGGACCAGGCAGAGAAGGCACCTCTCTCTGGATGGGGCAGCCTTATTATCTAAGCAGGCCGTCCAAATCTGGAGGGAGGCCAGGCTCTAGAAAATAGTTCTAGAATAAATCCATCTGTGCCACCCAGTCTCTAGTTTAGGCTGCAAGCTCCACCCATTCTTCTCCCCTCTTCCAGTCCTGGAAACTTCCCCAGGAGTTGCCCCACTGCTGGTCCCTACCCCCGCAGCACTCCTTCCCCTACCCCTCCATGTCTCCTTGGGCCAAGGCCAAGCTGCACAAATTCTGATGCAGAATAAAATCAGAGAATGTTGGATCAGAAAGAGGCCTAGGAAACCAGAGCCCTGTGTCCCTCTTCTGCTGCACCTCTACGTACCATTTTACTGGGGATGATGGGCCACTTTTCCCTGCTCTGACTAGAAGAACTTTATTGCCAGCCAGGAGTCTCCCAGATCCTTGGGAGCAGTAAAACTCAGAGGGGCTGGAAGTCCCCAACCCAGCCCAACCAAAGTGGGGGAGTCAACACCTAGACAAAAGGGCTAGTGATAACAGCACCTTCTCCCACCAGCAGTCCCCCAGGATGTACCCATGACTGCTCCCTTCACAGGTACCAGGAAGGCCACAAGGGCAGCTCACTGGAAGCAAAGGCACCAAATCAGGGAAGGAGGCGTCATTTGGAGGGTAGCAGAGAGAGAGCCTGGGCCACCTGAGACAGGGTATATAACCTCCCTTAGCCTCTATTTTACGTTCTGTAGAAAGAGAATAATGAAAATTGTCTATCCATCTTTTGGTTGTAAGAATATGACAAGATATTGGGCGGCGCCTGTGGCTTAAAGGAGGAGGGTGCCAGCCCCATATGCCTGAAGTGGCAGGTTCAAACCCAGCCCCGGCCAAAAACTTCAAAAAAAAAAAAAA
>NW_003852542.1:2215414-2238519 GCF_000181295.1 Otolemur garnettii | reverse complement strand
GGCATCATAGCTCACAGCAACCTCCAACTCTTGCACTCAAGCGATCCTCTTGCCTCAGTTTTTCTATTTTTAGTAGAGACGGGGTCTTGCTTTTTGCTCAGGCTGGTCTCGAACTCGTGAGCTCAAGCTATCCACCTGCCTCGGTCTCCCAGAGTGCTAGGATTACAGATGTGAGCCACTGCGCCCAGCCACATCATGGTACTATTATCATCTATTCTATGACAACATTTTACCTCCAGAACTCTGGGTACCAAGTTAGCTGTAGCGGGGTATAAGAGTCTTGGGAAGCAAAGGGAAGGCCTTAAAGTGACCCCCAGAAGCCCTGGACCCACCCCAAAGCAGGAGTCCTTGGCCTGAGGAAGAATGAGAGGGCCAATGGTTGAGTTGTGGGCAGCTATGGACCTCAGCAGGGGGGCCTGCTAATACTATAGTTGGGCTTTAACAGGGGGTGGCCAGTTAGGTTCTGGAATGTCCAAGAAAAACAAACTGGTTATTCTGAGTGAAATCACAGCTTGGCTAAGGCGGGCTGGGTCTGCTTTAAATTAAACACAGCATTTCTGAGATTCTTTTCATCTCCTTGCCACTGCGGGTTAGTGGAGACATTACCTCACCTCACCTTCCGCTCTGAAGTGGGAAAGCTGACAGGGCGTGGGCCTGGGGGTAGGGTTGGGAGGGAGGCTGGAGAGCCCACTAGGACTCCTGGGAGGCCCTCCTCACTCCAAGAGCCTAATCTCCCACTGGGGCTGGAGCAGTGGATATGTGGGGACAAGGACGGATGGGAGATGCACCAGTGTGCAGTGTAATTCTTGAGGAATTACAGCATTTTCAAATACACTGCTTTTTTAGGAACACTTGAGAAAACTAGACTGCAGCCTTTCAAGTCCAAGGTTGGCTCCTTTCTGGCTTTCTAATGAGCATTTAGGTGGTGGCTGGACCTGTCAGGTCCTCAGCAGAATCCCGATGTATTTTAGCTCAAAAGCTGATGGAGAGACAAGTTTCCCCACTGAGTATTTTTTGGCCAAGGGTGGAGTTCCCTTCTAGTTTTGGAATTTGCTTTTGACCAGCATTGCCACCTTGTTAAATCCTAGAAAATCCTACAATGCTGGAGTGCAGTAGACCTGAGTATGAATCCCAACCCCTGTGTGAAGGTTACCTAATCTTACTGTGATCCTAAATATCCTCTTCTTCAAAATAGGGGCCAGGGTGCCTACCTTTTCAGGATTATTAGAGGGTTAAATGAAAGGTAGGTTCAAAGTTCTTTCATTTTAAGTGAAGTACGCCCCAAATTTCTTTGATTATGAGAAATCGAAACTTCCTCTGGCTGCCTTATGTAAAAGAGAAATTGTTTGGACAGAATCAGGGGACTTTCATGAAAACAGAGTGCCAGAGAACTGGAATCAAGGAGAAAAAGGATTTACAGTTTTTCTCCTCTCTGTCCCCACAATTCTGGGCTGTTTGCTTCCCTCAGGGTCTCAGTGCCAGCCTCCTTTCCTTGCTGACCATGGACTTAGAGTGCTGGCCTTGGCCTGGTGTCATTTCCTCATGTTAGGTTCGTGGTTAGAGCTCAGTGAAGGAGCACGTTTCCATTGTGCTGCTTTGTTTTGTCCATCCATATTAGCGTGCCAAATCCTCTGTCCCTCTAGATCCCTCACTCTCCTTTCTTCTCCACCCTGCCCTGTCTATGGGACTGACCTGAAGGAACTGTCAGCTGAGCTCCGTCACTTTCTGGGTTCTGACCAAGCTCAGCCCCCTGCAGGGACCAGTGGGAGAGAGGAGGGCAGGAGGAAGGCACCTGCAGGTCACCTGCTCTTCTAGTTCTTTGCCTGGACGGGGGTGGGGTGGTGGGGTGGTGGTGGTGGAGTATCTGGTTCCTCTACTATAGGCCACAGCAACTTCCTAACGAGCCCCTCCTTCACCTGTACCTCTTTTTGGGTTCTTGTGACCATTTCCTCCTTGGTTAAGGTGACCAGATTTTTTTAACATTGGTAAAGGGGGACACCATTGTGGGGGTGTGGGGGGGGCTATTGGCTGAGCTGTTTATGGTTAGGGACCCTGGTGGGGGGAGGTACTTGTTTGTTCCAGACAGTTTGGCTCCTTCTGAGCTAATTGTCCTTGCCTAGAAGCAAGGGAGGGAGCCAGTATCCTTCTGATAAGGATTCCACCTGGGCCACCTTGCCCAGGGAGGGGAGTAGGGAGTTTATATTAGCCTTTTCATTTCCAAATGAAGTTACATTAACCTCTTCATTCCCAAATGGAGTTACATTAACCTTTTCAGCAGCTAAAAACCGTATATTCCCTTCCCATTCTCCCGCCGTTCCCTAGCTTGTCGTACATTCTTTCCAAAAATCGGGACTTTTTTAAAACACTGCAGGACACGGACAAATTGTTAAAAAGCGGGATGTCTGGTCACCTTATCCTTGGTTCCTTCACACTCACAGTGATGATGGCTGTCCATGGTTCCTATTCTGGAGATGTCCCTTGGAACTGTCCCTTTTCCTTTCCTTTATCTGTACTGCCCTGGCATCATCTGATATAACCAGATCAAGGGGGAGATGGCTTCATCTCATCTCCTTGCCTCACCTTCCAGTCTGGTTCCTGTAAGAGGCAGATGAAGAGTCAGACCCTCTGGGCTTTAGATAAACATTAGAAATAAGATATCCAAGACTAAAAAGATAACCAGAATTCTGCCAGGAATGAGAAATAATACATGTGCACCAGGTGCAGTAAATTCTTATGTTAAGAAGCTTTCTGTTTTCCTGGGAGAATGTGACCACATGAAAGAGTTGGAAATAGGACATTCATTTGCTCAATGCCTATTCTCTTTCTTCAGACACAGTCAGCATTGTCCAGGATATCTTCCGTGGACAGAAGATATTTTAAAATTATTGATTTCTCCGTACTTTTATTCCCGCATTCATAGGGTCAATCACCAGAACACCTATCTTTTCCTTTCCTTTTCCAGTTTGACTCACGCACATCTCACTTCTGCATTTGATAAAGACAGTTGCCTGTGGCTGTGTCTCTGGTCCATCTTCCGGTCTGTTCCACAGTCCCCTATCAAACCATCTTGCTTGACCCACATCTAAACATATCACGGCCCAGATCAAAGCATTTCATGGCTTCCTGTTGAAGTGTCCAGGTCTCTGCAGTCAGTTTCCAGCTATTTGGCCTCGCTTTTACTTCAGGAACCCCCTACTCCTAAAACGTCAGATCTTTTTCCTGAAAGAATCAGGACCTCTTTGTCCCTCCTACCCCCCTCTCCATCTTCCACAAGCAGCCCAAATCCCACCACTCAGCTAAGGTCTTC
The DNA here is from genome assembly GCF_000181295.1 of Otolemur garnettii. Lineage (NCBI taxonomy): Eukaryota > Metazoa > Chordata > Mammalia > Primates > Galagidae > Otolemur > Otolemur garnettii. Next base: position 2,235,212 of record NW_003852542.1, on the reverse strand, counting down.
CCTGTCCACTTGGCCAGCAGGGGCTCCTCCTATTGAACCTCTAAACTACCTGCCTATCTTCAGAGGGGGAGTCCTGACCTGGCCTTGTGAATGCCAGGGGATCCCAGGCCTTCTTTTCCTATTAAAAAACAACAACAACAACCCCCAAAACAAACAAACAAAAAAAACCACATGACTTCTGCTCCTTTTGAGTGAGGTAAAGTATCCCTTAGTTTCGACCATCTTTGGTTATGCACATACAGAGCTTTGAGTATTCATAATACTTGTGATCATTCAATTCTGAGTTGCAAGGCCAGGCGTGGTGGCTCATGCCTGTAATCCTGGCTCTCTGGAAGGCCGAGGCAAGTGGATGGCTTGAGCTCACTGTTATGCCCAGATCTTGAGGGTCCCAAAGACCACTCAGGAGCCGATTTCCAATGCAAAAGCAAAAGAGCCTTTATTCAAGCTTGAGCCCAGACCCTCAGATTATCCCGGCACAGTGGGGCAGTGCTGAGGGCCCTGAGTCTCTGCACACGAGGGTTTTTGTTGCAGTCACAGCAAGGGTTGGGGAGGGGTTTCCAATGGGCAACTCTTCTGATTGGGTAGCCCATTTATAAGCAAGACCTCCAGCCTGCAGCTGATTGGCTCTGACTAGGGGCAGTTATTTCCAGTAAGTGTTTCTGGTTTCTCCCTGTTATAGGGCCCAAATGGAGTCCCACACAAGATGGAGTCAGTTTGGCCTGGTCTTGGCCTGTTCTCTCATTCCCCCCTCATCTTGTAAGAGGACCCAATCATGGGTCCAGAGCAGTGGCTCCTAGTTCTATGGTATCTGGTAAGTCTGCTAGGGGTCTATACTGTGATCTTAGGACCATGAGTTGCACCGTTCCCACCCACTCTTTGATAAAAGTGATGAGTCTATTGATGACACAGGGTCCAATAGTCAATAGTAATATCGGTATGAGTAGGGGTCCAGCAAGGGCAGATACCAGAGTTGTCAACCAGGGGGACCAATTAAACATTGCTTCTTTGTTTTTTTTTTTTTTTTTTTTTGAGACAGAGCATCAAGCTGTCACCCTGGGTAGAGTGCTATGGTGTCATAGCTCACAGCAACCTCCAACTCCTGGGCTCAAGCGATTACAGGCGCCCGCCACAATGCCTGGCTATTTTTTGGTTGCAGCCATCATTGTTGTTTGGCGGGCCCAGGCTGGATTCGAATCCGCCAGCTCAGGTGTATGTGGCTGGCACCTTAGCCATTTGAGCCATAGGCACCAAGCCTAAACATTGCTTCATACCAACTCTGTGACTGTTCCCGCTCTAGTTTTAGTTTCTGGAGACCTTCTCTAACCAGTGCCATGGATTCTTTGACCACTCCTGAATGATCAATATAAAAGCAACATTCTTCCCCTAGGGCTGCACATAAACCGCCCTGTTGTAAAAACAACAAATCTAGCCCTCTTTTATTTTGGAGCACTATTTCTGAAAGGGAAGTAAGGGATTCTTGAGGGTGGGAGATAGATTTTTTCCATTCTCTCTATGTCCAAGTCTATTGCAGACCTTAGAGCTCCATAGTTCCAGTCTTGCAGGACAAGTGCTGAGACACCTGTTCCTGCTCCAGCAAGTCCTAATCCTAAAATAACAGATAAGGTGACAGTTGTGATGGGCTCTCTTTGGACTCAGTGACTATAACTTTATAATCTTTGGTATATTACTTCCTTTTCATGGGAGATGAGTTTGGGAATCAATTGTACCAGGATACAGAAGTCTCTACATCTGTCTCTACCATGGCCTGGGCACACATAAAAATAATGTTTTTCCCATCCAGTTGTATCTATGAAGTCATCTAGGTCTACAAGGAGTTCCGGGAACCAAGTGCCTCCGGGGTGGATCCCCAAGGTCAGGTTAAGAATGGTCCCCATACTGGTGTCTATGATCTGCCAGGTTACATTTAGAGGCTGATGTGGATTCGGGGAGGAGGCACAAAGAATACATACAGTTAGCAGTATTATATAGACGATGTAGAGCACCTGAGCTTGAGTTTTAAGGGGTTGTTTTTGTCCTGCTCAATTTTCCATTGTGGGATGAAGTCTTCTCTGATGGTGAAGGGGTCTGCTAGCCTGGCGTGGGTGTAGTGGACCCAGGTGGCCATCCCGTCAACCTTGAGGGCGGTGGGTATTGTCAGGACAACGATGTAAGGTCCTTTCCACCAGGGCTCAAGTGTCTTTCGTGGGTGTCTTTTGATGTAGACCCAGTTGCCAGGTCATAACTTGTGTGGTTCTGGGATGGGGCTGGCCTTGTAAATAGCTCTCAGGTGAGGCCAGATGTCCAAGTGGACCCACTGGAGACATTGTAAAGAAAGGAGTAAGTTATGGTCTTCTAACTCTGCTATTAAGTCTGATTTCAGGTTGGGGGTAATAGGAGGGGGTCTACCAAACATGATTTCATAAGGGGTAAGCCCTAATATATAAGGGGAGTTTCTGACTCTATATAGGGCATAGGGAATGAGAACCACCCAGTCCCCACCAGTCTCCATGGACCCTCCACCAGTCAGGGTCTCTTTTAAAGTTCTATTCATTCTTTCTACCTGCCCCGAGCTTTGGGGGCGATATGCACAATGTAATTTCCAATCTTCCTCCATTGCTGTTGCCACCCCTTGCATTACCTGGGAGATGAAAGCTGGCCCATTGTCTGATCCCAGCAGGGTGGGGAATCTGTACCTGGGTAAGATATCTTCCAGTATTTTCTTGGCCACCATTTGTGCCGTCTCATGCTTGGTGGGAAAAGCTTCGACCCAACCAGAGAAAGTATCTATTAAAACTGAGAGATACTTATATCCATATTTACCTGGCTTGACTTCAGTAAAATCTACTTCCCAGTAAGCACCTGGCTTGTTACCCCGCAGTCGGGTGCCTTGGCTTGTGGGACCTGCCCTAGCGTTAGTTAACCCGCAGGCCTTGCAGATGGTTACAATCTGTTCTACTTTGTCGTCTAACTGTTCAATTTTGATGTTGGCATGGTGGACAAGATCTTTCATTTTCCTGGTTTCCATGTGGGTAGCCTGATGCATGCGCCATAGCACTTGGAGTCTGAGCTGTGCAAGTAGTATTGTCTTACCATCGCAAGTGTGCCACCAGCCATGTGGGCAGTGGACCATGGGTGTTTTCTTTATCCATGCAAAGTCTTCCTTGTTGTAATTTAGCTGCTTGGGCAGTTCTGGGGGTCCTGGATCTGGGAGTTGCAAGGCTAGCACTGGATCCACTGTGAGGGCTGCCTCTTTGGCTTCCTGGTCCAACTGATGGTTTCCCCTCACCACTGGGGTGCTTAATTTCCAGTGTCCTGGGCAGTGGATGATTGCTTACTTCTTTGGTAACCAGATGGTGGCCAAGGGATCTAAGATTTCTTGTTTGTTTTTAATAGTCTTTCCCTTAGCTGTTAACAGACCTCTCTCGGTAGATTGCACCATGAATGTGGGTGGTTGCAAAGGAGAATCGGCTATCAGTGTAGATGTTGATTTTTCTGTCCTTACCCAAAGTTAAGGCTTTGGTGAGGACAATGAGCTCCGCCTTGTGGGCCGAGGTCCCGGTGGGGAGGGCTCCTGTCCAAAGGGTTTCAGTCTCTGAGATTACTGCTGCCTCCGCATACTTGTGTCCTTTTTTCATGAAACTGCTACTGTCCAGGTTTCCTCAGCATCTGGCAGTGGCTAGTCGGTCAGGTCCTGTCGGAGGCTGTGGACTTGGGCTAATATGTCTGCACAGTCATGGAGGGGAGCCTCAGTGTCCGGGTTTGGCAGCAGGGTAGCGGGGTTAAGGGCAGTGCTGGACAAGAACTGGATCCGTGGTGGATTCAGCAGCAAGCCTTGATAATGGGTTAACCAGGCATTGTTCATCCACTAGTCTGGGGGTTGTTTCAGGACTCACTCAATGGCATGAGGGGTGGTTATTAATAGCTCCTGTCCCAAAGTTACTTGTCTGCATCCTTTACTAGCAAAGCTGTAGCTGCTGTAATACGCAGACATGGGGGCCAACCTGCCACCACTAGGTCCAGTTTTTTTGATAGGTATGCCACCAGCCGATTCCATGGCCCTAGGGTTTGTGTCAGCACCCCTTTGGCTATTCCTTTGTGTTCGTCCACATAAAGGTGGAAGGGCTTCATAATGTCAGGGAGGCCCAATGCAGGGGAAGATAGCAGGGCAGTTTTGAGTTTCTGGAAGGCCTGCTCCATGTCCTCTGTCCAGTGGAAGGGACGTCCTTCCTTGGTGGCTTCATATAGGGGCTTAGCTATCTTAGAAAATCCAGGGAACCATAGCCTGCAGAACCTGGCCAATCCTAAGAATTCCCTAACCTCTCTTGGTGAAGTAGGGGTAGAGATCTTTTTTTGTTGGCCAGGGCTGGGTTTGAACCCACCACCTCCAGCATATGGGGTCAGTGCCCTACCCTTTTGAGCCACAGGCACCACCCAGGGGTAGGGATCTTTAGCACAGTTTCTTTTCTAGCTTCAGAGAGCCATCTCTGCCCATCCTTTAGGATATAACGCAAATAACTTACAGTCTGCTGGCAGATCTGGGCTTTCTTTGTTGATGCCCAGTATCCTAGGTTTCCCAGGGTGGTGAGCAAGTCTCTGGTGCCCTGCCTGCAGCTCTGCTTGTCGTTGGTGGCTATTAAGATGTCATCCACATACTGGAGGAGGGTGAGGTCAAGGTGTTGTCTACAGTACTCACCCAGGTCTTCATGCAGGGCTTCGTTGAATATGGTCGGGGAATTTTTGAACCCTTTTGGCAGGTGAGTCCAGGTCAGTTGCCCACTGATACCTTTTTCTGGGTCCCTCCATTCGAAGGTGAACATAGCTTGGCTCTGGGGTGCCAGAGGCAAACTAAAGAAAGCGCCCTTCAAGTCCAACATAGTATACCACATCTGGGAGGGGGCTAGGAAACTTAAGAGTATGTATGGGTTGGGCACAGTCGGGTGTATTTCCATTACCCATTTACTGACCTCCCGTAGGTCCTGCACTGGGTGATAATTGTTGGTGAGTTGCTTTTTGACAGGTAGCAAGGGGGTGTTCCATGATGACTGGCATGGGACTAAAATTCCCACCTCAAGGAGGTGCCTGATGTGTGGGAGGATTCCTTTTCTTGCCTCCGGTGACATGAGGTACTGTTTTACCCGTATGGGCTTGGCTCCAGGTTTGAGTTCTACTATGACTGGGGGTTGGTGTGCCACTAACCCCATTCCTCCCGTTTCTGCCCATGTGGATGGGTAAGAGCGCAGCCAATCAGATACATCAGAGTATGTCTGTGGAGGCTGTTGGTGGAGTCTGTATTCATCCTTCAGGTGTACTGTCAAAACTTGGATGGGGTGCCCCTGCCCATCTGTGACTTGGGGACCTTCTTGCCTGAAGGAAATCTGAGCCCTGATATTACTTAATAGATCCCTTTCTAGTAACAGGTATGGGCAGTCTGGGATGACCATAAACGTGTGGGATACCCAGCCTGAGCCTAGGTCCACAGTTCTTTGGGTGGTCCATGAATATTGTTTCATCCCAGTGGCACCCTGCCCCCAGGACTTTTTGGTTGCTAATTTGCCTTGATCTTCGATTAGGACCAAGTGTTGAGTGCCTGTGTTGACTAAGAAGTATATTGGAATCCGGAGTCCCCTCCATTCTGAGGGTTATCCTGGGTTTGGGGAGGAGATCCAAACCCCATCCTCTCTAGTCACTGAGCTCACCCAGCTCCAAAATGTGGGCTTTATTGCGGGAGAGGTTGCTGTTGTCTTGCTTTGGGGGGCACTCCCTGGCCCAGTGTCCAATCTCTTTACAATAAGCACATTAGTCTTTCTGTAATCTTGGGTGATCTTCCCAGGATCGCTCCTTACCTTCACCAGTGGCAAGTCTCCACAATCTTCGTTCCTGTTCTTCAGAGGAGTCCGCCGTAGAGGCAAGCAGGATCTTGGTGAGGTCTCATGTCTGCTGCTGTTCGCTCAGGTCTGCTTTTCCTCTGGGGTTTCTCTATTGTTGTATACCCTCTTAACTACTGTAAGTAAGTCTTGCAAGGATTTTTCAGCTAGCCTATCTATTCTCTGAAGTTTTCTTTTAATATCAGGAGCCGACTCATTAACAAAGGCCATAATGACAGTGGCCTTACTCTCCTCAGCCTCCAGATCCATGGGTGTATAAGTATGGAACACCTCCATGATCCTTTCTAGGAAGGCTGTGGGAGATTCAATCTTTTCATGTTGAACATTCCCTACTTTGGCCAAATTGGTCGGCTTTCAAGCCGCCTTTCGGAGACACCCCATTAGAGTCTGGCAGTAGACCCGGAGCCTCTCCTTACCTTCAGCAGTGTTAAAGTCCCAGTCTGGGTGAGTCAGTGGGAATGCAGCATCTATTAATGCCTGGTTCATAGTGGGATTCCCATCCTTGCCCAGAATGGACTTTTGAGCTTCAGCCAGAATTCCGTCTCTTTCTTCAGTAGTGAAGAGAACCTGTAACAACTGTTGACCATCATCCCAGGTGGGTTGTGAGTGAAAAGAATAGAATCTAATAGATCAGTGAGGGCGACCAGTTTCTCTGAGAATTTAGGGTTTTGCATTTTTCAATTATACAGGTCACTAGTGGTGAAAGGCCAGTAGTGAAGGGGCTGGTCCCCATCTTCATCAGGGGGTCCTACGGCCCAGAGGGGCAGAGCAATGGAATCAGCAGCTGCCCAATTGGCTGCTGGCCACGGTTGTTCACAGTGGGCCCACTGCCTAGTGTAGGGTGGGCTGCCCGATGGTCCACCTGCTGATTCCACCTCCCTCAGAGGGGGCTGTCCCACCAGTGGTTGTCTCATGGGGGTCAGTAAGGAGGGAGGAAGAGGGTTTCCTGATCCATGCCATCCTGTAAAATGGATAAAGCTGCCCACTCAGCTCCCCCTGCCAGCTCCTCCTTTAGCCAGGCAGGGGTGGGGGTCTTCCACAAGGTCCTGCCAAGTGGTTATATAAGGAATCTGGTCTGGGTGACTGGTGCATGGCCAGTACACGATGTCCTTAACCTGAAAAATAATTGGGAGGTGAAAAGTTCCTTCCGCAGGCCACCCCACATTGAAGGTTGGACACTCATTCCTGCAAAGGATCTCTAACCTCTTCTTCTTGACTATGAGACCCAAGGTTTGGGCCCTGTCCTTAAAGTCCTTGAAGTGGTTAAGGAAAAGAGACAGGGGGGTTGTCTGAGTCTGTCCCATGTCGCCCGTCAAAATCGTCCAAAACAAAACAAATAACACACACTGTGTGCACAATGAAACCAAAACCAGGCCCCTAGGTGTCCGGAGGCAAAACCAAAAGTGGGACAATGGCTAACTGCTATTTTTGCGAGAGTGACCCACAATGTCTGCTCAGAGAAACCAAAGGGATTGATTCCACCTGATCCCTGTCAGAAGGGGCTGGAATATCTTCCATGCCCCCGGGGCCAGTCGCATCCACCTAGACCTCATTCTGGCACTACCAGATTCCGGGCCCTTCACAAAGACTCAAAAGAGGCTTGGTGCCTGTGGCTCAAGTGGCTAAGGTGCCAGCCACATGCACCTAAGATGGCAGGTTTGAATCCAGCCCGGGCCTGCCAAACAACAATGATGGCTGCAACCAAAAAATAGCCAGGCGTCATAGCAGGCACCTGTGGTCCCAGCTACTTGGGAGGCAGAGGCAGGAGAATTGCTTGAGCCCAGGAGTTGGAGGTTGCTGTGAGCTGTGATGCTACGGCACTCTACCCAGGGGGACAGCTTGATGTTCTGTCTCAAAAAAAAGACTCAAAATAAAATCAAAAACAAAGGACACACATACAGACACTTACCAGCCCTTTGGTTTGTGTCCTCAGGGGTCTTGGGGATCCCAGATGAGCCCTCAAATGTTATGCCCAGATCTTGTAGTTTCCAAAGACCACTCAGGAGCTGATTTCCAATGCAAAAGCAAAAGAGCCTTTATTCAAGCTCGAGCCTGGACCCTCAGATTATCCTGGTGCAGCAGGGCAGTGCTGAGGGCCCCGAGTCTCTGGAGGCAAGGATTTTTATTGCAGTCACAGCAAGGGTGGGCAGGGGTTTCCAACAGGCAACTTTTCTGATTGTTTAGCCCTTTTATAAGCAAGACCTCCTGCCTGCAGCTGATTGGCTCTGACTAAGGGTGGTTATTTCCAGTAAGCATTTATGGTTTCTCCCATTACAGGGCACAAACGGAGTCCCACACAAGATGAAGTCAGTTTGGCCTGGTCTTGGCCTGTTCTCTCACTCATGAGTTTGAGACCAGCCTGAACAAAAGCAAGACCCCGTCTCTACTAAAATAGAAAAACTGAGGCAAGAGGATCGCTTGAACCCAAGAGTTTGAGGTTGCTGTGAGCTATGATGCCATGGCACTCTACCGAGGGTAAAAGTTTGAGACTCTATCTCAAAAAATAAAAAATTCTGAGTTGCAATTACTTTGCTCGTAGCAACAAAGTCCTGTATAACAAAGTCCTAGAACAAGTAAAGCTGATATTTGCAAGGTTCTGTCATAGAACCGGGGTGAGGTTCCACAAGAAAGGAGAGGATTCCAGTGCAGGGGCAAGAAAAGACTTTAATAGAGGGGAAAGGAGTACCGAGACTGACCAGCTGTTGGCTCAGCTCCCATAGGGTTGCAAAAGGCTTTTATTAGCCTCATCATTATACCTGGTAAGGGAAAGTGAGCCCTGAGTACCACCCAGGGCTCTTCTCTAGTGCAGTCAGGATCATGGGTGTATCCTTAGGGCCAAGATTATGGGTAGAGTGTTTCCAGGAACTCTGGCCTTGAGGACAGACTCTGGGGAGGCAATTGCTGGTTTCTGACCTTATTTTCTAAAATGACTGCGCTCCTGTCAGGGTTGTGAGAATTCCTTCCCCACAATATTCAAAGGAAATAAAAGCAAACAAAGGCTTTACAATGCTGTAATAATGAATAGCATGCAATTGATTTTTGGCACTTGATTACAAATGCCTTAAGAAAATAGACTCATAGGTTTCTTTCTATCCCTGGGAAACTAGATTGGTTAGTTAAACATTAGGATTGTGGTGATTTAGAATAGAAATTGGAAATGAAAAGAACATAAATTGGAATATTTTAGAAGTTAAAAGAAAAAAGATACTGATCATTGAAAACCTGTGTCAATTTACAAAAAAAACATCATGCCAAATTAATCTCATTTTCCTTTTTTGTACAACCATTCAGCTGATAGGTTAGCAATTTACTATAGCTATAGATTTGAACCATTTTAAGTGTTGTAAATTGGTTTCTACAAGGCATATGAGAAAGCCTCTCATAACAGCTGTGGTAGTCACTAGTACTATGCACAGATAATCAGTTTTTCCTCCTCCCCATCCATGCAAGAAGGGTGCATTTCCTTGCCCTCTTTGAAGTTAGATGTTACTATGTAAACATCCACCTTGGCCAATGAAACGTGAGTCAAAGGACATGCCATGAAGGATGAACTGATGTACCAGTTCTTGGTACAATAACTGAAGCCAAGTGTGGACAGCGTTATTATCCCCTGTGAAGGGCAGGCTAAAGAGAGGAGGACCCAGTTGGCACCTGTGGCTCAGTAGTGCTAGCCCCATATACCAAGGGTGGCAGGTTCAAACCCAGCCCTGGCCACACTGCAACAACAACAACAAAAATAGCCGGGCGTTGTGGAGGGTGCCTGTAGTCCCAGCTACTTGAGAGGCTGAGGCAAGAGAATCGCCTAAGCCCAGGAGTTGGAGGTTGCTGTGAGCTGTGTGATGAGGGTGATAAAGTGAGACTCTGTCTCTACAAAAAAAAAAAAAAAAAAGGAGAGAGAGAGAGGAGGACCCTTTGAAGTAAATACTGTCAACGACCTTGGAAACAAAGAGGCTTTAAACAGAAAGTGCTCAAAGGGACAAGAAGCCTGCTGGATGAGATAGTCAGAGCCTGGAGGCAGGATACCAGGATCAGAGGACTGGTGGCTGGCCCTGTGACCTTGGCTAGCACACTTCAAGGCCTGTCTTTCCCATAGTAACTAGAGGCTTGATGAGGGTAGTGTTAGTACATTTAGAGAGAAAAACTGCAAATTACTGTGGTCACTTTGGAAAATACCTTGCTTGTCCTCTTTCCTTGAACAATAACAGCCACTGTAAATTATGCAAAAATAAAAAGAGTAGAAAAAAAAATAAGAAAAGTGGGCCTGGCCAGGCACAGTGGTTCATTATAATCTTAGCACTCTGGGAGGCCAAGGTGGGAATATTGCTTGAGCTCAGGAGTTGGAGACCAGCTGGAGCAAGAGCAAGAGACTGCCTAAACCAAAAATAGAAAATAATTAGCTGAGCATCGTGACAGGTGCCTGTAGTCCCAGCTACTAGGGAAGCTGAGGCGGGAGTATCATTTGAACCCAGGAATTTGAGGTTGCTGTGCGCTATGATGATGCCCCTGCACTCTACCAAGGGTGACAGAGAAAGACCCTTTCTCAAAAAGAAAAAAAAGTAGTGGGTCCTATTTCCACCAGGACCCAGGTGTATCAGGAGCTTTGGTAGCCAAACACAATCTGTTCCTCCAATACTCTCTGTATGCAGAGATGGCTGACTGGGAGCCAAGGAGGTTCCCTAGGGAGGCAGAATGAAGACTTCAGCAGCTTCCCTTCTAAATACATTGAGTATAATAGGGCCTGGAGGATATGGACAATGGATGAGTCCTATAACCTTTCAACACTCAGACACAGTGGATCTCTGCTGAGGCTGAGAACACAAGGGCTCCTGTACAGGAGATTCCCAAGGATTCAGGACAACAAGGGCATTCCTGTAGCAGGGACAAAGCTGCATCTAAGACTTTGCATGGTGGCAACAGAAGCAACAACAATCCCAAACCCCAGCCTCTTTTCTCCTTGGCAAATGCAGACAGATTTTGCAGATGTAGTTTAGGTCCCTAATCAGTAGAGTTTAAGTTGATCAAAAGGGATATTGTCTTTTTGGGTGGGCATGATCTTTAAGTCTCTAAGCCAGTTACAAAAGGACAATACTATGTGATTACACTTAGATGAAGTACCTGAAGTTGTTAAAAGCTTAGAGACAGTGGAATGGTGGTTGCCAGGGACTGGTGGGAGGGGGTGATGGGAAGTTATTACTCAATGGGTACAAAGTTTCAGTTTTTCAGATGAAGAGTTCTGTAGATAGATGGTGGTCAAGGCTGTACCACAATGTGAATGTACTTAATGCTACTGAAATGTACACTGAAAAATGGTTAAGAAGGTCAATGTTATGTGTGTTTTACCACAATTTTTTTTTGAGACAGAGTCCTAATTTGTCACCCTTGTAGAGTGCCATGCATCATAGCTCACAACAACCTCAAACTCTTGGGCTCAAGCGATCCTTTTGCCTCCTCAGCCTCCCTAGAAGCGGGAACTACAGGTGCCACAACACCCAGCTAGTTTTTTAGAGATGGGTTCCACTCTTGCTCAGGCTTGTCTCGAACTCCTGAGATCAAGCAACCCACCCACCTCTGCCTCTCAGAGTGCTAAGATTATAGGTATGAGCTACCAAGTGCAGCCTCACCATTTTTTTTTTTGAAAAAGAGAGAGTCTAGATGTCAGAGACAGAAGCAACAGCAGAGATGTTCTCTTCTTGGTCCTGAGGGAGTATGCTGCCATGTTGTGGGCATCATGTTTCAGGCAGACTTTGGGGTCTGAGAGTCAGACCTAAGCTGCCCAAACCCAGCAAGTCAGGCCTCAGTCAACACTTTGAGTGCAGCCTTGTGGGACCCTGGGCAGAAGACCCTGTTTAGCTGTGCTTATGCTCTTGATCCACAGAAACTGAAAGATTATATATATATGTGTGCTTTTATAAGTTGCTAAATCTGTGGTAATTTGTTATGCACAAAAGGAAACAAATATACTGTGCTATAGATTTAAGATCTTCTAAATAAATTAGGAATACATTTAACCAAAGAAGTGAAAGATCTTTACACTGAAAACTACAAATCACTGATGAAAGAAATTGGAAAGATATCCAGTGTTCACAGATTAAAAAAAATTAATTTTGTTAAAAGGGTCACACTACCCAAAGTGATCTATAGATTCAATGTAATTTTTATCAAAACATCAATGATATGCTTCACAGAAATAGAAAAAAATAATCTTAGAATTTGTATGAAATCACAAAAGACCATGAATAGCCAAAGGAATCTTGAAAAAAAGAATAGCTGGAGGTGTCACTACCTGACTTGAAAATATACTGCAAAGCTGTAGTAACCAAAACAGCAAGGTGCTGGCCTAAAAACAGATACACAGACCAACAAAACAGAATAGAAAGCTAAGAAATAAATCTATGCATTTATAGCCAACTGATTTTTAACAAGGGTACTAAGAACACACAATGGGGAAAAGATAGACTTCTCAATAAATGAAGTTGAGGGCAGCACCTGTAGCTCAGTGAGTAGGGCGCCGGCCCCATATACCAAGGGTAACAGGTTCAAACCTGGCCCCCACCAGACTGCAACAAAAAAATAGCCAGGCATTGTGGTAGGTGCCTGTAGTCCCAGCTACTTGGGAGGCTGAGGCAAGGTTGCTGTGACGCCACAGCACTCTACTGAGGGCGACAAAGTAAGACTCTGTCTCTAAATAAATAAATAAATAATGTTGAGGGCAGTGCCTGTGGCTCAGTGAGTAGGGCGCCGGCCCCATATACCGAGGGTGGCAGGTTCAAACCCGGCCCCGACCAAACTGCAAGAACAAAAAAAACAGCCGGGCATTGTGGCAGGCACCTGTAGTCTCAGCTATTTGGGAGACTGAGGCAAGAGAATTGCCTAAGCCCAGGAGTTGGAGGTTGCTGTAAGCTGTGTGATGCCATGGCACTCTACTGAGGGTGATAAAGTGAGACTCCATCTCAAAAAAAAAAAAAATAATAATCAATGTTGAAAAACTGGATGTCCCCATGTAGAAAAATGAAATTAGACCTTTACCTCATATAATATACACAAACTCAATAAATCAATGACTTAAATATAAAACTTGAAACAATGAAACTATTACAAAAAATAGGGGAAAACCTCCTAGACATTGATCTGGGCAATGACTTTTGGATATACCTTTTTGGAAAGGCAATAAAAGCAAAGATAGATAAAGGGGATTATATCAAACTAAAAAGCTTCTGGATAGCAAAGGAAACAATCAACAGAGTAAAGAGACAACCTACAGAATGAGAGAAAAATGTATTGTCAAACTATACTTCTGATAAAGGGCTAATATTCGAAACATTGTAAAGCACTCAACTCAATAGCAGGAAAATAGATAGCCAAATTGAAAAACAGGCAAAGGGCCTGAATAGGCATTTTTCTTTTCTTTTCATTTTTTGGGGGGGGGTGGGGGAAGAGAGGGATACAGTCCCACTCTATTGCCCAGGCTAGAGTGCTATGGTGTCAGCCTAGCTCTCAGCAACCTCAGACTCCTAGGTTCATGGAAGCCTCTTGCCTCAGCCTCCCAAGTAGCTTGGACTACAGATGCCTGCCACAATGCCCAGCTTATTTTTTCCATTTTTATTTTATTTATTTATTTATTTCTTTAGACAGAGTTTCACTTTGTTACCCTGGGCTAGAGTGCTCTGGTGCCAGCCTAGCTCACAACAACCTCAAATTCCTGGGCTCAAGCAATCCTTCTGCCTCAGCCTACTGATTATCTGGGACTACAGATGCTCACCACAATGCCCAGCTAATTTTTTCTGGTGTTTTTAGAGACAAGGTCTTGCTTTTGCTCAGGCTGGTCTTGAATTCCTGAGCTCAAGCACCCCACTCAGCCTCCCAGAGATTACAGGCATGAGCCACTGGGGCCCCAACCTGAAGAGACGTTTTCCAAAAGAAGGCATACAAATAGCCAATGAATATATAAACATGTTCAATATCACTAATTCTTAGGGAAATGCAATTTAAAACCACAATGAGATATCACCTTATACCTGTTAGAATGGGTATTATCAAAAAGACAAAAGATATCAAATGTTGGCAAGGATCTGAAGAAAAGGAAACCCTTGCACATTGTTAGTAGGAATATAAATTAGTACAACCATTATAGGAAACAGTATGGAGGTTCCTTAAAAAAAATTAAACATAGAACTACGTATGTCCCAGCAACCCCACTTCTTATCCAAAGGAAATGAAATAAGTATATCAAAAAGATACCCGAGTCTCATTTTATTGCAGCATTATTTATAGTACCCAAGATATGGAATCAACCAAATTGTTCATCAATGGATGAACAGATAAAGAAAATTTGGTGTATATAGATTCAGTGGAATACTATTCAGCCACAAAATGAATGATATCCTAGCATTTGTAACAACATGGATGAATCTGGTGGACATTATGTTAAGTGAAATAAGACAGGCACAGAAAGACATACTGCATGGTCTTACTCCTATGTGGAATCTACAAAAATTGTCCCATAAAGGCAGAGAGAGTGGAATGGTGGTACCAGGAGCTGAGATTGTGATGTTGGGGTGGTTGTATTGTCAAAACCACAAGGGAGCTTGACCTAGGTCACACAAAGAATTATTGAGACAATTATTGAGACAATGAGGATTGCCAAGGAAGAAAGGAATTTTTAATATGATAGACATTTTGTTGGGAGAATGAGAGAAGCTACTTCAACTTGGTCTCTGACTAACAAGAGACCATCCATTGGGGCATACCCAGGTGGATAATAAATTCTGGGCTCAGGAAGTGTGCCCTTCAGAATTTCAACTCCTTTGTCTTTCAGAAAATCCTTCAGTTCTGGGAAACAATTGAAAAGTTCAAGTAGCTAGCTAAGAGAGAGGATTATATAAAAACACATAGGGGTCCTTGAACTTTGTCCACGGAGTTGGTAATAGTTGCAGAGATGTTGCCCAAAGCACACAAAATTTCAGTTAGAAAGAAGAAATAAATTTAAGAGATTTGTTATACAATATGGTGACCAGAGCTAAGAATACATTTTATTCTGAAAAGATGCTCAGAGAATGGATGTAACGTGTTCTCACCACAAAATGATACCATGTGAGGTAATGCACATGTTAATTGGCCAGATTTAGTCATTTCTCGATGTATGTATATGTCAAAATATGCTGTACACAGTAAATACAAATAATTGTATTTGTCGATGTTAAAAAAAAAAAATAGGCATTTCCAGGCTCAGTGCCCCTAGCACAGTGGTTGCAGTGCAGGCCTCATGCACCGAGGGTGGCAGGTTTGAACCCAGCCTAGACCAGCTAAACAACGATGACAACTGCAACAAAAAAATAGCTGGGCATTGTGGCAGGTGCCTGTAGTCCCAGCTACTTTGGACTGAGGCAAGAGAATTGCTTAAGTCCAAGAGTTAGAGGTTGCTTGTGAACTGTGATGCCATAGCTCTCTACTGAGGGTGACATAATAAGACTCTGTCTCAAAAATATATATATAGGCATTTCCATAAAAAAAGACCTTTTGTCCAAGGAGAATACATGAACTATTTTAAGAATGGGCATGCCAGAATCATATTTACATTCCACAAAAGTCAAGGAGGATTATCTCCACCTTAACTACTTCAAGGAGGGTGAGAGTGGAAGCCCGAAGAACACTAGGGAGGCTATTGCAGTAGCTGAGGCAAGAGATAAGAATGGCTAAAATGCAATTGGTGGCAAAGAATAGACAGAAATGGACTGACTCAAAATATTTTGAGGATGTAGGTAGTAGATTGAGAGGGATGAGGTGAATGAAAGGTCAGTGATGTCTTCTAGGCTTTGAGTAGCTGTGATGAGGAACCCTAGATGGAAAACTTGTCTGTACAAAATGTCTCTCTGGAAATCCCTGAGCTAGTTAGGAATACATTTAGCTGCAAGGAACAGAAAACCCAAATGACTGGGCTTCATGAAAAACATGCTTAATTATGTCACATAACAAAGGGCCTGGAGGTAGGAGTTCCAAGGCTGGTGCAGCAGTTTGTGGAAACAGAGGATTATGCAGATTCTTTAACTCAGCCCTGACTAGAAAAGCTTAATTCAAGTTCAAAGCTACAATCCTAAATTCACAGTGGAGAATTTGACAGAATAGGAGACTACTGACAGTGCTCTAGGAAGACAAATCATTGTTAGATAAAGAAAACTTAACAAATATGTACATACCCATTGTCATACAATATAGGTTAAAACTGTACTTTTTCCCCACCGCTTTTCACTATAAAATTCGGTTTCTAAGTCTATTCACTACAAAAAGCAAAGAGTTTTTCCCCTAATACACTGATAGTTCTAAGTTCTAATACCATAATAATGGTTATAGGGATGATTGACTTATAATCTTGAGACCAGAATATATCTGTTGTAACATTTGCCAGGATGTGTGTTGCAGAAAACTTGTGCTCATGTAAGATCGGAAATCACATTTGACATAAGCATTTGATCTTATCTACCAGCTGATCTGGTAACTTCCTTCCCTTGAGTTCATTGCTCTCACTCAGCTTATAGAAGAGGCTGTGCAGGTTTTCTTAAATTTAGGAACGTAGTAAAAGAGTCTTTTTTGTAAAATGTAAGATAACAACATATTAACTTTAAAATATTATGCAGAATCATCAAAATGGGTCGCAACAGGCTTAACCATGCCAGGCCCTAGATAAGCCCTAGGAGCTCTGGGCAGCTCCACACCTGCATAGGATGATGCACAGTAGTAAGGGAAGGAGGAGGATGGCCCTGTCCCTGTAGATATGAAAAAATGTATTTTCCCAAAGTTACTTACATGCAGGGATGTCGCTGCAGCAGTCCCTGCAGGATTCAGCCATGAGGCACACTGACTGCTGGAAAAGGCAATGTGGCTGAGCATGGGGGTGGGAGGATCAGGGTTTGGCCAATCAAGAGAAAAGGGCCTGGGCTTGCCTGGATTGGCTTAGGCCAGCCATGGGTGGGCATATCTGCAGCCTGGTTGAAACCGGGGTCTGTTAGTAAGGGAGGCAGGGTGGGCAGAAGGGCTGCCAAGTTGGTGGTGAGATTTCAGAAAACTGCCTTTGTTGTCACCCCTTTATGAGCTGCCCAGACCTGGTCCTCCTTCTGTAAGTCCACTGTAGAAGATTCAGGATGGGCAGAAAATAAATGTGAAAACACTCAATTTTAACTGAAGCTAACACTCAGTAAACATTAAACAACTTCACTGGGGAGTAAGAAGCCTAGGGTGAGCCCCAGGATCCTTCTCATAGGACTCACAGGGCAGGCTTGGGGCACAGACAAGCCTGGCTCCCTCTCAGTGCACCTCTGTTGGCAGGGGCTACTCGGCAGGGAGGTGGCTCCCACCAGAGCAGACGTTACTGGGTAGGGCAAGCAAGCTCTCACCTTTGCCCTGTGACTCTGCTCCCAGCCACATGATGTCCTTCTTGGCTGGGAAAGTGCAACCTCCAAGAAGATGCTGGGAGAGGACAGCACCCTTTGGGTGGGTCTCCTGGGAAGGGCCTGGGAAATGACTACAGGCTTTTTTCAGCTTTCCTTAATCCTTGGGAAACTTGCTGGCGGCCACCCCAGTTGGTGCTAGTCCCTGAGCTCTGCTCCTTCTCCCCCAATGGTAACTGAAGCAATGCCTAGGAGGGAACAGACAGCACCTCCATGAGACTGGTTGCAGAAAGCCCCTGTGTGTTTATCAAGGCCACAAGCCACAGGAAGCAGGCTTCTGGGGCTGTCTCTTCACTGGCCAGTTCAACAACCTACTCCTGCTAGGTCTCTGCTGCAGACCCGCGTTCCCACCCTCCACTTCAGGCAAGGAGGAGGATATACCATCTAGAGCACCCACACATTCCCGCACCTATCACCTGCCCTCTCACCCGGCTACCCCAGGACAGTCCTGCCGCTGACACTGGCTGCCAGGAGCACCTCTCACAGTGGTAGGCAGGGCACTGGCTGAGGATTGGTGTCTGCTGGGGAGGCCACAGCAGGATCAGAGCTGGAGTGGGCCAGGGTAGGATGTCCCTGCAGCAGTCCCTGGGGGGCTCAGCCACGCGCATACCCACTGACAAAGGCAGCATGGCTGAGCAGCACCCCCTCCCCACATGCTCACATACACAATCATATGAGCTGCAGTCTAACAGCTAGTACGTCTTTTTTTTCAATTTTCTAATTGTACTTAAATACACATAACAAAAATTACTGTCTTAACCATTTTCAGTGTACAGTTCAATGGCATTAAGTGCATTCACACTGTTGTGCTCTCATCCCCATCATCTACCTCTAAAACACTTTTCTTCTTGTAAAACTGGAACTGTGTACCCGTTAAACTTAACCTCTCCATCCCCCCTTCCTGTAGTCCCGGCAGCACCATTCCACTTCCAGTCTCTATGATTTTGGCTAAGTCCTTGCATCTGGGAACACCTTTGTCACTCACCCACAGCACCCCTCTCCCTGTCACATACATCTGTGCCCACTCTTGATTTGCCTGTATCACAGCAGTGGTTAACATGGGCCCCCTGTCTCCAGTCAGAAGGCAAATCTATCTCTCCCCTGCTCTAGCAGGATTGGAGGTCACAAAACCTATTTGCTTCTCATTCAAAGTGACAGTGGGGGTGGCAGTACTGGGGTGATGGGGTTCATCTGCGGTAGAGGTAGCAGGAAGGGCAAAAGCCCCAGATGCTCTAGGGTCAGTGGCAGCAAGAGCCACCTGTGATCTGTACAGAACCTAGTCCTGGCATCTGTGCAGGGGCTCTAAGACAAAGGCAGCATCTCCAGCACAGGGGGAGGAAAGACAATTGGCTTTGCTCATTCATCCCTACCTCACAGCCTTCTGTGAAGCTTATAGGAGCTCACGGATGAAATATGTTTTGAAATCATTACTTACCCGATGATCCATTTGTCAAAAATGTATTAAGGGCCTAGCACGTGTTAAGCATCATGCTGGGGGCTGGAGAGAGGAGTGGCAAAGATGAGTACATAAAACAGGGCAAGAAAATTTATGGCACATGTGCCCCCACAATCTCTCCTTTCTAAGCCAATGATAGACATCACTGATAAATGTAGCTCTTTTTGTCATAGGACCTGGGTAGGGCCTTGACACAGTTTTCTAGGTAGCTGATCTTATTTGAATGTCATGGGCTAAATGTTTGTGTCTCCTCAAAAATTCATGTGTTGAAGCCTTAAATCCAAGTACGTCTGTGTTTGGAGATGTGGCCTCTAAGGAAGTAATAAGGGTTAAATGAAGTCATAAAGGTGGGGCCCTGATCTGATAGAATTAAGGTCCTTAAAAGAAGACACAACAGAAAGCATATGCCCTCTCCTCCCTCTCTCTCTCTCTCTTTCTGTGAATGCAAGGAGGAAAGGCCGTGTGAATACACAGCAAACGGCAGCTGTCCATAAGCCAAGGAAAGAGGACTTAGAATGAAACCTATCTTGTGGGAACCTTGATCTTGGATTTCCAGCCTCCAAAACAGTGAGAAAGAAATTTCTGTTATTTAAACTGTCTGATCTGTGGTATTTTGTTCAATCCAAGAAGTCTAAGACATGGAGTCAACAAGAAGCTCTGCAGGCTCCGCATCTGTAGCACAGTGGTTACGGTGCTAGCTACATACACCGGGGCTGGAGGGTTTGAACCCAGCCCAGGCCAGCTAAACAACAATGACAACTGCAACAAAAATTAGCTGGGTGTTGCAGCGGGCACCTATAGTCCCAGCTACTTGGGAGGCTAAGGCAAGATGATTGCTCAAGCCCAAGAATTTGAAGTGACTCGGTGCCTGTGGCTCAAGAGGCTAAGGCGCTGGCCACGTACACCTAAGGTGGCGGGTTTGAATCCCCAGCCCAGGCCCGCCAAACAACAATGATGGCTGCAACCAAAAAATGGCCAGGCGTTGTGGTGGGCACCTGTAGTCCCAGCTACTTGGG
>NW_003852542.1:2155416-2215250 GCF_000181295.1 Otolemur garnettii | reverse complement strand
AAAAAAAAAAAAAGAGTTTGAAGTTGCTGAGAGCTATGATGCCACAGCACTCTACCCAGGTGAGACTGTCTCAAAAATAAAAACCCCAAACAAGCAAAGCTTGTATCAGGAACAGAGAGTAGCACAGAGTGCCTAGAGCCTGTGGTGTTTAGAGAGGGAAGTAGCAGGAGATGAGACTGAGGAGGAAGCTTCTATATGAGGGGTGTCCAACTCATGGCCCACAGGCTGCATGCGACCCAGGGTGGGTATGAATGTGGCCCAATGCGAAATCATAAACTTACTTAAAACATGATGATTTTCTTTGTGGAACTGAATTGCAGGGTTCTTGAGCATGTAGATGACAATGTCATGTTGTAATGTCACAAAAAATAAACGTACCTATGCGCTTGCTATTTGTACACCTGTGGCTTCAGTTTTACAGCAGTGTGTGGCTTCCAGTATGTCATCTTCTAGGTACACATAGTCAAATTGACGCCATCAGACATATGTGTTCATGATGATTTGGTAAGGCAGCGATTATCAATAATATTTCAACCTACCATGGCAACATTAGGCATTTAATGTTATTTAGAAGTCAGGTAAGCATTTTTTTATTTTTGAGACAAAGTCTCACTTTCTTGCCCATGGTAAAGTGTTGTGGTGTCATAGCTCACAGCAACCTCAAACTCTTGGATTGAAGATATCCTTGTGCCTCAGCCTCCCAAGGACCTCATTTCTATAGGTGCCCACCCACAACACCTGCTTAGTTTTTCTATTTTTAATAAAGATGGGGTTTCCCTCTTGTTCAGGCTGGTCTCGAATTCCTGAGCTCTCCAGTTTCTGACCTGAGGATGGATTGGATGGAGGGTCCTCCCCTTGGCCTCCCAGAGTGCTGGGATTACAGGCATGAACCACTGTACGTTCTTATATGATTATTAAGGGTGGGGCCTCACACATTTCCCACCGTGCTTTACGGTCAGTCCTCCTCCTCGCCCTGCATCAGCAACCGGGATGTGGAAGGGCCCAAACGTTGTTTTCTATTTTCAGGTCAATTAATCGTCATAATAAAAGTAAAGATAGTCCCCTACCTATTATTATTATTTCTTTAATCTCAGCATAGCTTCTATGATGTCTCAAAAGAAAGCTGAACCCAAGAAAGAATTATAGATGAAGGAAGATTGCTCAATGGAAAGTGGAGAGATGAGTACTTTTGTGTTGAGGCAAATAGTAAGGCACTCTGCTTAACATGTAGGGAATTTGCGGAAGTTTTCAAAGACTATAATTTGCAAAGGCATTATATGCAGACACATTGCCAAATTTGATGCATATGAAGGATTGTGTCTGTAAGTATAGAAGAGCAGAACTGGGCTCAGCGACTGTGGCTCAAGTGGCTAAGGTACCAGCCACATACACCTAAGGTGGTGGGTTCAAATCCAGCCTGGGCTGCCAAACAACAATGACGGCTGCAACCAAAAAATAGCCGGGCGTTGTGGCGGGCGCCTGTAGTCCCAGCTACTTGGAAGGCTGAGGCAGGAGACTCCTTTGAGCCCAGGAGTTGGAGGTTGTTATAAGCTGTGATGCCACGGCACTCTATCCAGGGGGACAGCTTGAGGCTCTGTCTCAAAAAAAAAAAGAAAAGCAGAACCGGAAAAACGTTTGTCTTCTCAACAAAATTTTTAAAAAAAACTACAACTCAAATGGATTCTGTTGTAAAGGCCACTACTTATGTGGTGGCATATTTAATAACAGAAAAATCAAAACAATTTACCGGTGTAACTTTATAAAGTTATTTTCCCTGAATAAAAAAGGGGATTTTTCTAAAGTCAGTTTGTCTCACCAGAGTATAGCCAGGTGAATTGAAGAAATTGGAAAATCTACTGAAAGAAGTTTGAAGAGTAGAGCTGCTAATTTAAAATTTTATGCTTTCACAATTGATGACGGCACTGATGCTAACAACACAGCTCATCTTGCCATTTTTATTAGAGGTATTGATAACGAATATGTCACTGGAGACAGAGCTTCTTTAGTGCCATTAAAAGACACAAGAGATTTAGTTGAGGCTGTAAAATATATGTTAAAGCAGTTTCCTTTGTCCATTGTCAACTATCTGGTATAGTTACTGATGGTGTCTATACACCATGCTAGGTGAGACAGAGAGGGACTGGTAAAATTAATAGAAGACAATGTAATTGCCACGCCAAACTCACATTTGATGAAGTATCAAGTATCGTTGCATAGTACATCAGGAAAATTTATGTGTAAAAGTTTTAAAATTGGGTAACATCTTGCAAATTGTCACCAAGACTGAATTTTATAAGGGCCAAAGGATCATTGCCAATTCCAGGAATTCCTTAAAAGTATTGATGCTGACTATGGCAACATCATTTACTTTTCCGAAGACGGCTAAGTAGAGGCCAGATGTTGACGAGATTTTATGATTTGAGACATGTTATCAGTTTGTTTATGATATTAAAAACCAAATTTGTGCCAGAACTGGGATGATCTGGGCCATGGAAAGGGAGCGAAAGAGTAAGGTGACACCCCAGTTTCTGGCCTAGGGATTTATTGGATGGAGAGTCCTCCCCTTAAAAGGAATGTAGTCTTCTGTACGGAGATCAACTTTTTCAGTGAGTTTCACACAGAGTAAAGTCTCTGAATCTCACTTCTGCCACCTTCAATTGGACAGGCTGGCCCAGATTCAGTGTGGGTGGGGACTATCTGAACGTGTAAATTCAGGGAGTCATGAGTACTTTGTGACACTCTTCCACCTCCAAGTTCCAGACAGGACAAAGCCAAAAGCCAGAACTTGCTGCCTGGGCCTATCCCTTTAAATAAGCTTTTCCTGATGCCACATCAGTGTCTTCCTCTGGTCTAGAGAAAGAAATGGGTTTCACGGTTATGTGTATCTACAAAGGAGTCTAAGAAGCGGAATATATATTTTTTTGAGTCCGAGTCTCACTTTGTCACCCTGGGTAGAGTGCTGTGGCATCATACATAGCTCACAGCAACCTTAAACTCTTGGGCTTGAGCAATCCTCTTGTCTCTGCCTTCCCAAGTAGCTGGGCCCACAGGGGCCCGCCATGATGCTTGGCTAGTTTTTCTATATTTAGTAGAGATGGGGGTCTCACTCTTGCTCAGGCTGGTCTCAAACTCCTGAGTTCAAGCAATCCATCTGCCTTGACCTCCCAAAGTGCTAGGATTATAGGCCTGAGCCACCTTGCCTGGCCTGAAGCTGAGTATTTTAACCTGATCACACTGATATCCATCCCCAATAAATTCTGAATCCTCAGTAAGGAAGAAGGGAATAACAGGTCTTGAGTTAAAGAGCAGAGCCTGTTGTAGAGGCCACGGAGAAGTGGGGAAGAAATCACCACCACTATCCCCAGCCCAGGCCTGCCAAACAACAATGATGGCTGCAACCAAAAAATGGCCAGGCGTCGTGGCGGGCACCTGTAGTCCCAGCTACTTGGGAGGCAGGAGACTCGCTTGAGCCCAGGAGTTGGAGGTTGCTGTGAGCGTGATGCCAGGGGGATAGCTTGAGGCTCCATCTCAAAAAAAAAAAAAAAAAGAAATCACCACCACTGAGAACTCCTGTGGGAGAGAAGCCACGTTCAGCACTTTACACACACCACCTTATGAGAAAATGGAGAAACTAGTTCCCTGGCCTAGAGTGGGGCCCAAGAACATGCATCTCTGTCAAGCTCCCAGGGGAGGTTGATGCTGACAGTAGGAAGATACGCCTGGAGTGTTCCTCAGCTGGGTTATTTTAAGGCAACAAGCAAATCTCACATCTCAGAGGCTTGAAGGACTGAGGTTTGTTTCTTACTCATGTTGCATGTGCACTGTGAGTGGCTGGGGCTTTGCTCCTGGAAGCCAGGCAGCCAGAACATCTACTATCTGGAGCAATATCTGTGACTAGGCCGGCAAAGCACCAAGTGGCTCTTAGAAGTCATTCAAGTCAAATGTCCAGGCCCGACATCCGGCAGGAAGGACAAGCCAGTATTGGTGAGTGATAGTGCAGACTACGACAGTTTCACAAAGGGGGGTGATTAAAGTGGGGTGTAAACATAAGGGGAAACCTTTTTAGGCTGGGGAATGCCAAAATTAACTTCTAATGATTGAGTACCTGTTATATGCCAGCTTTCAGATTGTTTCCTATTTGGCCCTCACAAGAGCCCTGAGATATTATTAGTCTACTTCATTGAAGAGGAGACTGAAAGTCTGAGGTCAGCTGACTACTGCTGAAGGCACAAGGCCAGAAAAGGGGGGGCAGGAAATCAAACCCAGTTGCCCGGGGATTTCTCTCCCCTGCAGTCATGGAGGCTGGAGGCTATGTATGGTGTTTGCAGAGGGGTCTGCAGTGGCTCTTTCCCTGGAAATGGTCCCAACATCCAGAGGATTTTGGGGGATTGTTAAGGGATTGCAACTTCTTTATTGTGATAAAATATACATAAAAGTTACCATTTTGACCGTTTGAAGTGTACGGTTCAGTAACATTAAGTACACTTACATTGTCTTGCAACTGTCATACTATCTACAGAACTTTTTCATCTTGCAAAATCGAAACTCTGCACACATTAAACACTAATCCCATTCCCTCCTCACCCCAGTTCCTGGCAATCACTATTCTACTTTATTATTATTTTTTTGAGACAGAGTCTCACTTTGTCACCCTCAGTGGAGTGCTGTTGCATCACAGCTCACGGCAACCTCACTCTTGGGCTTTCCCGATTCTTTTACCACAGCCTCCCAAGTAGCTGGGACGACAAGGTGCCCGCCACAACCCCCGGCTATTTTTTGATTGTAGTTGTCATTGTTGTTTGGCAGGCCTGGGCTGGATTTGAACCCGCCAGTGTGGGTGTATGTGGTCAGCACCCTACCTACTGAGCTACAGGTGCCACCCACCATTCTACTTTCTGTCTCTGTGAATGTGACTATTGTTAAGTACTTCATATAAAAGAAATCATACAGCATTTGTCCTCTTGTGTCTGGCTTTTTCACTTAGCATGTCAATAAGATTCTAGCACGTGTCAGAATTTCATTCCTTTTTATGCCTGTATAATATTCCACTGGCTGTACATACCACATTTTGTTTCTCCATTCACCTGTTTAACACATGGGCTGTTTCTACCTTTGGCTCTTGTCGATAATGCTGCTATGAGCATGAATGTGCAAATAACTCAAGTCCCTGCTTTGAATAGTTTTGCGTGCATACCCAGAAATGAGATTGCTGGTTCCAGAGAATGTTTAAACATAAAGGATTTTATATGGGTCAGAGATGCTGGTGTGCTGTGCTGGGATCCAGGAAAGCGCTGTGTACCAGCACCACAGGAAGGTACCAGGCCCTAGGATGTCCTGCCTAGTCTCCCCTCACCTGGCTTTGGTGGCAGAGGGTCTGTGGGAGCCCCACACCCCATCAGAGGTACAAAAAGTTTAACTGTTTTGTAGGCACAGACCTTGTTCCCAATAGTTGAAAAGTTCTGAAGGGAGCACAACCATTAACACCTCTGAGTCCCTCTCATCTATAAAAGAGGTGCTGGTGTTAGTGTTGGTGCCCTGCATGCCCCCTGGACTGTTAGGAGGTTCAGATGAATTAGTGAACATGAAGGCACAGAGACGATGGTGATGCTTATTCCACACTTGCTGCTGTGGATCTGCTGCTGAGGGCCCTCCTGAGCTGCCCTCTTGGTGGGTCAAAGTGGGGTACTGGAGAGCTATGGGCTACAAAGGCTGAGAGACCCTGGGGCTATATTTTCACAAGCCCAGGAGAATTCTGAGGCTGAAGGAGCTAAAAAGAGGACAGGCACCAGAGGTAAGGTAGCTTCCTCATGACAGTTCTAGGGCAGTGCTTCTCAAACTGGAGCATGAGTGAGGCTCCCCCAGAGAGCTTAAAACACAGCCATCAGACTCCACTGTGCATTTTCTGACCCAGGCATCTGGGGTGGGGGCCTGAGAATTTTGCATTCTAACAAGTTCTTATGGGATGCTTTCCTGCCGATTCCCTACCCCCCACTCCTTCAAGTGCTCTGGAAAATAAGGGATAAAAAGATCCTCATCTTGAGGACCACAGACAAATCCCTCTCCCTTTCTTTCCTTCCTCCATTGTCCAACATTTTATTGAGCATTTAAAACTGGGACCACAGAGAGAAAATAAAAGACAGGGCCTTGTACCCAGAGCAGTCTGGAACTGGGCTGGCCAGATGGTCACTGGATGCAGAAGTGCAACCAGATGTGGAGAAGTGCAGTGAGTCAGACTGCCGGTGGAGGGGAATCACCATTTCCCAGGCCTGCCTGCCGGACCCTGTGAGATCCCAGGCAGCCCAGCCATGGGATCTAGCAGTCTCTAGGTGGCAGGACATAGGAGAGGAGCTGGTGTGTGCCAGGGCTGGCCAGCCCACTCCAGGGAGCCCAACCAGGCCAGGCCTTGAGGTAGGACTGGAAAGCAGGGGAGAAGTCCAGCAAGCAGGGTGGCCTGTTCAGCCTGTCTACCTTCTCCTAGACTTATCTGCAGACTTCTGTGGACCCTCACTTCCCTTCTTCTCCAACCTAATCTCATTCTTCAGCATCCCCTTTCTATTTTCAAAGAAGACAGCTAACCACTCGGCTCACCAGAACCTAGCTGTTGCCCTGCACCAGAAGCCAAGCATTATGCTGGGTACACCTGCAAAGGTGCTGTTTGGAGAGGGGCATCAGGCCTGTTGGCTCCCCTGAGACTTAGGCGCCTCTAAGGCATCATTTTCACCTTTAGATTTAGTTATCCAGCTGTGAAATGGGGCCAACAGGACACGTGCCTTGGGGCCATGGGGATTAGATACCACAAAAGTGCTTTGTAATGGGTGCCATGCAGTGAAGCCCCAAAGCTTTGGAATTCCTTTGGGTCCATTATTCAGGTCCTCACAGTTTCATTTCTTGGGAGCTTGGCAAGGTACATATACTACCCCCCTCCACTAAAGTGCTGTCTGTACCTCCTAGACACACCCTAGAACAGGCTTGGAGAGGCACTTGGTGCCCTCACAACTTCCTGCCACATTCCTTATCGGCAGCCTCTGACTACGTAAGTCCCACCCTCTGGGGCTGTCCAAGCAAGGGGGTGGGCACAGGGAAGAGATTAGGGGTCCAGGCTCCTCAGCACAGTGGCTCAGGCCTGTAATCCTAGCACTCCGGAAGGCCAAGGCAGGTGGACTGCTTGAGCTCAGGAGTTCAAGACCAGCCTGAGCAAGAGCAAGAGAGACCTAATCTCTAAAAAAACAGCCAGGCGTTGTTGCAAGTGCCTGTAGTCCCAGCTACTTGGGAGGCTGAGGCAAGACAATTGCTTGAACCCAGAAGTTTGAGGTTGCTGGGAGCTGTGACACCATGGCACTCCACCCAGGATTATAAAGGGATAAAGTGAGATTCTGTCTCAAAAAAGGACAGAGAGATTAGAAGCCCACACTCTGGAGCCAGCTGCCTGGATTTAGTACTTATTCCATGACTACTTGTTTACTGTGCCCTGGGGTGAGTTACTGTAAAATGAGAAGTCACTGTACCCTCCTCAGTGACTGGATGTTGTTGTAAGGACTGGTTGAATTAACATTTCTCTTTGTGCACTGTTGGTGGGAATGCAAAATAGTGCGGCCACTGTGAAAAACAGGATGGCAGTTCTTTAAAACATTGCTAAGCAGCAGGGTCTCAGAGACACGTGTACACCCATGTTCATAGTATTATTTTTACAAAAGTCAAGAGGTGGAAGCAACCCAAGTGTCCACCAACAGATGAGTAGATAAAACAAAATGTGGTATATGCTCCACCTACACAAAACTACCTAGACAAGTAATAACCATACAAATAGAAAGGTGGGTGCCAGGGGCTGGGGGAAGGAATGGGGAGTTAGTACTCAATGGAGTACAGATGTTTGTACATGTATTTAGGGGTAGGGCACTGTGAAGAGAAATGGAAAGTTTATGTTTCAGACTGGGAATGGGATAAGGTACATTATCCAGTCCTCAGTTTTGTTTCCACCTGATACAGGACAGGAAATATTTTAAAGACTCATGGGAGTTTCTATGGGAATGCCTATAGTATTTCTGGTGAGAACCTAGAAAGGTGACAATTAAAAAAAACTGCCTGTAATCCTAGCACTCTGGGAGGCCGAGGTGGGTGGATTGCCTGAGCTCACGGGTTCAAGACCAGCCTGAACAAGAGTGAGACCTCCCACCCCCTGTCTCTAAAAATGGCCGGGTGTTGTGGCGGGCACCTGTAGTCCCAGCTTGTCCGGAGGCTGAAGCAAGAGAATTGCTTGCCCAAGTTTGAGGTTGCTGGGAGCTATGATGCCACAGCACTCTACCAAGGGCAACAAAATGAGATTCTGTCTCAAAAAAACAAAACAAACTGTTATGAGCAAGTAAGTAGGTATGGACACTACCACAGGGGCAAAGCAGGAAGGACATCCAAGGGGTGCTGGCTGGCTAACAGCACCTCAGGGTTCTAGAAGAACTCACAGCTCCCAATGACGTTTGGAACTCACCAGACAATCTCCATTACAATTGATCTATCTTCTTCATCAGTTTTGATGTGGGCCTACTTGTGGCTTGTTCCAAAACTGAAATGTACCCTAAAATAAAGTATTCATAATCCTGAGAATACTCCCAAGACAAATGCCATCTTAAACCACCATAAGGCCACTCTCAGAGGCTTCCAAGCAGAGGGAACGACTGAAGTGAGCATCCCAGAGGGGACCACAGCCGAGTCCTTGCTCACCAGGACATGCAACCAGGTGTGCTATCAAGTGTAAAACAGCTGCCCAGGAAGCCCGTGGGTGGGGGTCCCAACATAGGTCTGGGGCCTGATCTAAGTGTGGTGGCCACAGCTCTGCCAATATGTAGGGCTTGCTCCTTCACCTCCCTGCCCTTGGGGCCTGGGTGGGGCTGACCCCACGGAACCACTCACGGGTCATTCATGTCACAGCCACCAGGCTATTTTGGGATTTCCTTTAAGCACTCCCTTCTTGCAATTCTAGTAAAAGTAGAAATTATCAAGCGGTGAATTTGCACTTAACTCAATCAATGAATGCCTTATGCTGCAGGCTGAGCCTCTTCAGGGCACAGTTCCAGGCAGTTGTCATATACCTCTGTGTCCATGTCCTGGTCAACCTGTTAGGAGGTACTGATTTCCCCAATGCAGGCTGGACCCCACATCACGGTCACTCTCTCCAAGTTCTCATTCTCTCCAGGCACGACCCATTTAGCCCCAACCCCTCGAGGGCATAGCAAACAGCTTTCCCACTCCAGGCCCAGGTGAGCAAAGCTCCTTCTCACAGGCCCCTACCTGTCCTTGACACGGGTAAATGCAGGGGCAACCCAGGATCAGAGCCCGGAGATGATACAGGGGCTGAGTGTTCTCCCCTAGTGTCCTCTGACAAGAACAGAAGGACCCGAGATCTGACTCTGCCAAGAAAATCCTACTCCTGGCTTCTCAAACTTAAGATTTGAGATAAGTAGAAACTGCAAATGAAAGAGGAACAACAAAACCTAACTTTTTTCCTTTCCTAACAGCTGGTTCCAGTGATGTTTATTACTGAGCCTAAGCTGAAATAACAGTAGACAAAAATAGAAACCGCCTCTGGTTTTAGAAGCCTTTGTACAAGTCCTCTCCATCTTTTCTGTGCCGGCCAGGGAAGTGTGCTGCTGGTGCCAGGGATGGAAGGAGCTTGGATGACCCCAAAGCAGGGGATGGGCAGTGGGGATGGGCACAGGCCTCACACCAAACTGACAGCAGAGCAAGGGACAGCTAGGCAACTTGTCCAAGGACCCAGTGGTGACTCAGGGCTTTATGTGTGGGAGTGAGCTGCTGGAGCCCTAGAGACTGTCCCCAGCCTTGGGGCTGGCCATACAGCATTAGGGCCAGGGCCTGCCCAGGAACAGAGGCTGGGTGGGTGGAGGACTGTGTCACCTTGTACTTGCCCAGGGAAGAAGCCATGCGCAGGGACTCTTAGGCGACTCTGTCCCTAGGGGCTGCCATAGCCAGAAGGAGTGGGCCTTGGGGTAGAAGCTCCATGTTCTCATACCAGGACCCCCCAGGAATCCTGCCTGCTGCCACTGGCAGCTCATGGCAATGGTATCCCACTTCTCTTCCCTGGAAGGTGTGGATTCCCAGCAGCAAAGCACTGCTTCCTTGTGGTCTTCCCAGGAGATGGCTCTGGGGCTGTTCACTAGGGACTTTGCCGTTGAGGCCTCCTGCAGCTCAGCTGAGGCCACAGCCACTGTGGGGGTCTTGGAGGATGAGATGCTGCCTCAGGAGCTGCTATCTCAGAGGCTGCTTGAGTTCAAACAGGCCTGTCCCGCCCTTGACAACTTTTCCAACCACGAGGCAGGCAGAAGGGGACCTCAGCTCATCGTGGGATCCTGGGAGAGACACAAGAGCATTATGTCAGATGACTGAGGGAAGAGGGGGTGATGTGAGAGGGCTGACAGGCTCCACATTGAGGTGGTATGGATGGGGCACCTCAGAGGTCCCAAGGAGTGACCCTTAGTCTCTGAGGCTAAGATGATGAGGCAGCCCTGCTCTCGCATCTGAGAGAAAGGAAAGCCCTCTTTCTGTTCCTCCACAGCCCCGTGGCAGCTTTCCCGCCTGTTTGCTGTCTACCCACCCTAGGTTCTAGTGTGGAGACGCCATGGACAGGTGCCCTATGGGACAGCCTGCCCATCAGACTCCAGAGTGGAGTAAGGAGAGGGAAAGCTAGGCACCTGCCCACACACTCACCCAGCATGGTGGCCTGCTTCAGAAACTGGAAACTGGTTTCAAACGTCATCTGCTGCAGAGGGGAGGAGTTTGACCGGATTCCAAAGCGATTCAGTGGCTTGTAAACACCCTCGAAGCACATATAATCAGCGACCAGAGAAAGATGGCGAGGATCAACTGCAATGCCTGTTTTCATGGACAGTAAAATGAGGAAGGATTAAATAAGCAGTGACGAGGGACAGTTGGGGAAGTGTCAGGTGACATAAGACAGGCCACCTCCATGTCAGTGCATGGGCTCAGGGGTCAGATGCTGGAGGTCCCTCCCAGTCCTGCCACCTCCATGTCAGTGCATGGGCTCAGGGGTCAGACGCTGGAGGTCCCTCCGAGTCCTGCCACCTCCTCACACTGCTTAAACCTCCACTTGGTCTGGAGCTTCCCCTTGACCCCTGTATCCTGCTTCCCATTTCCCTCCAGCAGTACTGGAAGCAAGAATCTAACACACTGTTTTCATTTGGGAACCAAAACCCTGAAGGCAGGATGTAGCCAAGTCATCAATCACGAGCTTCCTCAAAGAGACCAGCAGATCAGACACCACAGAGGGAGGCCTACAGAGTCCCTATGGGCACGTACTCTCCACATCTAGGCTACGAGTCTGGTCCTTGTGCCCTGAGCGGTTTGGTGCCCTAACTAGCATTGGGACCTTCAGGATGCTGTCTGCATACTCCTCTTACCATACACAGCAAACACATCCTTAATCTCCTTCTCAATCACCCGGAGTGCGGCCTCGATGCCATATGTATTGGCCATCGCATGGATGTCATTGGAGTAGAGGCGGCGCAGATCCAGAACCTGGGAGGAGGAAGGGATCTATTTAGAGGCTTGGCCTTTGGCTCCCTGTCTGGACATGTCAGTCTGGCTGCTCACTCTCTCCTATGTCTGGTAGCTGAGTACAGCTGAAGACAAAGTGGCTGAGAGGTGGCCCAGGATTAACAAAAGGAAATGCCCAGGCAGAGCTGCTGACAACTCAATGGCCAGAACCCAAGGTCTGCCTTTTTGTCATTCATTATCAGAACCCAGGGATGACTTGGGACACACTTTAGATTCAACAGGAAGAAAAGAATTGGTTTTAATTTCAATGAAATAAACTGTATGCAAATCAGCTTGGGAAACCCTAGGTTGGATAGTGTTCAGGAGGTTTCAGCACTGCAGACCTTGCGCCATATAAGGCTAATATGCACCATGAATCCCTGGCAGGCGGGCCCAAAGCATGGCTGGCTCAGGGAGGGCCAGAGTAAACTGGCTGGAGGTGAGCCTCCCAGCAGCTGGGCCCTGAGAGGACGTAAGGTCAGGGCCACTCCTTCATCCCAGGCCCACAGACAGTCTGGAGGGGGCTGTATACCTCGGCATACTTGAAGAGCTCTGGGAGGTTGATTCCTTCTGTGTGTAGCACAAGCTCCTTCTCATTCTTATTGCTGACTGTTTCATTCAGGAGGCACCGAGTGATGCCCCTGGTCATGTAGACAACAGCACCATGGGCCAAAGATACTACCAAGGAGCTCATGTCAAAGTTAATCTTCATCAGAGGGAGCTTCACTGTCACCTGCAAGAGGATAGAGAGCTGGGCTGGAGATTCATCCAAAGCCTTCTTAGTAAACATGCTGTCTGGGGGAGGTGGGACTACTGGGCAAACTGGCAGGAGGGTCTGAGCTCCAGAGGGCTTAACCAACCAAATGGAGCAACCACCTTCAGTCACCCAGATGAAAAGGGGTAGGGGGAGAGGAAAGGCAGAGCTACGTTTCTGCAGATGTTGGTGACAAGGCCAAGACTCCTGCCCACCTGACATCACCCTTAAAGGCCACATAGCACATGCATGACTACTTCAGTGGTTTTTGTGATCTACTCACATTTGGGAATCATTGAACTGGATCAAACAAGGGCAAAGAATACGCCTGTGTGGATGTCTAGGCATCCAGACCACCCACCCCTTAAGGGAAGCACACAATCCCTAGAGGAGTGGCAGCCAGAGGCTGTGTATATAAGGAACCATGTGTCCCCGTTGTGGGCAGGAGACAATGGAGTGACAGTGATATATCTGAAAAGTATCTCTGAGGGCTGGCACATCAGACAAACACATGCCTTGGAAGATCAGAGAGAACTGGCTCACTAGGGATTTGAAAATAACATGTGTGGGTTGTGCTTTGGGGCAGAGGGTCTATAGACACCACCAGATTCTTAAAGGGATCTGGGATTAAAGGAGCAACTGACTCTCACAGGTCCCTCCCACAGGGTGCTCTGCCAGCTGGACCTGACCACCTAGGCCCTGCCTGCATAGCCACACTGACCTGACACCACAGACTCTCCTCGGTGTCATACTGGTAGTCCTCTATGAATGAGTGGATCTCACAAACAGCCTGGACCCGGCGATCCACGGCCTCAGTTCCCTGGGGCTTCTGGCTACCGGTGGGTTTCCAGGGCTGTATCAGGGGGGCATCTGTGGGTGAGTCCTCCTCGGCATCTGAAC
Organism: Otolemur garnettii; assembly: GCF_000181295.1. Lineage (NCBI taxonomy): Eukaryota > Metazoa > Chordata > Mammalia > Primates > Galagidae > Otolemur > Otolemur garnettii. Next base: position 2,202,034 of record NW_003852542.1, on the reverse strand, counting down.
CCAGCTCTTCATCTTGCTCTTGGGCCTCCTGAGCACCTTTACCATGGATGTGCCCTTCCTCCTGCATGACCTCATCCTCGTTCTCTTCTTCCTCCTTCTCTCCCTCTTCCTCGCTGTCATAATCAACCTGGCCAGAAACAGAGTACAGGCTGTGTCACTCAGGCCCCGCCATCTACCATCTAACCCAGTGGTTCTCACCTTCCTAATGCCATGACCCTTTAATACAGTTCCTTATGTTGTGGTGACCCCCCCAACCATAAAATTATTTTCATTGCTACTTCATAACTGTAATTTTGCTACTGTTATGAATTGTAAGTATCTGATATACAGGAGACCCCCAAAGGGGTCATGACCCACAGGTTGAGAACCACTGAGCTAACCTCATGAAGCCTTGGTTGGCCTGGGCTGCCCAGGCCTCATCTGCTCCTGGTTCCTCTGCCTTCCTCCTTCTTCCCTTTGGCCCTTCCCCGGGAATACCCCCCAAGTCCGTCCCAGTGAATTTCCCTCAGAGGTGGAGCTCACCCTCTGCACAGCCTTCCCTGGCTTACCTGCTCACATGAGCTGTCTGTCTTACCTGAGGATTCCCTCAGCCCCTGTAAACTGCCCTAAGCCCTTGCAGCCATTATGAGAGTGGGCTATAGGTTCTGGGGGAGGCAGTGAGTATTTTCATTATAAAAATGACAGGCAGTCCAAATTCTCTTTGTCAGAGGCCTCTTTGGGTCCTGAGCCTACTCAAATCCAGAGCTGGCCAGATCCAGAGGGCAGCCTTAGGACAGCCCCCTGCCAAATTCCTGACCCATAAACCCTATCTTCTCAATTGAGAGATGTGCTGGGCAGGCTGGTCTTGCTTCAAGGTTCCTGGCTTGACACAGGTGTGGCCTGGGTGCCAGGGGATAATCCATCCATGATAATAGAAGAGGGTCCCTCCACCCCAGCCGCAGAGTCCTCTCACCTCCTCTTCCTGCTTCTCCTTGCGTTTGGTGTCAGAGGCATCAGCATCTCCCTCCTCAGCTTCAGCGTCTACAATATGTCCCTCTTCTTCCTCATCACCTTCTTCCTCTCCCTGTGGTGTGAGGAAAAGGAAGAAAAAGATTGATTAGCTCTGATACCAATGCTCAGTGAACCCATCTTCTACCCACTCACCTCCATGCCCCCTCCTCCCCAGCCATCATCACACTCACCTACTACCCTTCTCCTACACACCCACCCACCCAACTAGCATCTAACTCTGTCTGGACCTAGACCCCAGGGCTTCTTTCCTTTGGTCATTTTTAAATGCAACACTTATTTGCAAAGCCTTTCATTTTTAAAAATTAAAAAAAATAAATAAAAAAGTGTCAGAACCTTCCAAGTCCTTAAAAGGAGACGGTATAAAATATTGTTCTAAATATTTTTGATGCAATCAGGGGATGAAGAAGAAGGGTTGACTCGGTGGGAAACTTTTTTTTTTTTGAGACAGAGTCTCACTGTGTCACTCTAGAATGCCATGGCATCATACCTCACAGCAACCTCCAATTCTTGGGCTGAAGCGATTCTCTTGCCTCAGCCTCCTGAGTACCTGGGAGTACAGGTGCCTGCCACAATGCCTAGCTGTTTTTTGGTGCAGTTGTCATTGTTATTTAGCAGGCCTGGGCCAGGCTCGAACCTGTCAGCCTTGGCGTATGTGGCTGGACCCCTACTCACTGAGCTATTCTCTGAATTTCTTTGTCTCCTTTTGGGTGAGTTAAGAATTAAGACTGAGTAGCCTTCCAGACCCAGTCCATGCCCACTTCTGCTTGAGCTAGTCAACTGCAGAACCCACAGGGAAGGAAAGACCCAGCATTTGCCCCAGGGTCTAGGTGAGCTCCTCATTTTAGGGTGAGAAGACAAGACTGGAGAGATGAGACACAGCTGAGACCACAGGCAAGGCGGGGCAATCCCAGTCCATGGGGTATCCCCAGCTCAAACAGGCTCACTGCTGGCTCAGATGGCACCCAGAGACCTGTTCCTCACAGGGCCTATGGGTATGGCCTGCTCATGGGTCTCTTGGCAGATGTAGGATTATTATTCCTGGACTATTTTGCCCCCAGTAGTTTTTCCTTCTTCCTTCCATTTTTGTCACTGTGGTCTGAGTTCTCTGCTTACAAACACCTCTCTGGTTCCTGCCAGTGCTCTGGTGGGCCTCAGTTCATCTGGCCCAGGAAAACAGAAGGTAGAGCAGAGAGAAACCAGAGAAAGAACTTGCAAAGGCTCAGTGCACACCATTACCTTGAGCCCCTATTGGGATGAGAGCTACTTATAGATGGGTCCTTGAGAGCTTAAACATGACATCCTAAAGCAGGGGTCCTCAAACTTTTTAAACAGGGGGCCAGTTCACTGTCCCTCAGACCGTTGGAGGGCCGGATTGTGGGCCCTGGGACAAGTCGGCTGCTAACAGGACAGGCAGTGACAGCAAAAACACCTGGTGGGCCGGATAAATGTCCTAGGCGGGCTGCAGGTGGCCCGTGGGCCGTAGTTTGAGGATGCCTGTCCTAAAGCCTGACTCAGGGTAGTCATATATGATGTCTGGCAGCTGCCCTTGCTTGACCTTTAGGCCCAAGATGTAAATGCTGCTTCTTGGTGCTCTCAGAAGAGCAGATCAATGCTAGTAAGTGGAGAGATGGGCCAGGAAGCGGCTTAGGAGTACAGAGAACAGCTGCAGAGCCTGCTCAGGAGAGATGAAGCCAGCTGTTGCCCATGTGCTTCCCTGGGACTAACCCTGTGCAGGTCCCATGGGGGTACCCAGGGCACTCACCTGACTCCTCCCAGAGCCCCCAACGTTGTCGAGATCCCGCTGTGTAGCTCTTCGAGTGTTTACGCTTCTGAAAGCTGATTCTTTGTTACTCTTCTTTTTGATGGATTCCACCAAAAGCTTAAAGAACCTAAAATGAGAAGAAAGCCACGAAGTCCTGTTCAGTGTCAGCATCTTCTGGGTTAGGATGTTGAGGGAGATGAGACGGAGGCCTCCTCTTCCATCCACTCACGTTTCCCCTTTCCTGTCATCTCTCAACAGTGTGTGGCATGTTAGAAACAGCATCAGGTCCACAGCCTCACAGGGCTGTTCTGCACATGCACTCTGCCACTGTGGTTTTGAGCATGACATAGCTTCTTGGGCTCTGACTCCCTTGTCTGGAAAATGTGGGTATTCATATAAACACAATCTTATTTGTTGTTTTTTCTTTTTGGCAGAAGGGCAGGACTCTTATTTTAACGATTAGCAACAACTCCATGTCTGATTCTTTTCATAGGGCCTGGTGCTCAGTAAAGGACAGTTGTTGGTGCCATGGTCATTGTAACACAGAAAGCAGAATCTACTGTAGGAGAGGGAACCCAGTCTAGACCATGCAGCTGCCACCCACAGCATCTCCAGTAAGTGGTGCTGCTTGGGCCAGAGAACTCATGTCTCATTGGTGTGGGAGCCCTAACTATTTGAAGAAAGAAGAAAGACTTCAGAAAGGTTCGACAGAATTTTAAAAGGCAGGCTAACTTACTTTGTGGCAATTAATCATGTTAATGGGTTAGAACCAAACCAGTTTAAGAGAACCAACCTGAAGCTCAGAACCTGGGCGCAGGCTTTCCTGGATTCACCCCTTCCTCCTGAGGCATCTATTGTTTGGATCCCTTAGGGTTCGCCTATTCCCTCCCCACTGCTTCTTTCCTCATATAACCTCTGGCCTGTCTTCTCCATCAGGCTATGACAGCACAGCAAAAGGGACCATTCATGATTGTACCAGTGTCAGGGGCTTCATATCTCTAGTCAGATGCCTGTATTCTTGGAGTGCCTATCATGTCCCCATCACATGCCAGCCCTGGGAGCAACATAAGGATGAAAAGACAGGCTGTGTCTGTCCTCAAGGAGCTTAGAATCTTCTATGAACAGCAGGCGGGTCAAATGTATACTATTTTGGTCATTAGAAACAGAAGAATACCACTTTCCCTCCTTGTTATTTTAACTTTTTTAAAGGAGCACATGGTTTTCCTGAGGTTTCTGCTATTGGCAGAAAAAAGGCTCTTTATCTAATAATCCAGTGAAGATCTTATACACTAGGCCCTGGGGCCAGATGTTGGGTTTGACTTTAGAAAGATACAATTCAACTGGGAGGGCAGGGCCAGAAGAGATGTTTCTGAAAGGACAAGCAGCTTCTCTAGCCCACATCTATCTGCTGAAGCTGCAGCATCCTCTACAACTGGGTGTAAGTGCAGATGTAACTCCTCTGAGAAGCCTTCCCTGATTCCCATGCTGAGAAGCCTTTCTACTTTGCCTGCCTCTTTTGGTGACCAGGACTGATGGAGAACATGTGAGAAGGTAAAGCAGCAGAATAAACACCCACTCAGTAAGTGGCAGACGAGGTACCCCTTTGTTATAGTCTTCCTAGAAGTGCAAACCATTTGCCCAGAGAAAGGGAACTAATGGTGCACTGACTGCTCACTGAAGGCTGTGCTCTTCATCAAACTGTGGCAACTGGAAGGGAACAGGAGCGGCAGGCAGTGGAGAAAACCTCCATCCCACATAAATAATTACAAACAGAGCATATGACCCTTGGCTGTTTCTGAAAGGGCCTGGCAACAGCTCTACCACCTGCTGTTTGGAAAGTTAGATTCGCAGAAGCTGTAACTGCAGAGGCTGTCTGGGGACAGGGGCTGGGCCGGAGCTTATGCCCTCATTCCTAGCTCAGTGCACTCCCCACTTCACCTCCCCACCAGATAATTCACCTTCCAGATAATTCACACAGATACTTTAAGTGACAGGTGCCAGTGCAGAGATTTAGGGGACCTTCAACCTTTTCTACTTAGGGAAATGTCTGTCTGCCTATTTTTCACCAATCTATATTAAGTGTCATGATCACAAAAATAACCAAGTCATAATCACAAAAGAAAAAGTATCATGATTATGAAGCTGGGAAAGAAAAAGGGGAAGGGAGAGAGGGGAGGAGAGAAAGGGGTAGGTGAAGGGAGGAAGAGCTCCGGAGGGGACTCACCCTTGAAAGTACTCACATTCCCCCCCACTTCCTGTGGGCTGTCAGCGGCCTTAATGCAGCTGCCTGCTGCCTGGCCCTGACCAAGGGAGGCCAAACCACATCCCAATTCATACGCTACTCCTTCTTTTATCTTTGCCTGAGCCCTCAGCCCCATTTTGCAGCAGTTCCTAAGGCTACCTCTACTGAAAGCTACTGCAGACACTTTTGTCATCAAAACTGTAAAGGGTACAAGCAAAACACAAACTAGAATTTAGGAGTTGAAAAAGTACTTAACTGCTGGAAATAAGCCAGGGGCTTTCATCAGAAAGAATTTTTAAAAAGTAATCAACTATTTTTAATTCCATGAGATAATGTAAGTAAAAAGTACCCTGGCACAGGCTTGCAGAGGCCTCGTACCGACCTACCTGCTGGGCAAGCTGGGCCTCACATGCAGAGAACTGGGGCAGAACTCTGCCCACTCTTGAGGACACAAGATCCAAATTCCCAGTTCTCAGAAATGGGCTGCCAGCAAGCACAAATACCCACTGCCCTGAGAAGTTATGTTTCTCACAGTTAATTAACCAGTGGGCAGACTGGTGCATACACTGCTCCCCTGCTCTTTTGCCCAGCACCCCAGATAGCACCAAGGACCACCAGATAGAGCGAACCTTCTCGACCTAGGCAGTGCCAATGCAGGTGCTCCTCAAGGCCCAGCCAACAACTTCACTAGAGCTTGTGTCAATTGGGGCAGGAACCATCTGGCCAGTGACCTGTCTACCGGGCTGAGATCACACACAAGCTCACCTACTCCAACACCCTCCATCCCAAATGCCACCTGCATAGATAGCTGGCCCAAAGCCAGGCCACATGATCAGGTGAGAGGAAGAAGAGTGCTAAGGACAGAGCAGCTGCTCTCTTCTGGCCACACCTGTCCCTGTGACTGGCCTAGGAGTGGGCTGAGTTCAGTCTTTTCTTGTACTGTGTCAGTACGGGGAGCTTTATTCTGCCTCTGTTTGGCTATCAGTTCTATAGATTCCTAGCAGTTCCAGGAAGGCCTGAGAGCTGGTCTACATTAGAGGTAGTGGTCAGTGGTCAGTGGCCTGTGGCCAAATCCTACCAACAGATGGGATCCATTTGAGTCTTACCATGCTTTTAAAGACATGAATTAGTGGCTGATGTTTGAAAGTTAGGAGATTTCATTTTTATAAAAGCAAAAGCAAGCAACCAAATAACCAAAGAAAAAATTTAAAAAAAAAATAAAAAAAGGGGTAGCTTTTTTTCACTTGGATCAGAAGACCAGGCCACTCTGGTCCATATTTATGCAAGGTGACATAGGTTCCACACTCTTCAGTATGTCCGAAGCCTTGCACTCTGCCTTGCTGGCCTGTGACCTGCCAGGCCCTGAAGCTGCTGGTGCATGCACTCCACCATCTGGGTGAACTGCTGGGTCAAAACTGCTTCATTGGCTCCTGTCTTGCCCCACTCCTCAAAAGCCCATCATCCTGCTCTATGCACTCAGCATTGTGGCCTGTTTCTTTCAATATCCAACATTTGATAAAGAACTTGAGAGAAAAAGGGTATTTGTCCTCTTTATCAGACAGGAACCGAAATCTCTCTGTAAGAAGCTGGAGGAAACCCCAGTTACAGAAGTGGGGATTAAGAGCAGTGTGCCCTTAGGGAACTGCTCATTATTCACAGAATATAAAGGTATCAATCAGCACTACTCCTGCTGCCTGGAGTCATGTTCTATTAAGCATTAACATCACATGCCGTGCTGACACCATAGAACCACCGCTGCCATGCAGCTCCTTTCTCTTAACGCCTGCAAGCATGCAAAGACAATAAACTTGATTCATCAATCTGATAAGAAGTGGGTTCAGGAAGTGGCCACATAGTAATATCCAAAAGCCAGATTAGGGGTAAGGTTTCCCTAAACAGTTCCCTTAAAGGGCTCACTTGCATCCAACCTCTGATAGCCCTTCAGCAAGGTGCATTTTCTGGGTTAGTGGCAATCATGGCTTGAGCCCTGACCTTGTTTCCATGAAGTGCAGAATGTCCTCAGGTCTCAGGCATTTCTCCTGCTGGTAATATGCGTATGGCAAGAACTGAAAGCGCAGCTGGTATACCCGGAATTTGTTCTGTTTTTCTCCCATACAGAAGGACTCCTCGACATCAATTTTCTGCAACACCTGGAAGCAGATGGACAGAGAGAACCCAATTTGTCCTAATTCCAGATGACTGTGCAGTGCAAGTGGGTTATAAGAAACCCAAAGGTTTGGGGAGATAGCATTTGGGGCCACAAGCCAAACCCCCCATGAAAACATAGTGAGCTCTGCAGGTCTAGATCCCTTGGGGGCCCACAGACTGCAGTTACTTCCTGAGAATGGCCCAAAGCTGCTATGAGTAGGCTCTGGCAGAGCTGCTAAGCTAAGTCAGGAAGTGCTTTAATATTATTTGTTAGGCATAGGAGGATGCTGTGGAACTAATCATTATCTTAAAAGCTTCTTGATCTATGCCTGCACAGCACCTGGCAGAGACAGCTTATCTCTGACTGATGGGAATCTGAGATCAGCATCTAAGCTAGAGGTTCTCAACCTGTGTGGGTCATGACCCCCTTTAGGGGTCACCTAGTATCAGATATTTATATTACTATTCATAACAGTAGCAAAATTACAGTTATGAAATATCAATGAAAATAATTTTATGGCTGGGGGTCACCACAACATGAACATGAGGAACTGTATTAAAGGGTTGTGGCATCAGAAGGCTAAGAACTACTGGAAGCAATCAGCAAAGTCTATTCTTCATGGATGAGGAGGACACAGGAATATGCCACTGCCCAGTCTGCAGCGCCTGTGAAGGGTGACAGTTACCTCCCCTAAGCACACTCTGGTGAGCTGCTTCTTTAAGCTCTTCACCCTCTTCAGGGCTTTCTTGGTGTTGAACACAGGCACACTCATCATGGGTGTCTTGATGTTGGCACTGGCCACCATGAGAATCTCCCTCAGTCTGTTACAGGACAAAGGCACATCTGATCAGGAGCAGCAACCAGACCCCCTGCTTGTGAAGCTTCCACTAAAGATGTTAAGAGTTGTGGGATCTGAGAGAGCCCTTGGGATCCCATAGGGAAGTATGTCGGATCACAGAATCCCAGCTCTGGTCCTGTGTCTGACAGTGAGGGGCTCCCTAGTCAGTTTCCTCTGGCAAGGGCACAGCTGTGTCGGATGTTTGTTTCCTATCACCTGTGTCTTACTAACAACAGGTGCTTACTGAGAGCTTACTGAATGAATGAGAAATGCCGAAAAGACAACTAGTACCCACAGTGCTCCTGTGCACCTTGCTCATGAGTTCAGCCCTCAGAGTCTGGATATTTGGTGGGTCCTGGCCTCCTGCCTTCCACAGGAGGGCACTCACTATGGGGAGTTGAAGAACCTGTCCAGAGTCCACTTGCTGGAAAGTGGCAGGGCCAGGGACCAAATGCAGGCAAACTTGACCCCATGCACTTTCCTCTTGCCCAGCAGTCATCACACTGCAGTGTGCAGACATTTACCTGAAAGGCCATGTGGGTCACTTTCTATGTGAATGGCACCCACAGAGTGGGGCAACCAGTTGCCCTGGATGGGGCTTATTAACAATGCCCATTCCGGAGTCCCTCCAGCAGTGTGCAGCCTCACAGCGTTCTTGGTACACGTAACTCTGATGCAGGAGTTGGTGGAGGGATAAATATACAAATTCTAAAAAGCCTTAGCACTGATCCAGCCACAGAAACCATTCAGCTCTGGAAATTCCAATCCTGAGCCCATTTTGATGACATCCTGTCCGTCTCTCTTTCACACCCATAAATTCACTCTCTCCCTCTCATTAAAAAATGCCTCTTTCCCCAGGAAAGGGCTAAGATGATCCTGCTGTTTACCCTTGTGGACTCACACCTTGGAATCCCCAGGGTGACGTTCATCTCTCCTCTGCCTGCAAAGTGGAAGGTGTTCAGGGTCATCTGTGTGGAGGGCTCTCCGATGCTCTGGGCGGCTAGCAGGCCCACGGCCTCCCCGGGGTCGCAAAGCGAGCGCTGCCACTTCAGCTGCAACAAGGTCCTCAGCCTAGAGATGTTAGGGGGCCACAAGGGGCAGTAGGGGTCAGAAACAAGCACTGCAGACTATCAGTGCCACCAGTCTGTCAACACCACCCGAAACCAGAAACCTGAAACCTCCATTTCTCTCAGGCTTGTTTTTTCTGTGTAAGTCTTTCCTCTAATCTTTAAATTCCTACTAGTGATCCTGGATGTCACCAGCAGGAATTACACAGCACAGACCGAGCTGGGTGGCTAAAGCTCGAGATGTTGACACTTGATGGTTCATGTTTGTTTGAGAATGGCACTTTGGGCTGTTACCATAAGCCCCCAAAGCATTGAGAACTTCAGGGCTCATTATTCCCATTTTCCTTTGTTCATTCTTTCCCCCAAACTAATTTGGACAGTCTGGAAGGGGTTCAACCCCCCCTGCTGTACAAATTAGAAAGAAGTTCACTAAGCAATTACAGGCTATGGGTGACAGGGGATGGGGGGGGGATGTTTATTCTCTCCTTAGTGTAACTGGCTGCAAACCACAACAGAAGTGTCCATGCTGCGAAATTCTGTAATTTGCTAGGCTTGTTCCTATGACAGTTGGCTCTTTAAGAACAGATACTAGGAGCCTGGTTTGACCCAGCACATGGAGTTAAGTGAAGGGCTCAAGTGTGGACACGTGTGAATGAATGAATAGGGGATGGACAGTGCCACAGTAAAACAAATCTATACTTCTATGAAAGTCTTTTTTGTTTGTTTGTTTTTTTGAGATAGAATATTACTCTGTTGCCTAGGCTAGAGTGCCATGGTGTCAGCCTAGCTCACAGCAACCTCAAACTCCTGGGTTCAAGTGATCTTCCTGCCTCAGGCTCCTGAATAGCTGGGATTATATACATATACCTATCACCATGCCTGGCTAACTTTTATATCTTTAGTAGAGAAAGGGTCTCACTCTTGCACAGGCTGGTCTCAAACTTCTGAGCTCAAGTGATCCTCCTGCCTTGGCCTCTTAGAGTGCCAGGATTATACGTATAAGCCACCATACCCACTCTGAAAGTTCTTTCTGGAAGTCAGACTTTTTGCTAAATTATCTGTGTTTTCTCCCAACTACTTTAAACCATTGAAGTTTGAGTTCAGATAAGTATTCCTGAAAAGAAAAATCTTCAGTTACTTTCAGAACTTTAGAATTCCATTCAGAGATACTATTTACTAAGAGATTCCTTTGCGAGAGCTGTCTAGGCAGGGCTGCCTCTCCCTAGCCCAAAATGCAGCATGATCAGAGGGAGGACCAACTTTGTCCTTCTGAGGGTAAACGCAGCCTCTTGTGCTACAGGGATGCAATTGTCTGTATGTGTGTTTGGGGGTAAGAGTAGTCTACTCTTTCAAGGAAAAGCCCAGTTAATAGTTGGGATATCCTGGCTGGAGAAACCACTTTACAGGGCAAACAGAGCCCTGCCTCTCCTCTCTAGTTCCTCCACTCATTTGTCTTTGCTTATCTGCTTTCTCTGCTCCCTGTCACACAGTTGTCAGTCCAACTCCTCAGGCCCCATCAACCTCACCACATGCCTCACCAGGCTTCACCTGGGCAGGTTGAGTGGCCAGGTGAGGGCAGATGATCTCACGGTCTCCCAGCTCTGCAGGCCAGGCTTGGGGAGCTGGATGGAAGTTTCCCAGACCAATGCCAGAGCAGGCACTTCTGGCTTTCCACCCACCTGGACAGCAGGCTTCTTTTTCTTTTTTTGTGATTGAGTCCAAGCTGTGGCCTCCATATAGCCCTTTCTTCCTCAAGGCCTCAAAACCCAAAGTTTAAGAGATCATTGGTATAATCATATCCTACCCCTCAAGAAAAGCTGAGACATGTTATTGTATCCTAGGGCAGTGACTATCCTGCCCTGGGTCACAGGACTGGCAGCAGTTGAACAGTGACCCAATTCTTTGACTTTCAGTCAGCCACATTCACCACATGAAGCTCCAGTAAGAGGTCATTTCTGTAAACCTCTGTCCTAGCAGACCACTCTTTTCTGTCCTGGCCCGGATGGGGCTGTTCACTCCTGCCTCCTGCGCCTGTCTACCCCTGAGGCTGCAATGAGCCCCTGGCTGTCTTACTTCCCTCCTTCCAGCTGTAGTATCAACCCTATGAGGTCATCCTCTTCTTTCTGCATGAATAGGGAAGGGGCTGAGGGGCAGACTCTCCCCTTACACATGGTATGCAACTAATCAGTGTCATTACCTGTCAAGAGAAAGCTCTGATTTCTTGTAACTCTTCTCTGCTTGAGCTGCCCATTCTTGACTATAGTCATCAATCTTTTTCTCAAAAGTTTCTGACACTGATGCAAAGTAGATGTCTGGGCGCCAGGCAGACAGACAGGGGTCAGGACAAGGGGCTGCCTTCTTCTGGTATTTCCTTTGGCTCTGTTCATCTAACTCATACCACATCTTCAACATCTGAAAGGAAGGAAGGATGGGTCTCAGACACGTGGGAGGGTACCAGGAAGGGGCATCTCCTTCCAGGACACCCAGTAACGTAAGAAGGATCAAAGGCACTGGCTTCAAACGAGAGTTAAGGGGAAAGAGTAAGAAAGCTGACCATAATGAGAAACTGTCTCAACATTTAATAGGGAGAGGAGATTTAATCTGTCCCAGGGATTGCTGACTGTGACACTAGAAGCTCTTCATCCTGGCACATTTAAGCAGACTGTCAACACCACGGGGCAGGGTGACCATGTAAGTTACTGCACTACTAGGATTCTTTTATAGTAAAACAGGGCACTGTTAATGATTATAGGACAAGATGCAAAACCAGGATGGTCCTTGGCCAATATGAACATGGTTACCATGAGTCAGGTGACAGTGCTGGATCCTTGTTTACCCTTGGACACAGGCTCTTTCACGTGGTCCATGTCCCACAGCAACTGCTTCAAAGACCTCCCTGCTTCTGGCTCTCAGCTATACCTGGCACAGTGGCACCAGCAGCAGAGATGGCAAGAGGGTGAAGCTGGGCATTTACCCAGCCACTCTCCAGGGCTCTCTATCTAGGGCTCCTGTCCAGTAGTGTCTGCCCACAGCCACCCTCTCCACTTGTGGTGACTGCTCCCCTGTTCCTTCATGCCTGGGGTAGTGAGGAACCCCAAAATTATTATTCCTAGTCAGTTCCCCAAGTCCAGACCATACTCTTGTAAAGAGTCCCCACTTTGCCTTCCCATTTGAGTGTCACTTCTATCCTGACTAATGGTGAATAAAGCCAAATTTTATTATTATATCTCTACTAAGAAAATAATCCCTCATCCCTCACCCACTGACTGAGCCTGGCTGTGCCAGGCACAGGGTACACATCCTCCCTGCATTACCTGCTGAGTCTCAGGGCTGCGGCCGTTCTGGTTCTTGCCCTGAAGGTTTAGAGCTTTTACAGCTGCTTCAATTTTCTGGGAATAACTCAGGAAGGCGCCTTTTCTGAGCAGGGTGCCAGAATGCTTGCTTTGCCATTTTTTGATGGCTCTGATGTGGCGGAGAGCTTTTTTGGGATCCGCTCTGGATAAAACTTCATGGAGATGCTTCGATTTCATTATCACCTAAACAAACCAACAAACCACACAGATGAGATGAATGAGATTGGGCCCATGACAAAAGAGCCACCTTGCACAAATTCACAGGATCTGGGGGGTTTGTGCAGAGCCCTCGTGACAGGGCTGAGCAGTCACAGCTAATTAAGGTTGTCACTTTCTGCAAACCAGACTTGGGAGCCAATGGTCTCAGGAGCTGAGGAGGGATCACAGGAAAGGGACTGGCATACTCGGAGCCCCTCCAGGAATACAAGGGAGCTCTGAGAAAAGAAGAGGGGAAGAATAAACGCCAAAGCTCTGGGACAGGCACAGGACAGAAGGGACCCAGCATTTGGAGAGTGGTCCTTAGTTCTGCTAACAGTTCAGTGACCTTGGACAGGTCATATCAGTTTCAACTGCCCCCTCTGCAAAACAGAGTGCCTGCTTGGTCAATGGTGATGGTTATGACTGTGTGGTAAAGCATGGAATGAGAATCACCAGCACATGCCAGATAAGGTTAGGTTCAAACTCTGGCTCTGCCACTCCCCAGTTAGCTACTTAAGCTCTGATACTCAGTTGTCTCCACTGTAATTTATGTGGAAGAATGCTTGCTTTCCCAAGCTGAGTAGAGAGGAGACCACATTCTAAGTGTGCTCTAATTCAGTGCCCAGCATGTGGCAAATGCCCTTCAGCCACCTCATGTGATGCAAGTCCACAGAGGGCACTCACTGTTGCTTTATAAACCTTTCCCACTTCCCAGTGACTTCTTGGACTGGACAGTCAAGCACAGGGTACTTGGATTTCCAATCTGGGGTTGGGAGGCCCACCACACAGACCCCAGCTCTAAGGTTCTGGCACATTACCTCGTAATTGCTGGCTAGGAAGGGGAACTGCTTGGGCTGCAGGAACTGGGTCTTGGGGATATCCAGGCCATCCTCCCCGTACAGGAACTGCACCACACTGCCGTCGCTGTCTCGGACAGTCAGATCATACTGCACGACCAGCCCCTCCAGGTGCTTGATGATGCACCTGCAAGGAACTCACAAGTTCAGCCCCTGCCAGGCCTGCCTCCTCCCGGGGCAGCCTCTGATAGGGGCTGGAGGTTGGGAACAGGGGAGGGAAGAAAAGGGGGACAGCTATTCTACAGCCAAGTAAGACTAGGCTCTGGGCTACAACACCTCCCAGCTGCAGGGACCATACTTCCTGATGTTCTCCAGGAGAAGGAGGCTGAGCCTGTGTTACCAAGAGGCTTGGTGCCACCACTAGACCTGGGCTCCCCTCTAGCCCCAGCTGCTGGAACTACTACCTGCCCCCTTCCCTCTCCTGCAACGCAGAGCACCAAGGGACCAGGGTCCTTAGAGCCATAAGCCAGGCAAAGCAGGGTTGTTGTCAAGGATTCTAGGATACCGTCAGTGACTGCCAAAGACCCTAAGGGTATTAGGAACTAAATGCTGATGCGCCATTCTGCACCTGGTGGCCTTTTTCCTCAGTCCTCCCAAGTGGTTGGCTGCCTCCCTCAACCTTTCTTGCTCTCTGCCCTAATACTACCCTCTCTGACCATTCCTTATCCCTCTGGCCATTCTGTCTCAGTTGCTCCTCCTGTCAACCTAAGAGGGAGTTTCCTGGGAGTCACTGTCCCTGTCCCTTCTTCTTCCTGAACTGTGAGGAACTCAGTGTTAGTCACCACTGTCTCGAGAAGCTGATCCTCTCAGGGAGCAAGACATGCTCACCACTGCCTAAGAACTTTTCCTGTACCCACAGCTTCCCCCAGAGAATGGCAGAACCCGAAAATGCAGGGGCCCTTTATATGAACCTCTGAGTTCAAGCGCTACCAATTCTATAGAAGGGGAAGAATAGCTGTTATTTTCTATCTCAGACTATCCATGGAAACTTTTTTTTTCAACAATCATGGAAAATTTTAAAAAATGGTTTTCTTTTTTTTTTTTTTTTGAGACAGAGACTCACTTTGTTACCCTCTGGTAGAGTGCTGTGATATCACAGTTCACAGCAACCTCAATCTCTTGGGCTCAAGAGATTCTCCTATCTTAGCTTCCCAAGTAGCTGGGACTAGAGGTGTGCCTGCCACAACATCCAGCTATTTTTAGAGAGGAGGCCTTGCTCTGGCTCTGGCTGGTCTAAAACTTGTGAGCACAGACAATCCACCTGCCTTGGCCTACCAGAGTGCTGGGATTACAGGCATGAGCCACTGCTCCCAGCCTTAAAAAGTTTTTTTCATCTAAGGAATCCTAAGTGAATTGTCAATGACGACATGGAAGATAACAGAGGTGAAGAGCCCTGGTACACCAACCCCATCTACAGGGGGCACAAGAGGTGCTTTTACCTTTGAAGATAGCCAGAGCGGCTGGTTTTCACAGCGGTGTCGACCAGGCCCTCTCGCCCTGCCATGCAGTGAAAGAAGAACTCCTGTGGAGAAAAGGATTGAGGTCCCAAAGATAGCAGTGAGGGTGGTAATTCTTACTGAAGAGCATAGGTAGGCTAGGATCTCTAGGAGTCCTGTGTAACCAGAGGGAAACATTCCCTCCCCTTATCTCCTAGGACCTTGACTTTGGTGACTCCAATAGCCTCCAGTGTCTTCTGCCCTCCTTTTCTTATTGTACCTTGACTAAGAGTGGAGGGACAAGTGGATCAGAAGTAACAGCTCCTAGTTATAGCATTATGCCCCATGTCCCATTTTCCAAATAAAAATGACACTGATACTTTACCACTATTTGGTTTAGCCTGCAAGTCTGAATTTTGCTTCCAACTGTGTTTATAGGGTATTTTCCAAACTTTTAAAATTATAATCCATAGTGAGAAATACTGTGTTGTAAATACAATAGCAGTCAGCAAAGACCTCTCTCTTTCTCTCTATGTGTGCATATACAATATAAAGGTAGCTAACTCAAACTAAACCTATGGTACTATTCCATCCCTTACTATGGGAAATAACCTCCAGTGATTTTTTTAATGCCCTCCGTATTCTGTTTCAGTACGTAAAGAAATACTTGTCACTACCAGACTTCTTCAAATGCTGATTTCATAATCCACACTACGGGGTCGCAATCAGAATTTGAAAAGTCTGTTCTACAGAACCCTGCACCATCCCTGCCAGAGGCCACGGATGTCCTGTGGGGAGCCTGTGTGACCTTGGAATGAAAGGTCAGTCCCTTGCACAGTCTGGACTTAAATGTCTGAACACAAAGGTCACCCTTTCAGACATGTACTAGACCAGAAAACAAAGGGCAATAATATTTAAAAAGTCATTTCTGACAAAAGTGAAGAGAAACCCTTTTCTTTGGAATGAATTTTGTGTTGATAAAGCAAAAGTTAACACCTGCTAGAGCTAGTCAACTTTCCATGGCCAAGAAATAAATCTCTGTGATGCTCCTTCTGGCAATGAGAGCACTGTGGTGGGTGGCACCCCCTTTTCCAGCTGCCTTCACTCAAATGTGGTAAGAGCTGGTTTAGAGGTCATAAAACTGAAAAAAGGTGGAGCTGGGATTGGTACTATTCATCTTTCACCTATCATTTACTGAGCACTTACTATGTGCCAGCACTGTGCAGTGCTCTGGTGTCACAATGGTGAACAAAACATGGGCCCTAAGGTCTAGTGGGTAAGCAGCAAATGGCATGACATTTATCACTTGACTATTCTTGCTCAAAGTTGCTGATGGGGTCACAGGTCACCTATCATTGAGCCTAGAAATGAGGGGAAAAGCCAAATGGAAAAACCAAAGTACATACAGGAGGATTGATGCCAGTGAGGAATCTGCCAGTGACAAAGCCACCAGCCCTGGGGGTGAATTCGTAAGGCTCAAAGCAGGGCAGTGACTTGCCAGATGCCATCAGCGGCGGTCTCCGACCTTCCAATTCGATCTGTCCCAGGAGGCACGAGATCTAGGGGAAAGGAAACCCACAGGAAACTGAAGGTCCACACGTATGTTAAGTAACGCTTTGTCCTAGCAGGGAAGGAACCATCTGCCCTTTGCTTGAAGGCCAACCTACATTTTTAAATAAACCAGGGACAATTTCATTTCAAGAAAAAATAACTGCATCTTCCTTTTGTTGACTGGCCTGGATTTTTCACATTGGTGTCAGGTGAAAATGGGTGATGTTGATAAAAGGAGCTGTGTCTCAGAATTACCACATTATACCTGGAAGAGACCTGACTGTCCTAATAGCAAAATGGAGGTCTGCAAGAAACAGCAATTTATCATGACCCTTACATTCTAGAGCCAAAAGAACTCAAGCTATTGAGCTGCCTACTTAGAGAGCCGCCTATTAATACTCTTGGGGTGGAAGAGCAGTGAGTCTAGATTTCACTATTTTGTGAGGGGGTTTCCTCTTGGCCTTTACACTTTCAAGCCCATCTCTACTGCTCCACACTCACTAAACAGCAGGTGGTCATTAAGACTCTCCACAGGGCGGGGAGCCAGAACTTTTGGTAGGGTTATGAGCTGGGAGCTGCGGCCCAGGTGGGTCAACAGCAAACGTCTGTGCTCTCCCTGGATGTACTTGACCTCAGGGATCCATAGTACCTCCTTCATCTGCTCCCTCTGCGCCTGAAGTCACTATCTCTTGTGGTCACTGCTTATTTCCCTGTGACTCTGCTCACAATGACAGCCAAATTCACCGTCTAGGCCCTTTTCTCCCATGAAAATCTCAATTTCTTTCCTCACTGAAATTTAAGGACTGGCTCTCCTCCACCTGTGATGTCTTCCAATTGAATAAATAAAAGAGAGGAAGCAAACCAAAAATCTCCTGGCGAGGTTCAGATTGCTTCTCTAGGTAGAAGAACAACAAGTATACCTTTCATTTATGCGGTGCATTAGAGCCATGATCTCATCTGATTTTCTTGGTGATGGACTATCAGGTCAGTTAAGTTTTTTGGCCAGGGCTGGGTTTGAACCCGCCACCTCTAGTATATGGGGCTGACACCCTACTCCTTGAGCCACAGGCACTGCCCAGAGTCTGTTGCATTTCTACTGAGTCATGTCTGAAGGCAAAGCACAGAACAACTACTCAGCAGTCCAGTCTGCTGTCTTGCTGTCTTATCTCCTTTCCTGAATGTGGGTCTTGGAGCTTCCTCACAGGGGCCAAAGAGAAAATGTGTACCAGGGACTGCCAATCGTCTTCTGACATTCATTCTCCCTTCTCTTTCCTCCTTCCTTACAGAGGCTTACTGCAGCTCATGTGACAAAGTTCTAACTGATAGAATGGGGAAGTAATGTGTGCACTTCAAGGAACACCCTTGCTGGGAGGAACCTTATTCTTTCTTTCTCTCCTTATCCAGCCTCTTGCTTGGATGTGATTATGATGGCAAAACTTATCTAGATAGCGAGAATATTTAGCTGGGAGTGGTGGTGTATGCCTGTCCAACCAGCTACTTGGAAGGCTGAGGCAGAAGGATTACTTGAGCCCAGGAGTTCAAGGTTATAGCCAGCTTGGGCAACAGAGAAAGAAAAATAAAAAAAGTAGATAGTGAGAATAAGGGCCCTTTCCTATGGGTAGTCAGAGTAGAAAGCTGGAAGTATCCTGGATTACAGATTTTTACTATGAAGCTATCATGTCAGTCTGTCACTGACATGGACCACATTACAAGAGAGATAGTGACAGGCTCAACCCTGATATTTGTAGGGCTTAGGGTAATAGTACAAATGAAAGCTCAAATACCATACGACTAAAGATTTAAAAGTTGCAAGTGAAATAAGTAAATTATTAAATTAAATATGTTTTTTAAAAAAAAAAAGACTCTCCACAGGTCACCAAGATTTAAAACAAAATCTTGTTTAAAATTTGTGTTAGGGCTGGGTACAGTGGCTCACACCTATAATCCCAGCACTCTGGGAAGCCAAGGAAGGGTGGATTGCCTGAGCTCACAGGTTTGAGACCAGCCTGAACATGAGCAAGACCCCATCTAAAAAAAAAAAAAAAAAAATGAGGCGGGCATTGTGGCAGGTGCCTGTAAGCTGTAGTCCTAGCTACCTGGGAGGCTGAGACAAGGCTTGATCCCAGGAGTTTGACATTGCTGTGAGCTAAGATGTCATTGCACTCTACAGAGGGCGACAAAGTAAGACTTTGTCTCCAAAAAAGTAAATAAATACATAAATAAAACAAAACAAAATAAAATTTGGGTTAATATTGTGCAAATGCTATGATAGCACTATGGTAATCTAAGCAGATCATGGGCCTCAAGTTAAAGGCGACCCAACCTCTAGGACAATATTTAAAATGTAGGATTAAGTGAAAAAAGCAGAACATGCAGTGCTTGCTTCGGCAGCACATATACTAAAATTGGAATGATACAGAGAGATTAGCATGCCCCTGCGCGAGGATGACATGCAAATTCGTGAAGTGTTCCATATTAAAAAAAAGCAGACCATGCAAAATTGCAGGATCTCAACTAAGATTACACACACACAGTGTGTATATACTCATTACATGAATATATGTAATACAATAAGTAAATTTATTATACATCTACACTATACATATATCTGCACATTTATATCTATACCTACCAGTACTTGCTACTTGAAAACCACCTCCTGCCATCACTCAGCATCTATTCATACCTGCATTGTGTTCACAGTTGAACCTTTGGCTCCTGATTGCACCATCATCTGCAAGTTGTTCTCTGGGAACTGTCTGTGCAGGCCGAAAGGCATGCATGCCTGCAGGTTAAAACAACACAGCAGTCAGTGACTTTAAAATGGGGTAAAGGAGTTAGGTTCCTAGGTTCAGGAGTTAAATCCAGGATGCAGGAGCAATAAAGCCAGAACATTTATCCAGAAGCAAGTACCAAAACCATACATTTGACACCAATCCTTTTACTAGAACCCTTAGAGAGAAGGGACACAGGTCCCCCATCCCACCTTGCTCTCTTAACATCTCCTGACCCAAACCCTGAAGTTCCTTGGCTTGGTGACCGTAGCACAGTGGTTATAGTGCTAGCCATGTACACCAAAGCCAGTGGGTTTGAACCCAGCCCAGGCCAGCTAAACAACAACGACAAATGAATAAAAAATAGCTGGGTGTTGTGGCGGGTGCCTGTAGTCCCAGCTACTGGGAGGTTGAGGCAAGAGAATTAAGCCCAGGAGTTTGAGGTTGCTGTGAGCTGTGACACCACGGTAATCTACTGAGGGTGACGTAGGGAGACTCTGTCTCAAAACCCCCCCCCAAAACACCTGAAGTTCCATTAATTGGCCAAAAGGCAACAAAAATGGAGAAGGGAAAGGAAAAGCAGTGACACCAGCAGATTCAGTTTGTGATTCTAAAAAGGAGCTGGAGGATACAATTTAATCTATGCTACTGTGAATTTGTCCAGCAGAACCTGGCCTGGGTCTCCACAAAGATAGCAATAATGACCAATGTCTGCATCATGTCATATTTGCCAACATGCTGCCTGAGCCCCAGTTGGGGATCCTAGCCTTGGCTCCAGGGTCAGCAGAAGCAACAAAGTCTCCCGGGGGAGCCACAATGACAGAACTTGCACTAATGAGGTCTTCTTGGCATCCTAAGGGACACTGAAACCCAGGCAAGTAGACACCACAGACAAACTTTAAAAAGAAAAACAGCACAACACATTCTCTCTTAGCATAAATCCAGCACCTGCCCAGATCCCAACTGGGTGAAGGAACAAAGTCCCAGGCTCTTCAAAATGATAAGATTCCCCTCATTTCACCTTTCATTGTACCTAGTCAGCTATCTGTCAAACTGCTCCACAGAGCCCTGGGTGAGAACCAAAATCTAATTTATTTTAAAAATCAGCATTCAAAATAGTAGGGATAAGTACATGCAGTGCAGGGCTAACCTTGTTAATCTCATTGCTGTAATGGTTTACTTCCTCCTTGAACTTCAGATCAATCATGTTAAAATCCCTCTGGTCTTTGCCTAAATGGGCATCCTGCCATTTTTCTTGGACCTCATCACATGATGTGGCTTCTGGCAAGTTTAATGCAGCCCTGACAGCCTACAATGAGAAAAGGCACACATTGGAGGCTACAGCCAAATTAGGAGGGTGTGGGTTTTGATCTGTAGGACACCTGACCCTTCTAGTGTAGGATGCAGCTTTGCAGCCCCTCCTTACCCGGGGTCCACAGTGGGTAGATTCTTCAATGATCTCCTGTCTCTTGGCATCTGCTTTTGGCTTCACCAAAATGTCCTCCACACCTGTCAAGTGAAACAGACAAGCTAAAAGGGACCAGGCCTGACTTCTCACCAGACTCACCTCACTGGTGAGGTCAGGACGCAAAGCCTGACTTCTGAAGCATCTGAGTGATGATGATACTAACATTATTATTACTAGATTGCCTTAACTCTTTCTTAAGTGTTTACTAGCAACCAAACCTTTTAATTCTCATATAACAAAACTAAGGCTCAAAGTTGAGCTACTTGCCTAGTTACAGATGCAGAAAAGTAAACCCAGGCCTGAGTCACAAACTTGTACTCTCAGCCACCAGTTACACTGCCTCCATTTGATAAATATGTGTTGGGTGAGGGGGCTGGAGGGGAAGAAGAGGTTATGGATGAAAAACTTGAGTATAGGGAAAAAAGGGAGGGGGGGAGAGAGAGAGAGAGACAGACAGACAACATCTCAGTCTGGGCTCCCAGAAACCACACATAACATGGGTGCACCCTACAGAGTTGTCAGTGTGCAGGCCCACACACAGAGACATGCTTGAGCCTAGGTGACAGGGACCCCTACTGTAGGTTCCTCAGTGTCGCCTCGGGAGAACAAAAGCCCAGTTCAAGCCCATCCTTCTGGCTCACAGAATCGAAAACTTCCTCATCTTAGCATGTCTTTCTCCTTTCAACTCTCAATCAACTAGTTTTTGCCTAAATCTGGATCTCAAAGTCCCTCAGCCAAGATCTGAGTGAGAAGAAAAACAATGGCTGCCCTGTTCAAAAATTGGAAACTGGAAACTGCCCTGGAAACCCGAGGGCTACTAAAGAATACATTTGAGCAGAAGAGGAAAGAGATATTCCCTCTGTGAGCAAGCCACAAAGCAGACCTGTTCACAAGGCCAGTGCCAGGCCATCTTGCTATATCCCCCTCAGTGACCCTTCTGGCTGAGAAGGGCTGGAGTGAGGTCAACCTCCCTAGCTTGCGCTTTCTCAGAGCCCCACTCCCTGCCTGGCCTTGCTTCCCTCGTAGTCTCTGGATTGTCTTTGCACTCAGGGGGCCATTCTCCTTGTTCCATGTAGTAAGCAGAGCTGTCAGCATGGCTTGTTTAAGTTCAGTCTTCATGAGCCCGAGTGGGATCTTCTGTTTCATTTTTTAAGCACTATGAAATCCTTGTGCTTATTCTAGATCACTGTTTGAAATTTACGTCTTACAAGTGTGAGGTTCTTAGTCATGATGCTTCACTTTCTTTAGTTACCCTTGAAAGGACCCTAGTCTGGTTCCCAATTAGAAGTGGGTGATCCTGGAAACAAATGTCTCCATCAGTGGTTTAGGCCCATTAGAGAAATCAGGATAGGGAAAGGTAAGTTTCAGGCCCTAAACAGACTAATAAAATAATTGGACATATGAGCCAAGATGTTTGTTTGAGGGTGCTCATCCCAGCAATAATGTGAAAATCTGGAACTGATTTATAAACTATGATACACCTATACAAATGGAAGAATCTATAGCCACTAGACATGAAGATATAGATTATATCAACTGGCTCCAAAGGGCATTTATTATATAAATACATTTAGAGATTGGGTAGGTAGGTAGAATAGAGAAATAGGTTATAAAACATTACATCGTATAGGATTCCATTTTTTTCCATATATATTTGCACTAGAAAAGTCTAGAAAGACAAACATCAAGTTGATATTAGTGGTTATCCTCTGGTAATTGGCAAGAATTTAAGTTATCTTCATGTCTATAGGTGTGTATATATATATTTTACTTTTCCACAATTAAATATATTACATAATTAAAAAATAATAAAATGTGTACTGCAGTCCCCAGTGCAGGCCAATAAACAAACTCCAACTGTGGCAAGCCCACAGGGCCCACTCTGGGATTCTCACCACGTCTGCACACAAGACCATGAAGCTGTATGCCCTTATCCTCACGAGCAGTGGTATCATCAACTAGACAATCCCTGTGCACACTGTGGTGTGTACTGGACAAGTACTGTTGTGAACAGAAGAGCTCGGATGTTGCTCTATGCACGCAGAGGTGCGGCACTCTCAATCAGCTGAACCCTTGGTCTGTTCTTCAGACGTCAAGCCAACCCAGTACTCAAAAACAGCATACTTATTTTCTTGATCAAAGCCACTTTCCTAAAACAGTGTGCTCTCGTTCCCAGGGTGCACAACACGTAGCTCCTCTTCCTATCTTAGGGTTTTCCTGGAAGGTTTGCCTCAGTACCGTGTTTCCCAGAGCACTGCTGTCCCCCACTGTGTTGGAAAGGTGCAGGCAGTTCTAACAACAGGGAAGAGCCTTTGTGGAGTGGGGAAGGCCCAGAGAATTGTGGATGGACACTGGCAGGAGAGAATGGGGGTATGTACAAGTATAGAAATCAGACTGAGGGACAGAAAACTGTAAAGACAGGGGTTGAGAAAAGGACAGATGGAAATGGGGATGGTAGGGGTCACTCAGTCCTGCTGAGGGAGAAGAAGTGGCCAAGTGAGGACACTTCTTTTGCAGAAAAAGCCTCACTGTTCCCCCAGAGGACATAAGAGCTGGGGACAGCCTGGCAGCTGTGCTAGCCACAAAAGAAGGGGCTAGGCCACTGCTCTAGGTAAGCCTACCACTCACCCAAGGTAAATCCTCTGTAGAGCTGCAGGTAGGCGGTGAAGAGGCGGGCCAGGCAGGTGAGAACCCTCCCACTGGTCTCACCCCCATAGATCTCATAGCAGCAATGGACCAGGCCGTAGGCAGAGCTCCCGTACTGGGCCTTGTCCAGCACCCCGCAGAGCAGCTCTCCTTCTCTGATGATCACCTGTGAGGGAAAGGCCACTGATACCAGGCGGCAGGGGATACCTTCTGTGGGAGCCACCCATCCTCCCTACTCCATGTGTGTTACCCTCATTGTGCATGTCTCTCAACTATGACTGCCTCAAATCTTCATGGGAAGAAGTAAGGCACACACAAAACCCATATATTTTTAAATACAGGAGGTAGGCACACATAGACTAAGGGTTTTTAAATTCTTTTTCAGAGACTACTTATCTACCCCCATATATATGTACACACACAGACACACATACACACACACACACACACAGTTCAGTGTCCCCCCTGCTCCCCAGATGTATCCACAATGACTCGAGGTCAAGTACTCTGTTGAAGACCTTGTGACTGGAAATGAGGACATCTATAGACCTTCCAGTTTATAACCATGACCTTGGCTTAGGTACTCCCTCCCTTGTACCCTGGGAATAAGAACAATAAAACCTTTCTAACATCCCCTAAGGCCTGAATTTGTACTTCCACAAAGCTGGGTTAAGCATTAGAAACTAATTAAAAGGATTTCTAGTTGCATAATGTACCATACATTAAAGGAAAGTGGCAGCTTTGGTTTGGTAGACTGTGTTACAAAGGTTAGCGTGGGGCTCTGGGGATACTCCCCCACCAGAAACTTGCGGAGGCCTTGGAAACCTTCTGTTTGGACTGTTGTCCTACCGCTGCACAGCACTGTGTTTGACTGCTCTGGGCCTGCCCTCCTAAGGTGGGGGTGTGGAACCTCACAGAAATTTGCAGTCTTGAGGGGAAAACACGAGCTTTGTATTTCCAACCTTCGCAGAACCAGCTCTAGCGTTTTGCCAGAGAAGCCTTCCCAAATCTGAAGTGAGTTTTATACTGACGGTCAAATGCTAGAGATAAACCCTGACCTTTTCCCAAACTGAAAGCTAATACCCCTTTGGGGAGGATACCTTCTCTTCTGAGGAACAGCACCTGCTTGAGTGTACCTCCATTTCACTGTCTCTGTTTTAAATCAATTTGTCTAGCCTGGGGACTAGAACTCTCTAACTCAAACTGCTGGGCAGGCATACCTGGGACTCACACATTGAGTCAGGGTCAAAGCCAGGAACAGGTCGAGGAGGTTCCTTTACCCAGGCTTTCTCGCTGATTTTCGCTTTTCCAGATAAATTCAGCGGGATGTGGTCCTCTGGGATTATGTTTATGAGCAATGTTGACACAACCTGTAAAGAAAAGTAGAACAAACTGATGGCTGGAAGAACTTCCCTTTTAGGTCTTGGTCCACCTCTATAAGACAAGTTGATCTCTGTTTTTACTTATACACCAATAAGATATTCACTGAGATTTGTACTCCCTACGATAGTTTTTGGCTGGGCACAGAGACCGATGCTTATAATCCTAGCACTTTGAGAAGCTGAGGCAGGAGGACTGCTTGAAGCCAAGAGTGAGCCTGGGCAACACAGCAAGATCCTGTCTCTATAAAAATATAGAAATATTAGCGAGTGTGGAGGGATGCACCTGTAGTCCTGGCTACTGGGGAGGCTGACGTGAGCTATGATGCCACCACTGCCCTTGCACCTAGGGAACAGAGTGAGACCCTATCTCCAAAAAAAAAAGTTCCCTAAACTTGATTTAAATCCCTGAATAGACCA
This sequence comes from Otolemur garnettii, assembly GCF_000181295.1. Taxonomy (NCBI): domain Eukaryota; kingdom Metazoa; phylum Chordata; class Mammalia; order Primates; family Galagidae; genus Otolemur; species Otolemur garnettii. Next base: position 2,176,883 of record NW_003852542.1, on the reverse strand, counting down.
AAGAAAGAAGAAGAAAGTAAACAGTGCCTGTAACTTAATCAGCACATGTTGTATGTATTCTGACTGCTTCACCAACCAGCCATGCCCTCATTTCTCTCTCTCTCTTCAGGCCTATTCTCTTACACACAAGAATACTGAAATTAGGCCAATTAATAACTCTATGATGGCATTTAAGTGAAAAGAAGAGCCATATATCTGTCACTTTAGCTCAAAACTTAGAAATGATTAAGCTTAGCGAGGAAGGCATGTGAAAAGCTGACACGAGCCATCAGCTAGGGCTCTGGCACCACTCAGGCAACTTGTGAATATAAAGGAAAAAGTTCCTAAAGAAAATTAAAAGTGCTATTCCAGTGAAGGCATGAATAACAGGAAAGTGAAACAATCTTAGGGAGAAAGTTTTAGTGGTCTGCATAAAAGGTCAAACCAGCCAAAACACTCCCTTAAGCCAAAGCCTAATCCAGGACAAGGACCTAACTGTATAAAGGCTGAGAGGTGAGGAAGCTATATAAGAAAAGCTGGAAGCTAGTACAAGGTTTATGAGGTCTTCATAACCTAAAAGTGCAAGGTGAAGCAGCAAGTCCTGATGTAGAAGCTGCAGTACATTCTAGAGAAATTTAGCAAAGATCACTGATAAAGGTGGCTAACACTAACAGATTTTCAATGCAGATGAAACAGTCTTTTATCAGAAGATGTCACCTAGGACTTTTACAGTGAAATAGTCAACACATAGCTTCAAAGCTTCAAAGAACTGGCTGACCTTCTTGTCAGAAGCTAACATAGCTGGTGACTAAGCTGAAGCTGGTACTCATTTTCCATTCTAAAAATCCTAGGGCTGATAAGAATTATGTTAAAAATTCTTTGCCTGTGCTCTACAAATGGAAAAACAAAGCCTGGATGACAGCACACCTGTTTACAGCATGGTTTACTGAGTATTTTAAGCCCACTGTTGAGATCTACTGCTCAATAATATGATTTGCTTCACTGTGATATTTGCTGTATTGCAGTGGGCTGAAACCAAACCCACATTATCTTTGAGATCTGTGTGTAAATGTAAAAACATCATAAATTGAAAAATTGAAAGATGACATCATTCCTCAAATTGATCTATATTATCTATCTATTGTGATCTGTATATAGCAAGCCGCAATTTCGAATAAAATTCCAACTACTAGTTTTCTGGAAACAAACAAGATGACCTTAAAATTTATATGGAAATGCAAGGGATCCCAAAGTCATGTTAGAAAAGAATAAGGCTGGAAAAGCTCACACTTAACAGACTTGAAACTTTCTACACATCTATAGAATGTATCAAAGACTTCAATGCAAAGTCCAAAACTAATAAGAGGCTTAGACAGAAACATAGCAGTACATCTGCATGGCTTTGGTTAAAGCAGCGGTTCTCAATCTTCCTAAAGCCACAATATATTTTCATTGTTAAAAAGGGGTTGCAACCCACAGGTTGAGAACTGCTGGGTTAAAGCAACAATTTCTTAGATATGATACTAGAAGCAGAAAAGCAACAAAATAAACACATGAATTGGACTTCAAAATTCCTACAGAATGGACAAAATTTTTACAAATCATAGGCATAATACAGGTCTGACAGCCAGAATATATAAAGAACTCTTATAACTTATCAACAAAAACAAAGCCAATTAACAAATATGCAAGAGCTCATATAGGTATTTCTCCTAAGAAGGTATTACAAATGGCCAATAAACATGTGAAAAGATGCTCCATATCATTAGTCACTAAGGAAATGCAAATCAAAATGAGATACCAAGATGGCTATTTAAAAAAAAGCAAAAAGTAAGTGTTGGTGAGAATGTGGAGAAATTGGAACCCTCATCCATTGCTGGTAGGAATGTAAAATGCTGCTATGAAAACAGTTTGAAAATTTCTCAAAAAAGTTAAACATGGAATTTTATATAACCCAGCTATTCCACTCTTAGCTATATACCCAAGAAAACTGAAAATACAGTTCACACAAAGGTTCATATGCAAATGTTCATTGCAGGCTTATTTGTAATATCCAAAAAGTGGAAACAACCCAAATCATCCATTTATCAATGGACAAATGGCTAATCCTAGTACTCTGGAAGGCCAAAGTGGAAGGATCACTTGAGGCTAGGAGTCTGAGATCAGCCTGAGCAAGAGCTAGACCCTGTCTCTACAAAAAATAGAAAAATCAGTTAGGAATGGTAGCATGTGCTTGTTGTCCCAGCTACTTGGGAGGGAGGCTAAGGCTGGAGGATTGTTTGAGCTGAGGAGTATGAGGTTGCAGTGAGCTATGATGACACCACCACTGTACTCTACCCAAGTGACAGAGCAAGATCCTGTTTCAATAATAATAATAATACTAATAATAAAAATTTAAAAAAAGCAAGCCACAAAACGCCACACATCATTCGATATCATTTATATGAAATGCCCAAAACCAAAATTCATAGCACAAGAAAGAAGTTGACAAGAGAAGGGGAGGAAGGAGGAATTGAGATTGACTGTTGATAGATAAAGGATTTCTTTCTGGGGTGATAGAAATGTTCTGGAATTATATAGTGGTAATGGTTGTACAACACAGTGAATATACCAAAAAACAAAACAAAACAAAACACTGAAATAAATACTTCCAAAAGGTAAATTCTATGTTGAATGTGAATTATATCTAAATTTTAAAAGCCCAAGGGAATCAGACAAGATAAATTAAGGTCCCTTTCTGCCCTAACATTCTAGAAATGTACAATTCTGGTCAAAAACTATGTTAGAGAGAAAGATAAACATCTACAACATTCTGTTAAACTGTGAAGGTTAGAAATACCTATGTGAATTGTAAGTTACATGAAGCTATGTTTTTTTTTTGGTAGAGACAGAGTCTCACTTTATCACCCTTGGTAGAGAGCTGTGGCATCACACAGCTCACAGCAATCTCCAACTCCTGGGCTTAGGTGATTCTCTTGCCTTAGCCTCCCAAGTAGCTGGGACTGCAGGCGTCCGCCACAATGCCTGGCTATTTTTTTGTTGCAATTTGGCCGGAGCTGGGTTTGAACCTGCCACCCTTGGTATATGGGGCCAGCACCTTACGCACTGAGCCACAGGCGCCGCCCTGAAGCTATGTTTTAAGTGGATTTAGTTTTTTTTAATATTTTGAAAATGTGTATATCCTTTGACCCAGTGATCATATTTCTAGGAATTTATTTAAAATATATGCTAATGCAAGTGCACTAGCATCAACAGAAATGGGTGTTCACTCAGCACTGGTTAGAATAATAAAAACCAGGCAACAATCTAAACATCCACTAACAGAAGGACAGTTAAATCTACTATGACACATCCCTATCGTTGAATACAACATGGGGAGAGTTAAAAAGAATGAGGTGGATCTACTTGTGGAGCCACAGAAGACCCCCACCTCCAATGTACCAAGTGAACTAATTAAATCACAAAGCAATTATAAAAAACTTTCCATCAACATAGCACACAAAAACAGTTAAATGAACTACTTGCCATAATTGGAACATTTTAGGGTGGTTCAAATTAAAAATACAGATTGCTTGAATACAATTCACAATCACAAAGATGTGGAAACATCCTTCAACACATGAATGGATTAATAAATGTGGTATATGTATATAATGGAATCTATTTCAGCCATAAAAAAGATGTACATTTTGTATCTTTAGTAACAACATGGATGGATCTGGAGAACACTCTACTAATAGAAGTATGGCAAGATTGGAAAAATAAGCATCACATGTATTTAGTTCTAAATCGGAACAAGTAGATTAACAACTACATGAGAGAAAAACTCGATTAGCATTTAGGGAAATGCATGTTTAAGGTACCAGGATGTTCTGGTTAAGGAGGCGATTTTAAACACATTCAATTCAAAATTGAATGTCAGATTTAATCATGACCCATGGTTCTTCTGAGAAGCCCCAGAGACAGTATCACATGATCCTATTCTTATTTATTTTCTATGGGGGTATATGTGGATATGGATAGTGAGGCTGAGGAGAGAGAAAGGATTTCCCTTTTCTCTTTTACATTTTTATATTTTTATTTAACAACAAACTTACTTCTAAGGTAAAAAGAATTTAAAGGGTGGAGATACAATAACTGAACTCAGCAAGGTTGCTGAATACAAGGACAATATACACAATTAACTGTATTTCTATATACCAACTATAAATTTAATCAACTATGGGAAAATGTAATAAACAATATTATCTATAATTACAACATCCAAGAATGAATCTAACAAAAAGATGAATAAAACTTTTACCTAATTGAAGGACGTACTATGTTCATAATTTGTAAGATTCAATAATGTAAATATATCTACTCACTGAGCTACAGGTGCCAAGCCACCTAAATACATTTTTAAAAACCTAGTTCAAAATCAGCCTGAGCAAAAGTGAAACCCCCATCTATAAAAATAGCTGAGTGTTGTGGTGGGCATCTATAGTTGTAACTACTGGGGAGGCTGAGGCAAAAGGATCACTTGAACCCAAGAATTTTTAGGTTGCTGTGAGCTATGATGCTATGGCACTCTACCCAGGGTGACAGAGTGAGGCTCTGTCTCAAAAAACAAAAAAACCCCAAAACAATAAGGTACCATTGCACATCTGAATGGCTAAAATTAATTAATGGATAAGAAAGGGGAAAAAAACCCTACAATAATATCCAATTCTGCTAAAGTAAGGAGCAACCAAAACTCTCATGCCCTGCTGGTGGAAGTGCATATTACTATAAGCATTTTGGAAAACTGTTTATTAAGATATCTATTAAACTTGAACATTTATCTTATGACTCAGCAATTTTATGCCTTGGTATTTACCCACTGAAATGCATATACAATCAACAAAAGACACATACAAGAATGTTCACAGTAGCCCTACTTGTAATAGCCAAATGAAGAAAACTAAATACAACACAAATGTCCATAAATGGTAAATGGGGTAAGTATGAAGATGTGGTCATATAATGTAATATTTTAGAGCAACAAAAGTGAATAAACTACTGCTATTTCTTTCTTTTTTTTTTTTTAGACAGAGCCTCAAGCTGTCACACTGGGTAGAGTGCTGTGGCATGACAGCTCACAGCAACCTCCAACTCCTGAGCTCAAGCAGTCTCCTGCCTCTGCCTCCCAAGTAGCTGGAACCACAGGCACCCGCCACAATGCCTGGCTATTTTTTGGTTGCAGCCATCGTTGTTTGGTGGGCCCGGGCTGGATTCAAACCCACCACCTTAGGTGTATGTAGCTGGCGCCTTAGCCACTTGAGCCACAGGCGCCGAGCCAACTACTGCTATTTCAACAACATGGGTAACACACAAAGGTATTATATACTATATGATTCCATTTATATAAAGTTCGAGAGAACATAAAACTTATCCATAGTGCTAGAAGCCATGTTAGTATTACCTTTGGGGAGGGGAAGAAACTAGGAGAGATCATAGGGGATTCTTAAAAGGGTGCTGACAATATTCTACTTTCTAATCTGAGTGATAGTTTATATTCATTACATGAATGTTCATTGAGCTATATGTTAGAGATTTGCAACAGTAGGCAATTTTTTTTTTTTTTTTTAGGAGACAGAATCTCACTCTGCTGCCCAGGCTAGAGTGCTATGGTGTCAGCTTAGGTCAGAGCAACCTCAAACTCCTGGACTGAAGGGATCCTTCCGCCTGAGCCTCCCAAGTAGATAGGCGTATAGGTGCATGCCACCACGCCTGGCTAATTTTTCTATTTTTAGTAGAGATAAGTTCTTGCTCTTGCTCAGGTTGGTGTGGAACTCCTGAGCTCAAGTGATCATCTTCCTTTGGCCTCCCAGAGCACTAGGGTTACAGATGTAAGCCACTATGCCCAGCCCAAATTCTCTTTCTTTGCATGCTCTTTCAATAAATGATGCCAGACTTTTGATTTGCACAAGGAAAGAAAAGCACTCAAGACTCAAGAGACTATATGAAACGTCTAAGACTTCATTTTCTGGAACGTTAGAAATAAACTTCCTAAGCTAAGTTCCTTATCTCCTAATTGTAAACATGTTTTTTTTCTGCAGAACCAGAATGACCCATTAGCAAATTCTTGTGCAATGTAGTCACTCTTGCCCTTTTCAACTATTTGCAAAAATATATCCTTTAGCAGCCTTTCAAGAAACACTAAAAAATCCCACCTATGACAGAAGCAAAAACATGGGCCTATTTTCAAATTTGATTTAACATAAAAGATTTTAAAAGAATCCAAGTATGGTCTCCAGCCATAATGGAATTAAAGTGAAAATTAGTAACCAAGATATGTGAAAAATCTTATAAATATTTGGAAACTAAGTAATGTACTTCCAAATAACTCATGGGTCAAAAAAAAAAAAAAACATCGAAAGAGAAACTAGAAAGTTTTCTGAAGTGATGAAAATGAAAAAAACATATAATATGTAGGATGCCACTTAGGTAGAATTTCAGGGGAAATTTATATATAAAGAGCCAAAGTTAAAGAAAAAGTACGTCAAATCAGTAAGTTCAGCTTCAACTTTAAGTAGAAAAAGAACATATTAAATCCCAAGTAAACAGAAGAAAAGAAATAATAAATATCAGAGTGTTGTCAATAAAACAGAAAACAGAAAAACAATAAAGTCAATTAAAATGCTGGTTCTTTGAGAGCAATAAAACTGATAAATCTCTAGGCAGACTGAAAAACACAACCTACCATAGCTTCTTCAAGAAGAAATAGATACTGGCCTGGCTCTATGCTTATTAAAGAAATAGAAATTTCAGTCAAAACCTTTCCATAAAGAAACTCTAGGCCTAGATGCCTTCATTAGTGAATTCTACCAAACATTTAAGGAAAAGATAATATCAATGCCATTTACACAAATGAGAAAAAACTTCTCATGTCATTCTATGAGGCCAGCATTACCCTGACACCAAAACCAGACAAAGATATCACAGGCAATCTCACTTACAAACATTCGACTTTTGTCCAACTTGCACTTATAAACAGAGGCTGTTACAGTAAGTCCCCAAGTTACAAACATCTGACTGATGTACACTTCACACAAATGGAGGCTATTCACACAGACGGAGGCAATTATAGGTAATAGGTAAATGTACTTGTTCCAATTTACACACAAATTTGGCTTAAGAACAAACCTACAGAACTTATCTCATTCATAACGTAGGTATTGCCTGTACAAGAAAACTACAGATCAATATCCCCTGATGAACACATATGTAAAAATATTCTAAATAAAATTTTAGCAAGTTGAATTCAAATAATATACCAAACAGGTACTACATCATGACCAAGGAAGGTTTATCCTAGGAATGCAAGGTTGACTTCACAATTGAAACCTGTCAAGTCCCAGGTCGGCAGACTTAAAGAACTACAGAGCTAGAAGAGACCCTTAGAGATCATCAACTTGAACCCCTCTTTTCATGGATGAGGAATGGAGACCCACAGAGCCAAGATCAAATAACCAACTAGAAGTTGTCCCTTAAAGCTGAACTTGACAAGGCTCAGCCAATGGTAGAAGGACATATTTTACTGTATTTCATTATTTGATCACCACATATATTGATTTGGTTACTCTGAGGGAAGTATGGTATGATGCTTTGGGAGTTGAAAAGTCCTGACTTTGAACCCCAGTTTTGTCTGCTATAACCCTGGGCATGTTAACTTATTACTCCTAAAGGTAGATAATAATGGTCTTGGCACTGCATGTTAGTTGTGGGAGTTAAATCGGACTATGTAGGTATTTAATGCACTCAGCAAAGAGCTCTGTATTTCCCAACAAATTTTACTACTACTATTACTACTGGCACCACTGATCACTACCACTGTACTTGGTATGATGACACCAAGTTGAAGTTAGAAACAAGGGACAGAAACTATGTTGCCTACTCTCAGTAGACACTCCCTAAGATACTACCCAGACTCAGGAGCCCCAAACTAAGGGAAAGGAAAGTTAGACTATTGCTTCATTACCTATTTTTTTGTCTCTGGCATGGGCTCTCCAAGAAATGAAATGCTTTACATGAGTGGCCTATTTCCTTTTGTTATATATACTTGGTATTTTCTCCCAATTACCTGCTTTCCTGTCCACAGTGGAAAGGGTTTCAGAATGGCAGGAGGAAAGAGTTTCACACGCCCCACTTTGTCCGTGAGTCCTCGGTACACCAGCTCCATATATTGCTCCCGGGTGAAAAAACAACACCGGGTAGTCATGCTTGTACCTGAAACCATGTGATCCTGGATCAATCCTGCCAAGGGCTGGCCATCCTATAAACCAACAGACAAGAAAAGAATGAAGATAAATTTTAAGACAAACTCAAATTCTTAATCATCTGCTTTGAAGCTACCTTCTAGCAATAGTCCTCCATATATCTGTCCTGTCCTGTCCATGTCCTCACTATGCACTTGTTGGTAACAAACTGTCTCCCAAAGCATGTGACCAGGGCTTACCATTGGCCTCCACTTTTGCCACTTGCCCACTGTCCTATGTCAAAACTACTTCAGACTCATCCAGTTTCCTAAGCCTTCTCTGCTTAATCCCATCTGGTTCTAGTTACTCCACCAAAGTTTTGGCATTTATGCATAAATTTGGTCTGGCTGCTGTTAGCTGTGTTCTTGTTTTTATACTTTGGTTTTATGCCTTAGTATTTTTCACACATTTCTGGCCTGCTTCTCCTATAAATCAATCATCCATTCAACAAATATTTATTGAGAGCCTCGTGTAGGCCTGGGTAGACGTCTGGCCTATTCTAGTGGGCAAAACAGACACAGTCCTTCATAAGGAAGAGCTAGATGGTAAACAAATGACTGGACAAATATATTCTCATGAAGGGTTTTAAATGCTACAGAGAAAAATAACAGGATGGGTCACAATATAGACTTAGTGGTGGTGGTGAGGAATGGTCTGAGGAGCAGGATTATAGCTGGGGCCTGAGTTTACTTGAGGAGTAAGTTGGAGTGGGCCAGTTCAGGGAGGGAGGGGTTCAGTCAGAGTTCCTAGAGAGGCATTGAGAGGCCCTCAATGCACATACCATAAAGGAAAGAACGTCCCTTATTAGACGGTCTTCATAATACAGCATGTGGTTCAACATAGGCCGCTTAATAAAGGATGTTATCTACCTGACGCCAAAACAGGCGTGAGTGAGCACGTTGATTTCACTTGACACTTCACAGCCATTCAGAATGGCTCCTAAATCGTATCAGTTGGGTTTGTGTTCATGCCAACAGAAGATGCACTGAAGTAAAAACAGCTATGGTCACTGGTGTTCTTGAAGAAGTAGTTTTTACAAACTTTCCAATGTTTACAGGAATTTGGGAAAACCTATGCTCTGGATCTAAAGATTGTAATCATTTAATTATTTGTTATAATAAATACTAGTTAATAGCATGGCCCATGTTTCATAACTAAGGGTAAGGGAAGTCACAAATGCAGCCATTGGAGAAATACCAAGAATTTAACCATATGTACTAATTCCAAGGTCAAAGAGGATTCCCGTCAAATGGTGATGGGCTATGTAAAGAAAGGCACAACTATTACAGCTGGGCCGTAACAGTGGCACACATGTAAAGCAAGGGCAGGCGGAAAACATAGCCTTTCCTATGAAGGTTTTGACTTTTTAATGCTTAAAAAAATTACATTCTACATTTCAGTCCATAGATGTTCTTACTTCGTTTTGGGGAAAAACTCAAACCAGTATTACGCATTTGACTCATCCATCCCAGAGTCTCTAGGGGAAACACAAATTTTTCCTTTTGTTTTCTTCCTTTAAAGAACATAATTACAAGTTATGTGATATATTCAGTGCCTCTTCCTCACTCTATCCAGATTTTTCCATGAGTAGGAAATTACTTTAATGGCTAAATGCTTTCAATGCAATAATAACAAATTCTAGGAAGGAGTGCTGATTAAAGCAACTACTGAAGGTCTATTTATAATTCTGAATTTTCTAAGTCACACTTAGGATCAGAAAGAACATCTTTGAATCAAAATCCCAGAAAATTGTCAGCTATACTATTCCACTTAATAGCACAGCAACATGACATTACAATAAATGTCTTTGGTCAGGATGCTTTGAGAATAGGGTATTCTATGACTTGAGTATTCTAGCTGATTAAGTAAAAGTCAGGAAACTGTATCTCAAGCCTTGTCTAAAAACTTTCCATAAAGCACGGGCCCTCCATAAATATAACAAAGAGAAGAAAGAAATTAATCCCCTAAGAAGCCCATACATGAAAACTTTAACTATTTTTTGGGAAAAGAAGTAGCCAGAGTGCCATTCAACTCCTATTTTAAGTAAAAAGACAACACAAAACTCTATTAAGTATATAAAACCAACAATGAAATGTATAATCTGGTTATTATGGTTAGTTAGGGAATAGAACCTAGAAATAGAGAAGAAATGGAAGAATGACAAAGAAAAATGGATACAAATGGAAATAACAATACATTAAGAAAAATGATCTCCCCAAACTGGCTTTCCTACTGTGTTTCCCTAAAAATAAGACCTACCCCAAAAATAAGCCCTAGCAGGATTTCTATGCATTTGTTAAGTATAAGCCCTACCCCAATAATAAGACCTAGTGATAGGCTGGCCATGCATTTCACAGAGTGATAAGGAAGACTGGAATACCTTTTATCTGCCACAGCTCCTTTCTCTGAGCCATTTGCACTTGTGCGGGTGCGCGTGTGGTAACCACAGTGGCAGACATCCTATTGCACACGTGTGAATGGCTAGGGGAAAGGAGTTCACACATCACTAGCGCCAGCCCCACCAACAAGGTCGGCTCCCCCTTTCAGGTTCCAGATACTTAATTGTATTTGAATAGATGTAGATTGTTGTATTATTCTTAATAAAAATAAGATATCCCCTGAAAATAAGCCCTAGCGTGTCTTCTTGAGAATAAATAAATATAAGACAGTGTCTTATTTTCGGGGAAACACAGTAGTTTTTTTTTCCCTTTCCTTTCCTTTTTTTTTTTGAGAAAAGAGTCTCAAGCTGTCGCCCTGGTACAGCACCGTGGAATCATCACAGCTCACAGCAACCTCTAACTCTTGGGGCTCAAGTTATTCTCTTCCTTCAGTTTTTCTATTTTTAGTAGAGACAGGGTCTCACTCTTGCTCAGTCTGGTCTTAAACTTGTGAGCTCAAGCAATCCACCTGCCTCAGACTCCCACAGTGCTAGGATTACAGGTGGGAGCCATGGCACCCAGCCTGGCTTTCCTAGTTTAACCAAATTAGCTCTTGTTCTCTTAGGATTTTGCTACCAAAACCATATTTTATTTTTATAATTATTAGTAAATACAAAGATTCTACTTTCTAGCATTTATACCAAGGAGTAAATAAAATTTATCAAGAATCAAAAGCTCTTTCTCTCTAATAGGAGAAACTTATTTTAAATGCACAAATCCCCACAAGTTATTTTTTACTTAAAAATAATTAATTTATACACTTTACTTACCTGTATTCTCCTGTCTCTCTTGAGTGCAAGCCTGACCCAAAACTCATAGGTATATGAGCCTGTGACAAGGCCCATATGGATTTAAATAAGCCAGCCCATTGCCTCAATTCCTCATGTAGCTATTGCTTTCAGGTCACTCAGCTAGCAAAAAAACATCTACTGCTCCTTGGTAGTGTCCCCTCTGGTGAAATATGACTCGGCTTCAGAGAATGAGAGAGCCAGCACAGTCCAGGGAGTAGGGCTCAGAACACATGCAGCTGAGTATATGAGCCCAGAATACCGAAGGTCCTGGGCTGGAGACTTGGCCTCACTGCTGGCTGACGGGTTACTCACTAGGGGTTTCCTCAACTAAAAATCACACCTACCCCAAAAAGCTGCTGTGAGGGCTCTATAAGAAAAGGTTTGCAAACTACTTATAGCAGTGCTTGAGGCTCTGTTCACCAAATGTTGGCTTTGCCTGCTACCACCACCATAGCCGTTGCTGTTATTAGTAAGTAAAAAGCACAAAAAGGGAAATTTTCAAATCAGTAAACTTGTGATCAAAGCGGGCCCTTTACCTCTTCTTCTTACATTTAGTTTCCTTACTAACAAACAGCCTACTAAGGTGAGCACAGAAGGGAAAGGTCAATTCAAAAAAAGTTGAACCCACCTGAAGCCACAGTGGTATGTCTGTGGGCAAAAGGACTGGGATGCTGAGCTCCTGGCCATCTGCCTGATTCCTTGGGGGGTGGGCAGATGGCTGATGGAGGCAGAGGCATTCCACCGAGTAGAGCATGCTAATTGATGCTGGACATCTCTAAGTACGCGGGAAATGGTAGCTATGGTTTATATTATTATTACTACTTATACTTTTATACTCTAGCACAATCCAAATGAATGATGCTCAACAGTGAATCACTGTGATGCAAACAGCTTATAATATAAAAGACCCTTAGGTGGATGGTGAGGGGTAAGAGGGGACTGGCATATACTTTGTCCTTTTCCCATAGCCTGCCTACTTCCTAGCTCTATTCTTCTCATAAGCACAAGATGACTTGGGCCCCTGCCACTCCTGGCCATGAGTCAAAGTTAAATCCTTCTTATATGTCCCTCTGGACAGCCCTGACTACATAGGGCTGCCCTGAAGGACCAATTCTGGAAAAACAAGGAAGGAGTTCAAAGAGGAGAGGAGAGCCTTCATGGACTGCCGGGGAATCCCATCTGGGCCCTTGGGGTTACGCTGCCACTTTAAACTCTATGCATGTTAGAACTCAAAGGATGAAAGTCATCTGTGGACCAGGAGGACCATCAAAGTTGGGATGCTGATGCTTGCCAGGGGCTAATAAGTTGTAGAATCCAAACATAAGCCAGGAAGACAAGACATACTATGTAGCTATTAAACTTGGCTTTTTGGGATGGTCATCACAATTTCTCTCCTGGCATACATTTTGAGATATAGCATTTCTTTGCCTCTAAGCAGCTAGCAGGCTACATACCCTACCTAGAAGATATCAGGAACTTCTGCCACTATCCCCCTGCCCTAGAGCTGCCCACTGACCCCGAGCTGGCAAGGACCCAGGTTCAAAGTGCCAAGTCATGGTGATGATGACCGTGAACAGCCTCAAGGCCAGACCTACCTTGGGAACAAGGTACTGTTGATCGGTGCAGGCCAGGACATAGGCCTCAGCCCGGCCCAGCTCATTCTGGGGGAAGTGGGCATTCATCTCATCTCCATCAAAGTCTGCGTTATAGGCCTTGCAGTTAGCATAGTGGAGCCGTAGGACTTTCTCTTCAGGCAGGATGCGAGCACGGTGGGCTTGGATGGAAGGTCTGTGCAGAGTGGGCTGTCGGTTCAGTAGGAGAATGTCCCCATTTTTTACATGCCGGCATACCTGGGGGCAGGTTGGAGGACAGGTGGGTGATCAGCAGCAACTTTAGTGTCACAACTGCTCTTTCCAAAGGCCTCAGCTTAGCTGAGTTTGCCTAAAGTTCTAGTTAAGTAAATGCAAGGGGAATTTGATGCAAAATTCTAGAAATCGCTGAGAAATACCGTATTTTGCCATATATAATGCATTCATGCACGACATACATCCATGTTTTTGGCCCAAACTTTAGGAAAATCCCTTTTGAGAAAGTGGCCAGCTCTTCCCCAGGAAAGACACATGTGGGGAGGACTAATGCTCCCCTGGTAAATGTGTAGATCGCATAGCCCTCCTATAGCTGCAGGGGTGCAGTCTTAAGGAATTACATCCTTTTTTCCTTCACATTACTTCTCAGAGGAATGCGGGAACCTGGAAAGGCTGTGCATCTCTGAAGAAGACAGACATTGCTGGACAGACCCTGGTCTTATCTGTTCCTTTTACCTCTGAGCCCAGAGTTGGAATCTTGGTTGTGTTGGGCCAGGACCTGCTCGTTCTTTGAAGGCTGGCTCTTCTCTCTCCCTGCCGAGAGCCCTTTTCTTCCCTGCTCCATTGGTGGCTATGGCCAAGATGGTAAGGGGTGTGGCTGCTGGGGTGGGAGCTTCTGAGGCTGCTTGGCCTATGGGCAGGCAGGTGGATTCCTGGAGTCTGCATGGGATTCCTGGTCTCCTTCATATAGCTGGGGCCTCAGGCCTTGGCTCTTGCCCAGCCAACACCCCCATTCCCGACCATGGCACTCAGCAGAGGCTGCTTTGGTCTGCTCCTACTGGATCCTAGATCCTCCTAAACTGGAACCCCATGCACCCAGTACACCCAGGAGGGAGGGCAGGCAGGCCCCGGAGGACTGCTGGGTTCCTCCACTCCCAAGCCATACTACCTTATTTGCACACCTTATTTTTCCATCAAAAATGGGGGCAAAAAAACATGGATTATATAGGGCAAAATATGGCAGTTCTTAAACACTTCAGGTCCTGGCCCAACACAACCGAGATTTCAACTCTGGGCTCAGAGGTAAAAGGAACAGATAAGACCAGGGTCTGTCCAGCAATGTCTGTCTTCTTCAGAGATGCACAGCCTTTCCAGGTTCCCGCATTCCTCTGAGAAGTAATGTGAAGGAAAAAAGGATGTAATTCCTTAAGACTGCACCCCTGCAGCAACCATAAAACCCTTGTGTTTGACAGACCTCTCAAATCATCCCCCCGAGGTCATATGTGAGTATATTATTTGCCCAACTTCACACAGCAGAGCCAGAACTGGGACACAGGGTTCTCAGTTCCCAGTTTGATGTTCTCTGAAAACATTTTACTGAATTTGAAAAAAATTAAAATGTGAAAGTTACTAGTCTTTGGGGAACGCAGTTTGAAAATAGCTCTTAAGAGTTAGGTACAGATCTAATCAAGATGGCAGCCAAGTAGCAGCTTCTGTGTAACCAGTTGCAGTGAGAGTGGGGAGAGAAGACTCCAGGCATCTCTGGCTGCCTTCTGGTGATCCAGGAAGTCAGCGAGAGCCTTCTGGACCCCACAAGGAGGAGGGAATCGGTGGAAAACTGACAAGTGGTGGGTGCATTTGTTCGGTCGGACGCTGCCTGCAGCTGTGGCAAATGCGAGACTGCAAGTGGGAAGAGCCTTGCCTGGGAGCTGTTTTGGTTTTTTTGGACTTGGGCACTGGATTGACCTGCCTTGGGAGATCTTGGGCTGGTGTGCGGATGACTTTGGGCGTTGTCTGGGGCCCTGGACTGAGCCGCTGAGCCGCTAAGGAGCTAATGCCGTTCAGCTGTGGGCTGCCCACACAGTTACTATGGGGGACCTGCCCCTGCCAGTTGCAGTGCGGGGATCAGTCAGGAGACCTTGGGCGAGTAATCTAGTGACTGAGCTGCCCAAAGATGGGGACTGAGATGCGGGGAAGTGGGGAGATCCAAGTGTTTGGCAGACTAACAACCTTGGCCCTCAGGGACATTGAGGGAAACTGGATTTGGTGCACTAGATAAGCAGTCAGCCATGCCAGGAGAGATCCCAGGAATAAGTGGTTTCCTTGGAAAGCTTCTGCTTGGCCAAGGTTCATGGTTGCCAAGGTTCATAGAGTGTCTTTTAAGTGGGCTGAGGAGACATTTGGGCTCCTAAGCCTAAGGGGTCTGTGAAATCAGCGGAGGCCCCTAGTCTCCATCTCGTACAGCTGTATCAACATTGGGATTAACTTCTCGTTTCTCCGAAGATCACCTGTTGCTCGGACAGTATTTACCAAGATTTATATACTTTTTGATTTTGGGGTTTTTGGTTTTTTTTCTTAATTTCAACATTTTTTCCCCTTTTTTCATTATTCTAGTCTAAATACAATCTTCCATTTTTGCCTTCTTTAATAATTAGAATATTTCATTTTTGCCAGTGTTTCTGCTTGTTTTGGTTTGATTTATAGTATTTTTGTCTTTCCTTTCTACCTGGTAGAGGTGGGGTACTGTGCCTGAGCCAGCTGGCAAAGAGCTGTTGACCTCAAAGGAATCACTCAACCCGGAACCCCCAGAGGTTGGGGTTCTTTAAGGGTGGCTCACAGTACCCTACTATACACCTATATTACTCCTGTTTGTTTCTTTTTGTGCCTTTCTCCTCTTTATCAATATTTCTTTTTACTCACCCCCTCTTCTTTCTCGCTCTCTTTTTAAATCTTTTCTCCCTTCTTGCTCCTCAATCTTCTCATCCCTCTGGTCTTATACCAAAAGGACTCATTAAAACTTTAGGCCAGTGGCAAGAAGTAACTTAGAGCAAGAAGAAGTGCAAGGAAAATTAGGGTAAGGAAACAGATATAAGAAAGCACTCATGAAGTAGAATCAGCAGAAAAATCCTGGCAACATGAAATGCCAATCCAGAGTAACCCCTTCTAGGGATCGCGAGCAGAGGGTTCCTCCTACAAAGAAATGTTAGAAATGACAGAAGGGGAATTTAAAATACAGATGATGAAAATGAAGGAAATTGCTGAGAAAGTTGAAAACAATCAAAAAACAATGAAAGAAATTGCTGAGAAAGTGGATAATAACCAAAAGGAAATTCAAAAACAGAATCAAATAAGAGATGAATGATATGAAGAATACAGAAAGGATATAGCAGAGCTGAAGGAAATGAAGTAGTCAATGAGGGAACTTAAAGATGCAATAGAAAGTTTCAACAACAGATTAGATCATGCAGAAGAAAGAATCTCAGAGGTAGAGGATAAAGCTCTCGAGATAACTCAGATAGTCAAAGTGGCTGAAAAGAAGAGAGAGTAAGCAGAACGTCCCACTGATAGAATTGTGGGACTCTATGAAGCATTCAAACATACAAATTATAGGTATCCCAGAAGGGGAAGAATGCCCCAAAGGAATGGAAGAATATTATAAATGAAAATTTCCCAAATACCACCCAAGATTCTGTCATACTCCTTTCAGAAGGATATCGGTCCCCTGGTCACCTCAACTCAAATAGACCTTCTTCAAGGCATATTATGATGAATTTATCTAAAGTCAAGACAAAAGCAAAGATTTTGCAGGCTGCCAGGAGTCAGCACAAACTGAGCTACAGGGACAAATCCATCAGGGTGACCATGGACCTTCTAATGAAACTTTTCAAGCTAGAAGACGATGGTCATCTATCTTTAACCTACTTAAACAGAACAATTTCCAACCCAGAATTCTATATCCTGCTAAACTAAGCTTTAAAATTGATGGAGAATTCAAATCTTTTATTGATATGCAAACACTGAGGAAATTTGCCACAACAAGACCAGCTTTACAGGAAATAGTTCAACCTGTCCTACACATTGACCATCACAATGGAACTTCAGCAAAGCAAACACCCAGAAATTAAAGGACAGAACCTAGTTTCCACAATGATGTAAAAGACAAAACTAAGCAATGGACTTTCACAAAATAAGATGAATATAACGCTACCACACTTATCAATTATCTCAATTAATGCTAATGGCTTGAATTCCCCACTGAAGAGGCACGGATTGGCTGACTGGATTAACAAAAACATAAGCCATCTATTTGCTGTCTGCAGGAAACTCACCTCACGTCGAAAGACAAATTAAAACTCAGAGTTAAGGGTTGAAAATCAATTTTTCAGGCAAATGGAAGTCAGAAGAAAACAGGGGTTACAATCTTATTTTCAGATACGTGTGGATTTAAAGCAACTAAAGTTACAAAAGACAATAATGGTCACTTCATACTGGTCAAGGGAAAAATACAACAAGAAGACATTTTAATTCTAAATATTTAGCATCCAATTTAAATGCTCCCAGATTCTTGAAACAGACCTTGCTTAGTCTGAGCAATATGACATCCTATAACAAAATAATAACAGGGGACTTTAACACCCCTCTCTCAGAGCTGGACAGATCCTCTAAACAGAAATTAAACAAAGGTATTAGAGATTTAAATGAGACCCTAGAACAACTGTGCTTGATAGA
The DNA here is from genome assembly GCF_000181295.1 of Otolemur garnettii. Lineage (NCBI taxonomy): Eukaryota > Metazoa > Chordata > Mammalia > Primates > Galagidae > Otolemur > Otolemur garnettii. Next base: position 2,159,082 of record NW_003852542.1, on the reverse strand, counting down.
CATATATAGAACGTTCCATCCCAAAGATAAAGAATATATATTCTTCTCATCGTCCCATGGAACATTCTCCAAAATTGATGATATCCTAGGACACAAAGCAAACCTCAACAAAATCAAAAGAAATGAAATTCTACCTTACATCTTTTCAGACCACAAGGCACTAAAAGTGGAACTCAACTCCAGCAATAATGCTCAACTTCACACAAAGGCATGGAAGTTAAACAACCTTATGCTGAATGACAGTTGGGTGCAGGAAGGAATTAAAAAGGAAATCTTTAACTTCCTTGAATATAACAGCAATGAAGACACAAGCTACCAAAACCTATGGGATACAGCAAAAGCAGTCCTGAGAGGAAAATTCATGGCTTTAGAAGCCTACATTCAAAAAACAGAAAGAGAGAGCATCAACAAATTCACAAGCCATTTGATGAAATTGGAAAAAGAAGAACAATCTAAGCCTAAATCCAGCAGAAGAAAAGACATATCCAAAATTAAATCAGAGGGCTTGGCACCTGTGACTCAAGTGGCTAAGGCACCAGCCACATACACCTAGGGTGGCGGGTTCAAATCCAGCCCAGGCCCACCAAACAACAATGACGGCTGCAACCAAAAAAAAAAAGATAGTTGGGCATTGTGGCGGGCGCCTGTGGTTCCCAGCTACTTGGAAGGCTGAGGCAGGAGACTCACTTGAGCCCAGGAATTGGAGGTTGTTGTGAGCTGTGATGCCACAACACTCTACCCAGGGGGACAGCTTGAAGCTCTTTGTCTCAAAAAAAAAAAAAAAATTAAATCAGAGATCAATGAAATTGAAAACAAAAGAATCATTCAGAAAATTAATGAAACAAGGAGTTGGTTTTTTGAAAAAATAAAATAAAATAGATAAGTCCTTGGCCAGACTAACTAGAAATAAAAAAGTAAAATCTCTAGTAACCTCAATCAGAAATGATGAAGGGGAAATAACAACTGATGTCACAGAGATACAAGAGATCATCTCTGAATGCTACCAGAAACTCTATGCCCAGAAATTTGACAATGTGAAGGAAATGGATCAATATTCGGAATCACCCCCTCTCCCTACACTTAGCCCAGATGAAACAGATCTCCTGAACAGATCAATTTCAAGCACTGAGATCAAAGAAACAATAAAAAATCTTCTAACAAAAAAATGCCCTGGTCTGGATGGCTTCACACCAGAATTCTATCAAACCTTCAAAGAAGAGCTTACTCCTATACTGCAGAAATTATTCCAAAAGACTGAAGAAGAAGGAATCTTCCCTAACACGTTCTATGAAGCAAACATCACCCTGATGCCAAAACCAGGAAAAGACCTAACTAAAAAGCAGAACTTTAGACCAATTTCACTAATGAATACAGATGCAAAAATTCTCAATAAAATCTTAGCCAATAGATTATCATCAAAAAAGTCATACATCATGATCAAGTAGGTTTCATCCCAGGGATGCAAGGCTGGTTTAATATATGCAAGTCCATAAACGTTATTCACTGTATCAACAGCAGCAAAACCAAAGACTACATGATCCACTCAATAGATGCAGAAAAAGCATTCATAAAATCCAGCATCCTTTTTTAATTAGCACACTGAGAAGTATAGGCAGAGGTGGTACAATTCTTAAACTGATCGAAGCTATCTATGACAAACCCACAGCTAGTATTTTACTGAATGGAGTAAAACTGAAAGCTTTTCCTCTTAGAACTGGAACCAGACAAGGTTGTCCTCTGTCACCATTACTATTCAACATAGTGTTGGAAGTTTTAGCCAATACAATTAGACACAACAAGAAAATAAAGGGCATCTAAATGGGAGCAGACAAGGTTAAACTCTCCCTTTTTCCTGATGATATGATCTTATACCTGGAGAACTCCAAAGACTCAACCACAAGACTCTTAAAAGTCATCAAAGAATACAGTAATGTCTCAGAATATAAAATCAATGTCCACAAGTTAGTTGTACGCTAACAACAGCCAAGATGAGAAATTAATTAAGGATACAACTCCCTTCACCATAGCCCCAAAGAAAATGAAATACTTAGGAATATACCTAACAAAAGAGGTGAAGGACCTCTATAAAGAAAATTATGAAACCCTAAGAAAGGAAATAGCAGAGGACATCAACAAATGGAAGAACATACCATGCTCATGGCTGGGAAGAATCAACATTGTTAAAATGTCTATACTTCCCAGAACAATTTACCGATTCAATGTCATCCCTATTAAAATATCAACGTCCTACTTTCAAGACTTGGAAAAAATGATTTTGCGTTTTGTATGGAACCAGAAAAAAACCCCATATAGCTAAGGCAGTTCTTAGTAACAAACACAAAGCCAGGGGTATCACTATACCAGATTTTAGGCTGTACTACAAGGCCATAGTGGTCAAGACAGCATGGTACTGGCACAAAAATAGAGACATAGATATTTGGAATTGAATAGAAAACCTGGAAATTAAACCAACAACTTACAGCCACCTAATCTTCGATAAACCAAACAAGAGCATCCACTGGGGAAAAGACTCCCTATTTAATAAATGGTGCTTGGAGAACTGGATATCCACAGTAAAAGACTGAAATTGGACCTGCACCTTTCTCCACTCACAAAAAAATTGATTCAAGATGGATAAAAGACTTAAATTTAAGGCATGAAATGATAAAAATTCTCAAAGAAAGAATAGGAAAAACACTGGAAAATATCGGCCTGGGGAAAGACCATGAAGAAAGACAGCCATGGCAATAGCAACAACACCAATAATAAACAAATGGGATTTAATTAAACAGAAAAGTTTCTGTACAGCCAAGGAGACAACCACCATAGCAAATAGACAACCTACTCAATGGGAAAGGATATTTGCATATTTTGCATCAGACAAAAGTTTAATAACTGGGATCTATACAGAACTTTAATTAAGCCACAAGAAAAAATCCAATAATCCCATTCATCAATGGGGAAGAGAGATGAATAGAATCTTCTCTAAAGATGACAGATGAATGGCTACTAAGCATATGAAAAAATGCTCATCATCCCTAATTATTAGAAAAATGCAAATTAAAACTACCCTGAGATATATCACCTAACCCCAGCGAGAATGGCTTTTATCACAAAATCTCAAAACTACAGATGGTGGCGTGGATGTGGAGAGAAAGGAACACTTTTACACTGCTGGTGGGACTGCAAACTAATACAATCTTTCTGGAAGGAAGTATGGAGAAACTTTAAAGAACTAACCTAGACCTCCCATTTGATCCTGCAATCCCTTTACTGGGCATCTATCCAGAAGGAAAAACAACCTTTTATTATAAAGACACTTGTACTAGACTATTTATCGCAGCCCAATGTACAGTCTCTAAAATGTGGAAACAGCCTAAATGTCCTTCAACCCAGGAATAGATTGGTAAGCTGTGGTACATGTATACCATGGAATACTATTCAGCCATTAAAAAAATGGTGATTTTGCAGCATTTGTATTAACCTGGATGGAGGTGGAACACATTATTCTTAGTGAAACATCACAGGAATGGAGAAGCATGAATCCTATGTATTCAACTTTGATATGAGGACAATTAATGATAATTAATGACAAGGTAGGGCATGAGGGAAGGGGAGACCAGACAGAGAAGGAGGGAGGGGTGTGGGCAAGAAAAAAAAAAAAAA
>NW_003852542.1:2139563-2154943 GCF_000181295.1 Otolemur garnettii | reverse complement strand
AGAATGCTGTGGCATCACAGCTCACTGCAACCTCCAACTCCTGGGCTCAAGCGAGTCTCCTGCCTCAGCCTCCCAAGTAGCTGGGACCACAGGTGTCTGCCATAACGCCCAGCTATTTTTTGGTTGCAGCCATTATTGCTGTTTTTGCAGGCCCGGGCCAGATTCGAACCCGCCACCTTAGGTGTATGTGGCTGGCATCTTAGCTACTTGAGCCACAGGTACCGAGCCTGTTGCTTAATATTTCAATGGGGTAATCATCTGATTTCTTTTCTGAATGTATTTATCTTCATTTGTTCTTTATGCGGTTTTTGTTTTCAGTCCTTATGTTAAACATTGTTATAGTTATTAAATTTTAAGCCTTTTTAATTCTGTGAAGGCAAAAGTGGAAACCTAAAAACATATGTATATGTAAGAAAAATAAATAAAAGAGTTAGGTACAGTGGCTCATGCCTATCATTCCAGCTACTTGGGAGGCTGAGATGGGAGGATTCCTTGAGCCCAGGAGTTTGAGACCAGCTTGGGCAATATAGCAAGACCCTATCTCTAACAAAATTAAAACAACAACAAAAAGAATATTAGAACATTTAAAACACATTTCCTTTTGGCTTTTCAGAAGAAAAAAGGCACCAATGCAAAGTTACATGAACACGTGTGTTATGCAGCAGTATTTATGGCAGCAAACCTAGAAATAACAGGACTCCTCCACAGAGGGGCAATAAACCACAGTGTATCCACCCTATGAAATATTATGCCATGATCAAAACTGTAAGTTAAATATGTACAGGAGATGGCAAGAATGTTTTATAACAACAACAACAAAAAAATCCAGGTGGCATGTGAGGTGATGGGAATGAGGCAACTTAAAACCCAACCAAACTGATGTGCATGTGTGCAAGCTGTTACTACAGTCTCTTCACAGCAAGGTACAAATTAACAACGTTACATATCTTAGTATTGTTCATCTTACAATGAACACGTTACTATTTCTGTAAAACTTTAAAAGCTCTTTTATTATTTTAAAAGAAACAAAGGAAAACTGCACAAGTGATATACTCATTAAGGGGGAAGAAAAAAGAAAATATAGACAAATTTAAAGAGAATAAAAAAATCACAAGTAATTTTACTCCTCAAAGAAAACTACTGCTCACATTTTCCCCTTAACAAACACATGTCCTCTGACAGATACAAAGCTGACTTTCCTGTAAGGTTCTTTTAGCCTCTTAGTGCCCTTAGGCTTTGTTACATTAACTACTAGGCTTCCTAAATATTGAACATAAATGACACCTTGAGGACAAATGTGTGAAAGTTAACCTTCTTCCAAGGATTTTGAAGGCCTCCCTTAGAAGCCCAAAGGAACTTTGGAGACCTCCCCCACTCCAAATATAGATAACAACTGGAGGAAAACAACAGATTATTCCAAGTATAATTTCTTCTCATGATATCCACATTTATGAAGCTATATCAGAAATTTGGTTAATTAGAGAGGGTATAAGAGACACCCTCTACCACCATCTGCCCTATTCCTGTTCAGCTGGACTAACAGTTCTCTTCAGCTCAGGGTTGCAGGGGCTAGAACCCTCAAATGCTAAAAGGCAGCCCTGAATTCCATGGATTCCTACCATGTAATCCGTCATTTTGCTCTCCAAGGAATTCAACTGTGCCCCTCTCCACCTTCAAGTCCCTGTTTCCAAGGAGAACTGAATGTTGAGGGTTCCCATGAGCATGTGCCCAGGGCATTGGTTACTTGCTGCCTGACTACATCATGAGCCTGAGGTCTTCTTTCTTTAGCCTCTCAAGGGAAAAACTGCCCAGACCAGTGGCCCAGGCCCAAAAAGCCTGCTTGGACCTAGGATCTGAGTCTTGTAAATTTGAGACATCCTCCAGCGTAAGCAAACTCGCCACAGCTGGGTAGGTACCCAGGCCAGCCAGGCAGGCACTGGCCAATCTAAACAGAAGTCCTGGAACACATGGTGCTCCCCCTGCCAAGCCAAACCCAAGGCCTTTCCTTCTCTTGTCTCTAAATAAATACTGCAGTGAAAATTAGTGTGCCCCAGTGCCCGGGTCAGAGTTTTCAGAGGCAGTCCTAGAGCCAAAAGCCTGTTTCTGGCAGACTGCTGGGCAGGGAAGTAAGACTCGGCCATTCTGGCCACTTCTTCCTTTATTTACGAGGCCCAGGGGAAGAGGCAGATCTCAAACTTCAAAGGGGAAACAAGTCCATTCAGCTGGCCTTTCCCTTTTCACCTAACCTGTGGCTTATCCTTACCAGGACTTCAGTCTCTCCTTTCCAATAGCCTCCCCCAGCCTTCAGCCTTGTTCTGATCTATATGCAACACGTTAAACAAAGTCTTTAAAAATTAAAAATAAATTATAAGCACATGTGCATTTTATTTTATCTATCTATCACTCACATACAACACTACTGAAATTTGGGGAAATAAAGTTGATCATTCTCAGTCCCCAGTCTTTTTTTTTTTTGAGACAGAGCCTCAAGCTGTCCCCCTGGGTAGAGTGCCGTGGCTTCACAGCTCACAGCAACCTCCATCTCCTGGGTTCAAGCAACTCTCCTGCCTCAGTCTCCCAAGTAGCTGGGACCATAGGTGCCCGCCACAACGCCCGGCTATTTTTTGGTTACAGCCATCATTGTTGTTTGGCGGGTCCGGGCTGGATTCGAACCTGCCACCTTAGGTGTATGTGGCTGGCGCCTTAGCCACTTGAGCCACTGGCACCAAGCCAGTCCCCAGTCTTGATGTAGAAGCCACTTTTCTTTCCTAAAGTTGCTTCCTATCTTTGCCCTGGGCCATATCCTTGGGTCCAATGCAGTATTCACACCTCAGAGCTTCCCACTCTTCAACCTGGATCCATATACCCTACAGGGTTTCTTGAGTGCCTCCTACATGCTAAGCGCTGGGAGAATATGAGATCAGAGCCCTTGAACTCACAGGATTGAGGAAATCAAGGGTGGAGAGACAGGTGCAGGCACAACACATGTAATAAAAGCTACAAGGGGTAGAGAGATGAGCACGGACACTGGATGTGTTGGGAGCACCTAACACAGGTTTTGGGAGCGGCAAACTACAGTCCTCAGGCTGACCAACTGGCTTTACAAATAAAGTTTAATTGGAGTACAGCTACACCCATTCACCGCACACTGCCTATGGCTCTTTTAGTGCTACGGGGGGCAGAGCTGAGTGGCTACAAAGGATCCTGTATGGACCACAAAGCTGGAAATATTTACTATCTAACCCTGGAGGGACAAGGGCTTCACTGAGACCTGAGGGAATAGCAGGAATTCTCCGTCCTCAGTTTCCCCTGTAGCCCTTAGCCTGGCCTGACACCCCACTCTCAGCCACCTCTTGATGACTCGGAACTCTCCCTGCCTACCTGCCTTGCAACTCTTCTCAAACCCATTTCCTTCTCAGCATCCCATGCAGAGCCGCTGTTGCCACTGTTGCTCCTTATGGTGTGTGGCACACTGTTCCCCAGCAAGTGATATCTTTATACCTTCATTTCCTGGCGGCCACCCCCACCAGGCTGGAACTGGCACAGGGCTAGCATGCAGTGGGGCCTCAGCACTTTCTGACATCTTAATGGTTCTCTCCATTTCCCTCTGATCATATCCTACTGAGAGGAGACTGTTTCACACATCTGACTGAGTTGACAGACAGGAAGATCATTTCATATTTCCCTGGCTTCATCAAAAGTTAAGCAAAGTACACCTTGCTTTCTTTTGCATTCCTCACACTGCTCTTAGCAAAATATCAGGCTCTTAAGAAAGGCAGAACAATCTTATGAACCTGAAGGCAAGTCTGACTTCATGTACTGAAAGAGAGCAAAACAGTTGACTTAATTTGTGTCCACATGTGCTTCTGTTACCAAAGCAGGAAATTGGCATTGTTACTGCTCTACCCCAGGAGAGCTGTAGAACCAGAGAGGGCCCCCGCTGTGGTGAAGAACAATGGGTACCAACAGCCATGGCAACAAGGCCAGGAGTGTACTTCCTTTCTTTCTCTGTTCCTCCAGAATTTTTTCAAGGTTGATAGGAACTTTGTAGAGCTAAGAGCTGTGACTTGAAATAGACACAAATGCTGTCACCCATTGATCTTATGCTCCCAACAATGTTACTAGTCAATCATGTGTTCTTTACAGTAGAATCTAGAAAGAGCCTCAAAGATCCCTTAACACAGCACTACAGGCAGGCATTAGCAATGGCCAACTTGTCAGTTGTCGGTTCTGACTGGCACAGAGCATTTCCTTTCTAAGAGTGATTCTCAAACTTTAGCATGCAGAAGGACCCTCTGGACAGTTTGTTAAAGAAAGACTATCGGGTTCCCATTCCCAGAGATTCTAATTCAATAGGGATGATGGGGGCGGGGAGGGGACTGCATCTCTCTCAAATTTCACAGATGCTGCTGCTGTTGACCTGATGACTGGCATTGAATAGCCCTGTTCAATGACAGCAAATTCTCCTGTCCCAGGATCACAAAGGAGTCATTAAAGAGCATTTCTCAAGCAACCAATGTGTGCCCAGCACTGTGCTGCATGGTGTGGGGTGGCGAAAGGCAGCTTTAATCACGCTGCTCATGCCCTAGGAGCACAGGCTCTAACTGAGAGACAAGGTGAGCTCCAGAGAGCACCCAGAGGACACCCACATGTGGGGGGGCTTCCTCTTGGGGACACACACATGTGGCAAGAAGATCATTTCTTATTTCCCTGGCTTCACCAAAAGTTAAGCAAAATAAACTTTGCTTTTTTTGCATTCCTCATATAGCTCCTAGCAAAATACTAGGCACTTAAAAGCAGAACAATCTTGTGAACCTGAAGATAAGCCTGACTTCATGTACTGAAAGAGAACAAAACTGGAACCACAGCTGACAGCCAGCAGTCATAGGGAAGTCAGAGGGAGTTGGCTGGTTTCCTGGCCAAACCTGCCCAGTACTCACAATTTTTGTCCCCTGGGGCTTAGGTGCCCCGGTGGCTGGTGTCAGGAGCTGTTTGGCCACGGCTTCCCGCTGGCTTATGTCCACGGTGCTGAGGGCTGTGCGACTGCCATCCTCGTTGATGACCATGGAGGCTCCCGGGTGCACACCGGGGCCATTGATGACTGCCTGCCTAAGTTCCTGAACATTCCAGGGGGTAACAGGCTGAGGGTAGGTCAGTTTTGTGGCAAATACCTAAAGATAAAGAATGGATGCAGAAATTCAGGGTGAATAGAAAAAAAGGTTTTATGGTCCCCACTTATGACTCAGGAGGCTGTGTGATTTTCCCTCAGCACATTGAGGAGCCTTTCAGTGAGTAAACCAATATCCTGCCTGCCTTCCCCACAGGGTTGTTCCCTTAAGGGAACAGACTGGGCTGCCTTTTCTAGCAGTCAGTCTGGGAAGAGTAATTTCAGTGTTGCAGTTTACATATTAGAATTCTTTTTAACCCACTCTAAAACTTCATTTCTTTGCCAATAAATTCAAAGTCACCAAAAAGGCAACACAGCATGGGACACTCACTTACGATAGGTAACAAATTATTTGTCCTTGAATACCACTTCGTCCCTCCACCCTAGGCATCACTAGATGATCACGGCACTTTTCCTGAGCCCAGACACATCAGAATCTCTTAATTCAGCAGCCACTACAATCAAGGGGATGCTTGAAATGAAAGTCACGTGCTCCTCTAATATGTCAGAAAACAGTGTGCTCTATTTAACACCAGGCCTGTGGTCCACTTCAAGAAAAATGAGTTCCCTGATTGAGTTAGAGCTACTGAATATTAAAAATCCCTGACACTTCAAAATGCACACAAATATACCAAGGACTCTGACAAGTCCTCCGTGAAGGAACATGTCCAGCTCTGTCCAGGTCTCTGTGCATAGAGGCCTCCCAGCTCTACTGTTGCTGATGCACTTACCACTGTCTGCCATTGTTTATGCACTTGTTTATTTGTTTACTGTTTGTCTCCGCCCTGGAACACTGCTTTATGAGGGAACAAGTCTGCGTGCTTCATGCTGCCCAAACTGATCTCACTTTCTTACCCCCCTAACCCCTGGTGACAGTGCTCAATGGGAAGAGTGTGCTTCAAGGGGCCAGAGGCAGTTCTACTCGCTCTGCTCTCCCCAGCCATCCTGTCAGTAACACCATCCCCCAGGCTGGCTGCCACAGCCCTGAGACCTGAGGCTAGCAGAAAGGTGACTTCATAGTCTCTCCCTAGGGGATAAAATGAACCAAGACCCAAAAAAGAGAAGTTGATTAAAGGGTTGTTGCTAATGAGCACCACTGCGTGAGCCGGGGCAGAAGTGGGAAAATGAAGCTGGCTCCCAGAGGAACACTAATGGGTGAATGGGCAAGCAGCTTATGCTCAGCAGGAACTGGAGGGGTGGATGATGTATACACACCCCACAAAGGTGGCAGAGCCAGCACAAAAAGTCTCTCCTAAGTCTGGGGACACTCTAGGCATATGGAGGTCAAAGCCAATAGGGGTAGACCTTGTCCTCTGGCTAGAGAGAGCAACAAACTAGCACTGAGCCTTTTGTATTGAAACAAAATAATAAACATACTTACCCCCCCATTGAGCACTGTCACCAGGGGTTAGGAGGCTGAGCCTTTAAGGTCTCAGGCTCCAGAATGTCACTGCTGGGCTTTGCAAAGCTGTTCCTTCTCAATGGATGCAAAGGTTACATTTTCTACAAGGCACAGGACTGAGCCTTCTCTGACTCTTATCCTAACACACTATGCCCAGACCCTTGCTCAGGAAGCCCAAGTGTGTCTACAAGGAGCAGCAGGCATGCCAGACAATGAGAACACTTTAGCTCCACTATCACCAGCACTATGAGAGTGGCACAGTAGCTGGTATATAAGGAAATGAGACTCTCCACAGAGGGAATTAAACCATCTTCACATTACTGACCTCAAGGCCCATTAAGGAGGAAGTCGATTAAAGGGCTGCCGCTAATGAGAGACACTGCGTGAGCCAGTGGGGAAGTAGGAAAATGAAACTGGCTCCCGGAGGAACACTAATGAGTGGATGGGGCAAGTGGCTTATGCCCAGCAGGAACTGGAGGGGTGGACACACACGCACCTTCTCTCTGGGGGCTCTCCCTGCTTCCTCTCCCTGGGAACCAAGGATACACATGCCTGATGCCTAGACGTACACAGAACTACAATTCCCCCAACCACTCCTTTTCCTCTCTCACATATTCAATGTGACAAGAAGGGCTTAAAGACTAGGCCAAAGTGGGCAGGAGGAAGATATATTGAGCAGGGATGTGAAACACCCTGTGGACAGCTCCCTGGTGCCAGGCACAGGTCTCCCTAGTGGGCAGGTGTCTGGAGGCTTGGTAAGGAGAATGATGTCATCCCAAAGTCTCAAGTCCCCTCCACTTAGGATCTCCAGGAAGAAGCAAACACTAGCCCCACCACAATCTGCTACACATCCTGCTCCCAACCCTCTCTGGCAATCTCATCTGCTCCCTACACACACCATGGGGATTCCAATTTCATTGGTGTTGATGTACATATCCGGGCAGATGACTGAGCGGGCTGCGTAGTCCACTCTCTTTCCCATCATGTGCTTTCGGAACAGGCCTTCCTTCTTCTCTAGGATCTTCATGGAGAAAAAAGTCCATGGAAAACATAAAAAATTCCAAGTATGTTTATTATTTTGTTTCAATACAAACATGTTTATTACTTACTTCAGCTAGTAGCTAGCAGGTTATTGCTTACCTGTCTAATGCCCGGGTACTTTTCTACTGTTAATTTGTCCATCTCACTATCAAACACAATATTGACGTGGCTCTGAAGGCGAATCCAAATGTTGTAAAGTTTGTCTGTGAGGGCCTGGCCTGGAAGTGCACTTAAAAAGGAGCGGTCAATACCAGTCGTAGAGTCTTTTTCCTGGGAAGATAAAACCAGGAAAATATGCATGATGGGGAACAAACTCCAAAGAACCTGCCTTAGTTTTATTTTTCTTCCTTACCTTGGCTCTGCTCATGATGAGCTAAGCAGTTTGCCTTTATGTCCTCTGAACCTGACTAGAGGAAAAAGTACTAATAAGTTAATCTACGTATGTATATCAAATAAAACAACAGCCTCATTATATATTTGCCAAGCTATCTCTGTCAAGTAATAAAATGAACTCAAAATTTGTAAGCAGGCTCCTCCTTGATTATTTTCTTTCTTTTTATTTTAAGGTCTCATTCTGTCTCCCTAGCTAGAATGTGATCATAGCTTACTGCAACCTTACATTCCTAGGCTCAAGAGATCCTCCTGGCTCAGCTTCCTATGTAGCTAGTATTAGAGGTATGTACTACTATACCTGGCTAATTTTTACCTTTTTTGGTAGACATTGGATCTCACTATGTTGCTCAGGCTGTCTCCAACTCCTGTGCTTAAAAGATCCTCTTCCCTCAGCCTCCTCAAGTCCTGAGATTACAGGTGTGAGCTACCATACCTGGTCAAGCAGGCTCCTTCCTTAATGCCTTAATATCTAGTTTCCAAGGCAACCTTAAAAGTCCTTCCCACATCTACACTTTCCTTATAAAGCTCGAATATTCTGCCAGACAACTAAACTTTATTTATGATCTTAGGAAAACTCGATCCAAGCACTTACAAAAGCATGGGTGGAACCTTTAAGAAAAAACTTTTTTCTTAAAGGTAAAAGTATTTGCCATACGATACTCTATATTATCAGTTAAGATGTGGGTCTCCTACTGGGCTATGTGAAGTTACCAGCTGACTGCCAAGCCTTGCTGGAATATGAAGCCAATCCATTTAAATATTTCTGCTCTGGCTCTGACACTTCCTCTTCTTCCCCAACTAGCCCAAGGGACAGAAACATACAAAGGCCTTAAGTTGCCTTTGAGCACCACCTACTGGCCCCATCTGGCTGGACATGTCCCAAGGAGATACGGTCAGATGAGAGAAGAAACCTGTTAGTGTTTACTGTGTCAAAGCGGAAGGGGTGAAGGTGAGTGAAGATCCAGCAAACGAGAATGTAACGAGAACCCAACAGGGATGGAGTAGGCTTATCCTCAACTCTGAGGAATATAGGAGTCTTCTTTAATTATAAAGAAAATAAATATATTTCTACACATAATGTTCAGGGTCCCCTGCTGGCTGAAGGTTTTTCAGGAGAGATGGTCACTTGCATGATGACAGGGGTCCTGTAAGCCAAACTCACTGCTCATAGAATTATCTAGCTCAGGGCCACACGGTTACCTGTGAAGCTAGTGAAACCTAATCTCACTGGATTATTCCCGGTACCCAGACGTTGCCTGACAGGGGCTGACATGGGAGTGGAACATGGAAGCAAGGCTGGGAAGAAATAAAAATGTGTCTTGTCAATCACAAGGGGAAGAGGAGTACTGTGACTCAGCAATTAGAGAAGAGGCTTTTATTTGACAATGAGGATGCCTTATTTTTAAGATATGTCAAAACAAAATTCCCAGCCCTGGTCACTGGATGTGGTTATCCTACAGTCTTCTTTCCTAAACTGGACTGAGACATGCAGATGGCAGATTTCTCTTATGCTGAAGAGTTCTGAAAGCACACCTACACTGGCCAATCAGAAAACCTAAGAAAATCAAAGAAAGTTCCAAGGAGAAAGGCTGGATGACCCAGAGTTAGGTATCCAGGAGACAGTGGCATCACCCTGGGACAGAATTGTCCCAGGAGCCAGGAGTCTGAGAGCCCTGCCTATCTTCCCCAAGGCTAAAGACAGTCCTGTTCATTGTATCCAGTGTTTCAGAGCTGGGAAGGATCTCAGTGACCTCAGGAAGCTTTCTGAGCACCCGATTTATCTTTATACTAGCATAAGACTTAGCACTCTGAAGGGGCTAAACATTAGCTGAGATTATCCTGCAGAGGGAAATTCCTATTCTACAACATTGCCTTCCTGACCCCAAGACAGAGCCAGGTGACACAAGCTCTAGTACTGTGACTCAGGAGGGATGTTCTAGAGGCCAAGGGAAATAGTTCTTTCTAGAGTTGCCAACAGCTCGAGGCCCAGAAGGCCCTACATGTGAAATCTCAACACAAGCCACACATATTTTACAGTTGAGAATAGTCCAAGAAAATAAAGTGACTCAACTGGGGTCACCAGACACTGTCTTTAGGCATAAAACTAGACTAGAAGAACCCAGACCTTTCCAGGCTCAGGTCCATGCTTGTCACCCTGAGATTAAGTACGTTCCTCCCAAGCCCACAGCTCCCACTAAGGGTGCCACCAGCTACACAGGACAAACATCCTAGTCAGCATTTCCCAGCACCCATAGTGTCTGTGTCCACATCGCAGTTAGAACTGTGTGTGCTATGATATCAATACCAGAGCAGCTCTGACCTCATCTGTGGTGGGTATGGCCACCTCCCATGGCAGCTTCTGTTCTTGGGCCATCAATGCCAGAAGCTTTCGGATCAGAACTATGTCCTTCATGACAGCCTGCAAATTCACCGTCTGGCCATTGGTAAACATCTGGTCCCCCAGGCGATTGACAGGGCGATACCTGCAAGGGAACATGAGAGTCAATCAATGTTTAGTGTGAGGGAAGGGTTGTGGTCTCCAAACTCTCACCCACACCTACTGGAGGCAACACACCCTACCACACTTAGAACCACCACTATTCCTACTGCTCCACTATTCTCCCATAACACATGGAGAGAAAAGGACTCCCACCATCTGGAACCTGGAGTGAACTGCTGCTCCATTTCTCAGCCCCTCACCCTTCCTCCTCTCATAGAGGTCAGGGGGTCAGGGTTCAGTTAAACCTTTTTCTTTGATATTTAAATGAGATAATTAAAAAAAAAACCTTTTATAGGTAAAATAAATTAGAGGGCATTACCTTGAGGGTGGCACCACCAAGAAATCTAGAAAGAACATACTGGGATTGAATGCAGACTCTGTGCCAACATCATCTAGTCCCGAAAAAAGGTAATTCAGAAAGAATCCTGTGATTGAAATAAATAAGCCAGAGAGACCATTTAAATTCTTCAGTAAAAGCATGGGAGGACAACCACAAAAATAGTACTGAATGAGATAAAAAACTAGACTGTAGATAACAGAGTAAGATCACTTTTTTAAATAAACAAATAAAAACCAGCCCCTGTATGTATGACAGTTCATATGCAGAGGAGATGATGGTACAAAGGGACAACAGTGCTCAACCCAGGGACTGAGATGGGCAGAATTCAATAAAAGAAACTCACTTGTTTTTACTTACTCTCCAAGACACATATACACAGCAAGTTTCTATTACTTTGGTACTTACAAAAAAAAAAATTGAAATAAGAAAAAATTTTAAAAAGTTAGCCTCCTTAAAACAAAACAAAACAAAACCCTCCCCATGTGGGTGCTGCCATGAAGGGATCTTCTGTAGTTCAAAATTATATTTCAAGTTTCTGATGACTTAAAAAAATGCTCAGAGAAAATTAATAAAATGTGCCAGGGTCTGCCACAGAAACAGTTGCATGGACCTGAGTGCTCTGTTGTGCTGATATCCCTTTAACAACATGTTCACTTCTAAGTGCTTCTCACACGGAGGCTATAGTCAGTGTTCCAGAAATACTCTCAGAGGGTGCATGACGCAGGAGGTTAAATATACTGCACAGGTTTTGCTATACACTCAAAAGGGACGAGGGATTTCCCTTTTAGTAAGGAACTAAAATGAATAAAAATCTTAAAGAGCTCATTCAGGAGGTATTCCCAGAGAACTCTTTAAAGAATTGTTTATTTATGGGCATTTAAAACAAGGTGAATTATGACACTGAACCTTTTTTTTTGAGACAGAGCCTCAAGCTGTCACCCTGGATAGAGTGCCGTGGCATCACAGCTCACAGCAACCTCCAACTCCTGGGCTCAAGCAATTCTCTTGGCTCAGCCTCCCAAGAAGCTGGGACTAAAGGCACCTGCCACAATGCCCAGCTATTTTTTGGTTGCAGTTGTCATTGTTGTTTGGCAGACCCGGCTGGATTCAAACCTATCAGCTCTGGTGTATGTGGCTGACGCCTTAGTTGCTTGAGCTATAGGTGCCAAGCCAACACTGAACCTTTTAAAAACATGCCACCTATATCTGCCATTAGAAGCAGGCTCCATTACAATAACTGGCAAGTTTTGATGCTGAACCCTAACCAAACCTCTGGGTCAATTTCAGAAGAGAGTTATAATAATTAAAACTTAAAAAAAAAAATAGCAGGGCGACGTGGCACAGGCCTGTAATCCTAGCACTCTGGGAGGCCAAGGTGTGAGAATCTACTTGAGTTTAGGAGTTTGAGACCAGCCTGAGCAAGAGTGAGACACCATCTCTACTAAAAATAAAGCTGTAGGCTCAGCACCTATAGCTCAGCGGCTAGGGCACCAGCCACATGCACCAGAGCTGGCGATTTTGAATCCAGCCCAGGCCTGCCAAACAACAATGACAACTACAACCAAAAGAAAATAGCTGGGCACTGTGGCAGGCATCTGTAGTCCCAGCTGCTTGGGAGGCTGAGGCAAGAGAATCTCTTGAGCCCAAGAGTTTGAGGTTATTGTGAGCTGTGATGCCATAGCACTCTACCCAGGGCAACAGTGAGACTCTGTCTCAAATAAATAAATAAATAAATAAATAAAAATAAAAATAGAGCTGCAGTCCCAGCTACTCAGGAGGCTGAGGCAGGAAGATCATTGAACCCAGGAGTTTGAGGTTGCTGAGTGCCAAGGTGACTACACAGTACTCTAACCTGGGCAACAGGTTGAGACTCTATCTCAAAAAAAGGGCAGGGATAATGTGCTCAGGGAATTAAAGCCTAGAGAAGATAAAGACAATTTCTTTAGTCTGATACAGCACCTTCATTCTTCCAAAGTGAAAAAAGATGTTCTCGGGCACTGGTGGGTGTCAGGTACCCTCGTTTTCCCATCTGCATATCTTCAATTCCTGGAGTTGAAGAGAGGAATCAAAGCACAATAATAGCAGGTACTCCTGCTGCAATGGGATTTATCAATTCTTTGTCCCCACTCTGTGAAGACTGTAATTTGACCATCAAAATCAATCTCTAGGACAGCATATTCTTATTATTACCTTCTCCCTCCACAATCTAATTTCTAAAGTAATGAAAACAATACAGCCATAATATAAAGCCTAAAAACAGAGCCAAAGAAAATATCACCTACCATCCTATCACATCAACATAACTATTATTACTTTTACATGAAGGCAGGCAATTAAGTCATGAAGTCATCCTAGCAAAAATGCTACATACCTCATTGCTGAATATTACTATAGTCACATTGGAAGTATTCCCCTTGGTCATCTGGTGACATAGGTGCATAGCTTCCCAAGAGAAGTACCATGAAAGTGACAGCAGTGATATTCAGCAATGAGGCATGCAGCACTTTTTCTAGGATGAATTCGTGAACTTAATTGTGCAACCTCATGTCCTTTTCTAATCCCTAGGTTATACATCATCACAATCTTAAGTGTGGATTGGTCCTCTGGTTTATCTAAGTGTCATATGTAATTATCATCTTAAGTGAGGATTTATTTTGTATGTGACTTTGCTCATTTAGTACACATATCATCTTGTGAGCATTTCCAATGTTGCTGTCAGCTTGGCTATGTGATATTCCATAGAGGATGTCTTCAAATTTACTTAATCATACTCTCATAGTCAGACATTTGGATTGATTCCATTTTTTTCCTCTTGTAAGTAACATGGTAAGTAACTTTATGGACATAGTTGAAATGAGTGTGAACAATTTTATGAGTAAATATGTATTGACTTATTTTTATAAGTATCATACTAGTATGTGAGGATAGACTGATTTTGGTTTCTCAGACTAAGCAAGATCTCTGAGACATTATCTACCAGGTATACCTAGATTAAATCAGAAAACCAGACATGGGGCTGCCATTCAGGAGGCATTTAGCAGACTCATAAAGAATATAAATGTTCAAAATATCCAAAGATAATTCTTACCTAAAAATCCCACACTTTTGCCTTTTTCTACAATTTTATTAAAATCTAACTTCATTCCACCTCTAATTCTCAAACTAGTGTCTTTACAAGGTGCAGATATGTCACCACAAGTTTTTAGAGAAATTTCTGGCTTGGATAACAATTAATAGATGCACCATAACTCTATTAATAGGCATTTAGTCACATCCAATTTGAAACTATTTAAACAATACTGTGGGTATTCTAACTCCTTAAAATAAAGTCGTAGAAGCAGAACTGCTAGGTCAAGGAGTCTGCACATTTAAAGTTTTAATACCCATAAAAGCCAAACATTTCAATAGTTAATGCAATTGAAGAATGGCCTTGACCTTCAGAGATAGCCACAACCATTAGAAAATTACTTTATTTTCAGTGGGAAAACACAGATCCCATTAACTTAAAAAACAATTTTGTGGGCATTTCTGTTCTGGGAATGAATACCTGAACCTTCTTGCCAATGAAGCAAGTTTGAAGGGCTGAAGAAGATTGGCTGAATATCCCCAGCTGCTGTCCCAGTAATGCTCCCATTACAATTTAGCTACCATGAAGAGTGAGGTGGTTCAATCATGGGATCATAAAGAGTCAGAAGAGACCTCTGGGAGGCCACCTTCTAACTTAGGCTACACTTCTACCAAGATAATTCTGTGGCCTGCAACAACTAAATCTGCCTAGCTGAGATTTCAGAGCATCTCAAATGTGCTTTTCTCTTAGCAACAGTTTCAGTAAAAGCTGCCATAGGAAAACAGGGTTCAGAGGTCAAATAACCTGGGAAGACTAGATCACAGTGGTTGTGGGAGTATTTTGGCTGTACGAGTTCTCATTGTAAATGCTAATGTACCTCCCAGGGCTTAGGAAGTATATGTAGCATTTCATAAGCTCATGGCACTTGTGGGATCACTAGTCTGTGGGGAGCATTTAGGCACAGGCCTCACATCTTGACTTCCTCTTGTAGCAGGAATGTGGCTAGACCCATGCTCAGAGCCCTCACCTGCCTCCATACGACAGGCTCCCTATAATCACTGACCTGTGACACAGGCAGTTCCTTCTGAGAGCTCACATGGTATGGTCTCTATCTAGGCATAGTACCTACAACATGGTCCTGAAATGACGCTGGTTACTCAACAAGTAAATGTCTGCAAAATACTATAAATCTAATCCTGGAGCTGCCAAAGACTACTGTCTACTTGTTTCTAATGCACAGAGACTGGGTTGCACTATTACATTCTCATGGCTGCAGTGAAAGATTATTTTTCAGAAGAATGAGTTTGGCAAAGGCACGGAAAGGCTACTTACTATATTGCTGGCCATTTGTCCCATAGAAACAGTTATTTTCTAGAATTCTGACGTTTTTTGCTCCCAATTTAGAAATTTTTTTTTTTTTTTTTGAGACAGAGCCTCAAGCTGACCCCTGGGTAGAATGCCGTGGCATCA